>NW_020954652.1:348205-469921 GCF_900497805.2 Vombatus ursinus | reverse complement strand
AAAAAAAAAAAAAAAAAAAAAAAAAAAAAAAAAAAAAAAAAAAAAGGTCTTAGAGATCAGGTCTACATTTGATCAAAATGCAGCCCAGGGAGGCTGTGACTTGTCCAAGGTCACAGAGGTCAGAGTTAGAATCCGAACTCAAGTCTACAAATCCCGTTCCCTAGCCAATATTCCAACCACGTCTTCCCCCCCCCCATTCGGAGTTCAGGTAAAGGCTGGACTCTAGGGACAACGCCTGGGGATTCCATCCCTTTGGAAATTCAAACGTCCTTAAGGGCGTTTTCTCCGGCCGGACTACATTTCCCAGCGCGCCTCGCGCCACGGGCGTGAAAAGCGTGGTGACGTCGCGGAGACAGGAAATGGCTCGTGCGCAGGCGCACGAGGCGTCGCGGAGAGCGTGGAGCGGGTTGCCGGGACCGAGCGAGCTTGTGTCCTTGGAGGTAACTGTCGCTTTCTCCTTGGGCAGCGGAGGGTGGAGTAATAACAGTAATAACAACAGCAGGAATAATAGTAGCGAGGTGCTTTACGTGCAGTGGAGCCTGCCAACATCCCCGGGAGGGCGGGAGGGGCTGTGTCCTCCCCATTTTACAGGAGAGCAAACTGAGGCACGGAGCGGTGGAGTGACCGGGGCCCGGGGCCACAGAGGAAGCAGGTGCTGTTGCCGGCTCCGTGTGCACAAGTTAGGAAACTGAGGCTCACACAGGTGACGCGACCAAGGCAGGGTCACCCGTCGGGGAGTGTCAGAGAAGGATCCGAACCCAGGGCTTCCTGACTTCTCCAATCAGTCACTCAGCATTGATTAAGCACCTGCTGTGTGCCGGGCGCTGTACCAAACGCTGGGGATACAAATAAGAAAAAGAAGGGCGGCTAGGTGGCCCAGTGGATAGAGCAGTGGCCCAGGAGTCAGGAGGACCTGAGTTCAAATCCGGCCTCAGACATTTGACACTTACTAGCTGTATGACCTTGGGCAAGTCACTTAACCCCGATTGCCTCAGGGGGGGAAAAAAAGAAAAGAAAAAGACAAGCCCCTGCCCTCAAAGAGCTTGCAATCTAATGGGGTAACAGTATATAAACAAATATACACCAGGAAAGCTATGGACACCATCTGCTGGGCCGCCCTGCCCCTGAGCATCCTCTCCAAGCTCTTTCCCCTGCATCACGCTGCCCCAGAATTTGAGTTAAAGGTCGCTGATGTTACCTTTGACCTCAGAGGTCATCTAGTCCAGCCTGCTTATCTGACAGATGAGGAAACTGAGGCCCAGAGAAGGTGAAGCACCCATAGGTTGGCAGATCTGCAGCTGGAGGCAACCTCCCTTAGAGATTTTACAGAGGAGGAAACTGAGGCCTAGGGGACGTGAAGGGAATTGGTAATAAAATATCAGAAGTGGGATTTGTGCCTAGGCCCTCCCAACAGATACAGACTAGTGTGACCTTGGGAAAATCACTTAACTTGGAATGTTGCCTGTTATTACTATACCCCTCAAGGGATTGTTGTGAGGTTCAAATGAGACTGTGTAAAGTGTTTTGCAAACCTAAAAGTGTGTTTTCTGCACACACACACACACACACACACACACTCGCAAAATCTATCTGTCACCTCTATCTGTTCATCTTCATCTATCTACTTACTTATTTATAGCTATCCATCCACCATCAAACCATCTATCTGTCTGTCTACTTAATTGTTATCTATATCTGTCTATTTTCTGTCTTCTTACTATCTTCTCTATGTGTCTATCCATCTACTTACTATATCTTACCTAGATCTGTCTACCCATCTGTTTATCAGTCGATCTATCGATCAATGGATATAAATTCCTATATCAATCTATCTATATCTACATCTAAATTAATATAAGTTGATATATATACCGTATATAAATAAATAGCTTTTACATATCTATATATTTATAATTAATAAAGAGCAAGAGAAAGTAGCTTTATGTTGTGCAAACCATTGAACCATTGGGAGAGGGAGATGCTGAGGGCACCAGGAGAGAGAGATACAGAGAGAGAGAAGCTCGATACTGATTTTAATTAAAACTGTGATTTCACTGGTATAAGAATCATGACACGTTTTGTGTCTCTATTTTCAGCTCCTAATGAAATAGTTCCTGGCCTCAGAGAGCTTACATTCTATCAGGTGAGACAACATGTCAGTCTGTAAATAAATACAAAAGTGACATAAGATTTTTCCCTCCTATGGGAACAGCACTAGCATTTGGGAGATCGGGAAAAGCACTTGTAGAAACCCTCGTGTAGGAGGTGGCCTTTGAGCTTAACTTTGAAAGGAACCAGGGAAAGGAGAAGGTGCATTCCAGTCATGAGAGGGATGGGGAGACAAAGTCCCTTTATCTCTCTGGGCCTCAGTTTCCTCATCTGTAAGATGAAGGGCAGGACTAGATCAGTGGGTTCCACCTGCAGGAGAATTATTGCAAAGGAGGAATTCCCTAACTCCATTAATAAGAAACATTGATCCGATGTGCGGATGTAAAGTGACCTACATGGGACTTGAGGCATGGAGAGGCACAGAAATGGGCGAGATGGACTAGAGAAAAGGTCACTTTGGACTGGGGTTGGAATGAGGTGGAAGAGATAGGGGTCCCCTTCATTTTAAATGGATGTAGCCTACTCTGTTTTCTTCTCCTACATAGTGTTAAAGGGAAGCGTGAGAAATCTTTTAACCATGAGAAAGATTAAAAAAAAGAGCACTTTCCTTTCCAGACCTTGTCTACACCCTGTACGCCATGGCCCTGGCAGCAGTTGGGGTGGCTTTTTCCAGAGCGGTGCTGGCACACGCAGCTGCCTCCACCCGGCAGATGACACTTCAGAGTAAGTCATTTTTTTTGGACTCTTATGTGTTTTACTTTAAATAGGTCACAGCATCTCAAAGGCTTGATAGTGACCCTAACACCAAACCTGTGTCAGCAAACACAGAGTTAAGACCTTCTTCCCTTTGTTCTCTTCCTGTCCCCGTCCTCCTCTTCCTCACTCCTGCCTTGAGGCTGAATGAGACCAGAGAGGCCTACGCTGAGTAGTGGGGTATCTCCAATAAACTCTCTACGCTGGGCAGGGACACTGAGGTGTGGGGGTGGTGTATAGGACATTTTCAGGAACTATAAGCCTCTTTATGCCACAGTGTTTGTTAAGTGTCTGCTATGTAAAGTCCTTTTATCTCTCTGGGCCTCAGTTTCCTCATCTGTAAGATGAAGGGCAGGACTAGATCAGTGGGTCCCACCTGCAGGAGAATTATTACAAGGGAGGAATTAATAACAAATCCATTAATAACAACTATTGATAACAAATTTACATTAATAACTAATTTTGGCTAATTAACATTAGTAACAAGTATTGATCTAGCATACAAAGGCCCTTTGCATAAATATTATGGGATGAAGAGGGTTATACTCCACGAAAATGTCCTTGGTTTCGAGAGATTTACAGTCTAGTTGGGGAAATAACATATATAAAAGCAATCATGAATGAATGATGCAAGAGCATTCAATGTGCATGTATGTGTAACATGATTAAGAAAATGTAATTAAATGCTAACTTGTATGGAACAGATTAGAAGTTTTCTAGTTAAATTGACCCTCCTTGGTCTCATTACTATCATTGTTCTAACTAGTTGACAATTAATTAACTTGAGCAAATATTTAAAATTGACTGTCTTAAAAAGTGATTTATCGTATTTTCTGGTTTTCATTTTATATGAAAGGTGAACTTTTCTAAGAAAGCCTTTTCAGAAGTTAAAAAAAATAACCTTGGAAAGATTCAGGTTAAAAAACTAGGGTCCAAAATAGTGTTGGTAAGTGGGTGTTATGGGAGTATACTTTGAAAAGAAGCATTTTTGATTGGGTCTACATGAAGGAAAAAAATTATTTTTAAAAGTCTGTGCCATTGGGCCAGCTAGGCGGCACAGCGATAGAGCACTGGTCCTGGAGTCAGGAGGACCTGAGTTCAAATTCAACCTCAGACACTTACTAGCTGTGTGATCCTGAGCAAGTCACTTAACCCTGATTGCCACCCCCTTCCCCGCCAAAAAAAAAAGAGTCTGTGCACTCAGAATAAGGGGTAACATCTTTCCGTGTTATCCCTAGGATAGACTGTGTGGGGGTTCCTCAGGTATCCATGCAGTGACAAGATGTACAGAAGGAGGGCTGGCGGGAGGACTTGAGTGAACTACAGAGGATGGTGAAATGTACCTAGGGTGGCGGTCTGGATTAGGAGAAGGAGTCCCCCTGTCCTTGACTTCAGAAGTCCATTCAAGGATGAAGTTTAAATGTTCATGGAGCAGGAGCGTGTGCTGTTGCTGATTAACTCAATCTTCGTTGTTTGGGGCCTTTCCAGGAGGAGCTCTAGGCTGCATGTGTCATAAGTCGACGTATACGCCTCTTCCAGAGGACTACAATTGGTATGTATAATAATCTGCATGATACAGAACGAGACCTTAATTTCTGTTTGTGCCTCAGATGTAATCTTGGAAATAATTTAGTTACTTGTTTTGGTTTCTACTGTTTTCTTTCTTGGTTTTTTTTTTTTTCATTTTTCAGTAATGATTATGGTGGTTTTTGAACAAGCATGTTTACAAGCATTTGTTAATAAAAAATTACTGCCATTGTATTTTGCTGAATGCTCTTATTTAGACATAAATATGCTGCCAGAAATCCTCTTTATTCTTTTTGCAACAGTATTGTAGCTTTGGGAAAAAAATTAATTTCTCAATTTTGGTTCATGTCTAGTAGATTAAAAATAACTACTCAAACTATTAATAATTACATAATGTTTAGAAACTAAAATACATACTTTATTAAGCATTTTATTTTCATACATGTCAATAAAAATAGATCACCTTTGTGACTATTTTAGTAGGAATACTCACTGTACTCCATTAAAAAATGTGAATTGGGGCTAATATTCAAGAACTCACTTTTTTGGACCATTTTCAGGTTTTCTTAGGAGTTTTTGTTTGCATGTTTGGGAATACTATATTAAGAGCTGGGGAGGGGACCCGTAAGTGTCATCTAGTCCGATGCCTGTTTTTCACAGATGGGAAAAAGGGTATGAAAAGAGTAATTCACTTTCCCAGTCTCACACACAACCCCAGTCCATCAGGGAGACTAGAATTATAAATCCAGGCCTTCTGACTCCAAATCTGGTTCTCTTTCTACTCTTTCAGTGCCTTTCTAGTAAGTACATAACTCTCTTAAGTCAAAAGCTGCTTCAATTCAACTCACTAAACATTTTTTGCCAAAATTAATGTTTATTTTGTCAACATTTTAGAGTATTCCATCCTGAAATGGTGGTAAGATATTCTGACAGCATAGTTCATTTTTGTAGTCTTCAGTTGGCTAAAATAACTTTTTTTTAGCATTTAGTTTTTCGTGTTAATTCTTCTTCTTCTTCTTTTTTTTTTAAATTTTTAGACAGTTGGGGTTAAGTGACTTGCCCAGGGTCACACAGCTAGTGTCAAGTGTTTGGTCTGAGGCCGGATTTGGACTCAGGTTCTCCTGATTTTAGGGCTGGTGCTCTATCCACTGTGCCACCTAGCTGCCCCTTTTCATGTTAATTCTTAGCCATGGTTTCTTCCGTGATTGAAGTCAAAGCCATTGGAGCTAAAATGTCGCAGGTAATCTAAAGAAGACATTGGTAGCTGTAAAAATCATGCTCTTTTAGAATACATTTGTTGATTTTAAAGGCCCGGAAGCTGCTCTTGGAAGAGCTGTAAGATAGGAGAAAGATGTTGGTCGTTTCTTTTTCATAGGATGAGGAATTAAGTGATTTTGTGCCTAGAAAGTTGTGTGCATTTCTGGTTACCAGACCTCCAGAAAGAGAGGGTGAAGCTAGAGCAGGTCCAGAGAAGGATACTCGGGGACGGGAGTGGCCGTTAGGAGAATATGCTGAAAAATGAGGCCTGCTCACCCCACCTGAGAGGGGGGAACAAAGTCCGTAGAGTCATGGAGGGTGTGGAGAAGGTGAACACAATCTTTCACCAAATCACAGATGACTAGAATCAGGGGCGACCTCTTGGAAATTGTTGGAAGTAGGTTTGGGACGAATAAAGGAAGTTTGTACCATGGCTGGTACACAGTGGTGTTCTTTTCCCACTAGGTGGTACATCTAGAAATATAAACATTTTAAATATAAACAGGATGAAAATGCAAATGGGTTTTGGACCAGTTTAGATAGTCATGGATCTCAGGGTGGTTGCATAGACATGGCCCGAAGTGTTGCCCTCTTTTCATGTGGGCCCAGTGGGCTAACTGCTCATTTAGCATTTTTCTTCCTCATCAAATAATTTTAGATTAATCACTTTTAATTTTACGACACAGGTCCGTTATGTCCCGTATACAGTAAAATGCTTTTCTTTTACAGCAAAGTGGAACTCGCGCTGTCATCAGATGGCAGAACGATCATCTGTTACCATCCTTCTGTGGACGTTCCTTATGAGCACACCCAAGTAGGTCTACGTTTCTTACTCTTTGAATCACCGTAAAACCATATCTTATGGTGACAGAAGAAAGTAAAGTGGGAGGGGAAGGCAGGGTTCTCTGCTTTCAGCTGAGCTTTGTTTTAGGTCATTACTTATAGCAGACCTGAGGCTACCAGGTGATGTCGCCGGCAGCTCGTGAAAACGCACTCTCGAGAACAGAGGCGTTTATCATTCCACTGTGGACTCTCTTCATCATGCTGCATCTGTGGTATTTTGTTACGTTTTGGCCGCCATGTTTTAGTGATGTGTTTGGGCCTGTTCTGTAGAGAGCTCTGTCAAGGCATAGGAAAGTCACAAAGTTTATATGACGCTTTCCACTCTTTTGAAGTTTGCTGTCTAACAGGGAGCTGACACAGACCCCAAAAATGACAATATACAATATTATATGATAATCAGAAATTAGATCTTTTTAAAGTGCCTTCTCTATGCAAAGCACTGTGCTAGGCCCTGAAATTAAAATATGAAAAACAGTCCCTCACCTCCAGGAGCTCCAGTCCATTGGGGCTATGACATGTACCTACAGAGGCATGATATGAAGTAGAGCACAGTAAGAGAAAAGAAGGGATGCCCAGAAAGATCTGTCTGAGATTAGAGTAGAAGAGAACAGTTCCAGCGGGGGATCCTGGAAGACCGGAGCAGGAGGCATCTGAGCCCATGAGGTGGGGCCGATTCACGTAATGAGACTGAGGAACAGCCAGTGGGAGAGTTTGGTTGGAATGTAGTGGGCAGTGTGGACCAGCGAAAGTAGACAGGAGAGTTAGGTTGGAGCCGGATGTCAAGGGTCTTAAATACCAGTTTAAGGAGTTTGAATTTGAGCCTTTAGGCTGTAAGTTATTGAATATTTTTGAGGAGGGGAGTGACTTACTCAGACCTGTGTTTCAGTACAAAGGATCCAAGATTTTGTTCATGTGGGTGCTCCACAGACACACACTGTTGTTTTCCATGCCTTTGTAGACATCCTTTTATGAATTTCCAGAACCAAAAAATTCGCCTGGGTTCATGCTTGCATGACATCTATATAGCCCATTACTGGCAGCATACTTGGAGACTTACCTGCTTGGTGGGTCCTGTTAGAACCCATCACCTGCTGGGATGGCCTTTAAGAACCCAGGGTCACCTCCATGCCCCATGGAGCATCTGAATAGTGTTAGTGTAGAATCAGGTATGAGAAGGATCAATTGGAGGAAGGGATTGGGTACCAAAGGAACCAAGGGGATTTCACATCTGATTGGATGTAGGGAGTAAGGGGAAGGGAAAAGTCAAAGATGGCAGGTTTTGAGTTTGGGGGATTGACATGATAGTGAGCATGATGGTGGTGGTAGACAGATTGGAGAGGAGGGCCAGAGAGGGGTGGGCTTCTAGGAGTGTGGATAATGAGATCTGCAGGTTCGTGGGACTGCAGAGATGCTTTCGTGCAGATACTCATTTTACCGAGGACAGAACTGAGACCCAGACATGCTTTGACTGGCCCAGAGCCAGGAGGCTGACCCTGGTCTTCTGACTCCAGGGTCCAGCAGGCAGTTGAGTGACCAGAGCTCAGGGTGAGAGAGGGATTTGGGAACTGTCTGTGCAGAGGTGATTATTGAAAGTGTGGACTTGGAGGAGAGCCATCTCTGAGATGGGAAGAAAAGAAAGCCAAGGATGGAAAGTGCTGAGGAGCATCTGTGTTCAGGTATCCCATCATGGGGTGGGAGGAAGACCATCGAAGGAGACCACGAGGGCGCACCTAGACAGCGGGTTCAAGAGGGAGCAGTTTGGTGGACTACAGGGGAAGAGAGGGAGAATGCAGTAGTAGGGGTATCGACTGTGTCAGATGGGATGTAGTTTGTGTTGCAGAAGGGTCAAGGCGCATAAGGATGGTGGAAGGCCATGGACTGGACGTGTAACAGACTGTTGAGGACCTGGAGAGGGCGGTTCAGTGGAGCTGGTGAGGTTAGAAGCTGAATTGAAAGGACTTGAGGGGTGACAGGTGAGGACGCGGAGGCAGTCAGCGCGGACTCTTTCTGGAAGTTTATCCTGAAGGGGAGACAATAGCTTGAGTTGCCACCAGGCCTGAGGAAAGGTTCTTCCAGCGTGGGAGGAATCTGGAGCAAGTTTGTAGGTGGATGGGAAAGAAAGGCCAAGTAGAGAAGAGAGGCGGACACAGAAAGGCTTTATAAAGTCAGTGCTCCGTGAGTCTGAGGGGGGCTTGTCACTCCTGGAGATCTCGGAGGGTCTGTGCAAGAGGTCACATTAACATTGGACTTGGAAGGAAATTAGTAATTCAGCAAGTAAGGGGAGGGAGGACATTCTAAACAGAAGGCAAAAGTGTGGAGGTAGGAAAGCAGAGTACAGTAGGAGACCCAGAAGTGTGTGAGGAGTCTGTAGAGATGGCAGGGCGTCAGTCTTGCCCCAGGAGCGCTCACTGCAGGAGCTGGAGGAGTTTAGCCAGGGAAAAGTCTTTGTCAGAGACAACATGACAGCCTGAGGTAAGCGGGAAACAGAATGTAAATTCCTTTGTCCAACTACAGGTCTGAGACGGTTTTTTCTGCAGAAGCAGGGTCTTGTTCTCCTGATTAGCTTTATGAGGGATCCCTTATAAGTTCTGAACTTTCTCTAAATAATCTCGAGTGTGAGTTTAATTAGTTTATTGGTTAATTAGTTAATTAGTCCTCTCGTGTTTATACTGTTATTTGCAGACTAGACCCCTTTGAATCTCAGTGTCCCAAAATACATATCCTAAATCCTCCTGCTTTTTCCCCTTCCTCCCTCCCCTCTCCCTGCCCCTGCCCCCAAACTTGAACCCTGGTGAAAGTAGGGAAGATAAATGCACATTGATTTTATTATAGTGAACATTATTTTCATCCATAAATCTTCTGATAAATTTGTGCTATTCACTTAACCACCAATAAATCGTAGTTGAAAAATATTGATTAATCTGTATGTTTTCATTCAAATAAGCCACCTCAGACTGTACTCCCAGGGTGTTTCTTTAAATCAGCTGGAGTGCCTTTGGCCACGTGGATGCTTGAAAAGCTTTTTCCAGTTCTGATATTTTAGGAAAATGAAACTTAGTCTGGGGACAGTTAGTAAATAACTGAAAAAGAATGGGTTGGCTCTTTTAGTTATTAGATCAGTGTAATTATGTACCATGGATTTGAACATAGAAAATTTTTTGACAATAAAAAACTTCAGAATTACAGATTTTTAAAGGCCAACATTCAGCCTTACTCTGTTTTAGGAGCAGCTGGGTGGTGCAGTGGCTAGAGCAGTTGGCCTGGAGTCAGGAAGACTGGAGCCTCAGAGACATACTAGCTGTGCAACCCTGGGCAGATCACTTAACCTCTGTTTGCCTCAGTTTCTTCAACTGTGAAATGGGGATACTAATAGCATCTACCTCCCAGGGTGGTTGTGAGGATCAAATTGCAATAATATTTGTTTAAAAATTGTTGTAAAAGTTTTAAAAATTAAAAAAAAAATTGTGAAATAGCATTTGTAAAAAAAAATTAGTCCGGTATTTGGCACATAGCAGGCACTATATAAATGCTTATTTTCCTTCCTTCCCCCCTTTTTCCTATTTTACTAGAATTTTTCACATGTTCTCTCTTTGAGGTTCAGCCAAGTAGATGAAACAGTGCCTGAGAATCAGATAATGGTTCGATTTCTGAGTATGCCAGAGGCTCATCGTGTGACTTTAAACAAATCATTCATCACAGTGTTTTTATCTTTATTTAAAAATAAAAATATTTCCCATCTTCTTACAATTAGGGAGATTTATTTTATGTTGGACCAATCCTACTGCTGAATAGTGAGAAAAATGTTAATTTTTGAGGTGAATTGGCTCTTTGAAGCTCTTAGTCAAGTTTTCCTTGCATCTGGAAGCGAAGCCCCTGCAGGGTCTGGCCCAGCACCGCTAAGCTCCATCACACCTTAGCCAGGAGATGGATGGATGTTTGCTGCGGTGTCTCTGTTAAAGAGCCCCAGCTGCCGGTTCTTGTGGTCTAGTCTGTTCAGAGCTCCAGGACGGAGTCTGAAAGCCACCTCCTGCCAGACACAAAGGCGTCGTCCTAAAGCCATCGAGTCCAGCCTCTCTCCCCAGCGGACTCCTGGTGATCCCTGGAGCCTCCTGCCTTTTTTCTGCTCTCTCGTTGTATTTGCTCTCACCTGAGGGGCCGCCTGCCCTTTCTGATGATCCAGACCTTGTCCTTTGGATTCCAGGACAGCACTTGAGAAGAAGCCTTCCCTGACCAGCTCTTCCCCTCCCATTGGCCTTTCCTTCATTTGTCTTTATCACATACTCTCCACCCCTCCTTTCCTTGTTCTCCTCTCTGTTTGTCTTGTGTCCCCTTGGGGTCCCGAGGAGACCCTGGGTCCTTAAAGTCTCTGCCCTTGGAGGGCCACTTGGAGCAGGGCTCTGTTGGGTTGGAAAGGCTGGGCAGCATACATGTTGTTTGGCAAGGCTCATCACTGGATTGGCTGCAGGGCAGTAAATTACTCGGCAACAGCAGCTCCAAGACCTTTTTATAAATTAGAGGGAATTGCTGCCTGGGTATCCTCACGTTGATGAAGTGAAATGAAGAACTGAAGACGTGTATTTCTCTTAATTCTGTAACTCAGGCTTGCAGGACGTATGGCCTGCCGGTGGTATGTTGTGCAGGCCTTTCTTACATCCCCTACATTTTTAGTGGGCTGCCCACAATCCTTTCACTGGCCGAAAGCGGCCCGTGGGCCAAGTGTTGTACGGGCCTGCCTTACCTAGATGGTAATCTTATGTCCTATAGGCCCCATAGCAACGAGTCCAGTGTTACTGTATGTTGTTAACCTGCCATTTAAGGACTTTGTGGGCAAACACATTAAAGTTAAGAATTCTGTTGTAAATCAGGTAATTGTAAGTTCAAGAAAAACTGCCTCATTTTTTATTGCATCAGAGTATATCTGGCTTTTCTTAAAACACTTTTTTTTGGTGATGATTTTTTCATCTACATTATCATTTTATGCTTTACATACAAATGATCATTTTTGCTAGTAGGGGGATAATGTTTTTGGGGGGGAATCTTCCTTAGGTCCCCTATAAGCCTCGATTATATCTTTCAGGTGGAATGCCTTAGATAAAAAAATAATAATTATGGTTTTTTCTATGAAGGATAAATATTGGTCTGATAGTTGAAAACATTGATGTTTATTGATTCTGTTGTTGTTGACTTGTTTCAGTCGTGTGTAATTCTTCATGACCCCATTTGGGGTTTTCTTGGCAAAGATCCTAGAGTGGTTTGCCATTTTCTTCTCCAGCTCATTTTACAGATGAGGAAACTGAGGCAAACAGGGTTAAGTGACTTGGCAGCTAGTAAGTATCTGAAGCTGAGTTTGAACTCAGGTTTACCTGACTGCAGGCCCAGTACTCTATCCACTGTGCCACCTAGTGCCTCTTTCAATATTACCAACAGTTTTAAGATATTGTGTTTATGAAAGATTGGTATTGAGTCTCACATCTCAATGAGAATTTTTGCATTTAACTAAGCAACTAATGTTCATCCTTAGTAAGTATAAATTAAGGTAATAAGGATTTTTTCATTTGAAAAAAATTCAACAAATAGATGGTGGTATGAAAAGAAAAAATTTTCCTGAGTCTTTGAGAAATTAGATATATCCTAAAACTTTGTACTCACTGCTTTATCAGGAAACTAACCTTTACCACTTAAACACTATGACCTAGTGAATTAACAAGTTAACTGTAGAAGTTATTAAATTTAAAAAAAAGAAGTTATTAAATAATGGCTGGAATTTCTCTTATTTTGATATGGTGAACTCATTTGTTGCAGCCCATAATTAGACCAGATCCTGTGGATAACCAAGAAGAAACACATGATCAAATGCTGAAAGCCAGATTAAAAGCAGACGGTGACACTGCTCAGCAAGGGCCTATGATAGAAGAGCTGAGTAAACTTTTCTTCACTACCAAACACCGCTGGTACCCTCATGGACAGTGAGTATTTTCTTTAAAAAACAAAATGCAAAAAATATTCTAGATGAACTAAAGAATGATGCTTGGTAGTTATTGCGTTAATATTTTACAAACTAAAAGATTATTTTCCTAAAGTGGTGTTCTCTCACTTGAGAAAATCAAAGCAGTAGTGATATAGTTCTAGGGAGATATGATAATAATCAGCATGCATTTAGTAAGTGCCTACTGTGTGCCAGGCATTCTGCCATGTGCTGTGGATACACACAAATGAAATAGACTATGAATTCAGGTTGCTTACATTGCATGGGAGGGATGACAACATATGTAAGTATATACAAAATAAATAAATCAATATGAGGCCTTTCTTTTGGCAAGAGGTTGGAGGTCAAGGCACTGGCTGGTAGGGAGAATGGGAGGTGTTTCATGTAGAAGATAGTTTTTGAGTTGAGCTTTGAAGGAAACTAGCGGGTCTCAGAAATGAAGGTGAGATGGAATACGTGGTTGGGGGCAGCCTGTGAGGGGGTATCTTGTGTGAAGAGCAGAAGGAAGGCCAGGCAGACCTGGAGATCGGGAGAAGCAGCAGGAATTTATAATGAGGCTGGAAAGACAGATTGGATCCAGGTGGTGAGGGCCTTTAAATACCAAACAGACAAATTTATATGTGATCCTCGGGGAAAACAAGCAGACCCTGGAACTTGACGACTAGTGGAATGACATGGTCAGACCTGTGCTTTAGGAAGATTACTTTGGCAGCCGTTTGGAGTCTGAATTAGAGGGGGTGAGACCCGAGGCAGAGAGACCAGTCAGGAGGCTGCTGCATTAATCCGGGTGTGGGGTGGCGGCCATGAGAGTGGACGGTGTTGTGGAGAGAGAAAAGGCGAGATCTGGCTCGTGGATGAGTGAGAATGAGGAGCTGTGGAGAACACACATCCCATTAACCCTGATGTTGATGGTCTATGAGTGGAGAACTCCTTGACTGGGGATTTGGGACAAGCTCTAGCAAACTAGGGGTAGTCTCAGTATCCCACACGTTAATTTTGAGTGCTAGCTTACACATGATAACTGAAGCTAAATGTCAGAATAACATTTTTCTTAATTTTCTAATGGAATCTTGCCAAAGCTCGTAATGAAAGCTGGCAAGAGTCCTTGAAGTTGAAGAAGATTATTCTTTTTTGAAAATTCTGTGAGGTGTTCATTTAGCATTTTGATTTTTATTCATTTCCCTAGTAAATGATTTATACAGTCATGGTGAGATGCTGTTTAGTTTTCGGCATACTGTAGACAGCGAGCTTTGGACTTGGAGAGGATTCAGGGATGGACGGAGAATTGATTCATTAGCATCCATCTAATAGCTTTAAGAATTTTCAAGAATACATCAAGAAACGGAAGGAATTGGATGAATGCAGAAAACGAGACTTTACACGTTTTAGGAAACATAGAGCTGCAGTATCTGAATTGGTGTCATGTTTGCTGATACCCAAAGTTTGATTCCATTGCTTCTTGGCACCTGTCTGGCCTTGCTTTACAGGTGCTGGCCATAACTAGCTTTCATCTTTTACGTTTTTGGGAAGTTTTCTTCAAAACGTTCCTTAAAAGATACTTTCCCCCTAACACTTCCTAATGATAGCGATTCTTCAGGACTCAGCTCTGAGCCTAGTTTTCTGGTCGTATCCCATGGCCTGGTGAAATTCATGCTCATAGCTGGGAGTATCTATTGACCGATCACATGCTCGTTTATCTCTCCACCATTTTTCTTTTTTTTTTTCTTTCAGTCAAATTCCAAATACCTCTTTCTGCAAGAAATATAATGAACTCCTTTGCTTGATGTTTTAAGGCTCCTACCAACCTCTCAGCTTTATTTGATACTACCCCCCTGTTGTACTATGGTCAGACCACACCACCAGCTGTTCCCATCACTTGATATGCCATCTCTTGCCTTCATGTCTTTGCACAAGGCACTACCCATGCCCATATGCACTGCCCACTCCTCTCTGCCTCCCAAAATGTTCCTTGATATAAACTGGGCCTTATTCAGACTGGTCTGTCTGGTGCTTCAGGGTTAGAATTGGAATGAAATGAAATCATTGTAGATCAGAGGTGTCGAATTTGAAGCCAGGCTGAAAGAGGCCACAAAACTCCAGTGTTGCCTGAATCTGGATTAATTGTAATTGAAAAATGTTTAGCAAAATAAGTCAAAATACAGTACAACCTAGATGATGTTAACTTGTGGTTTTCTGAGTCAGTATGCAGCCTGCAGGGATCCCTTTCTATTTGGGTTTGACACCACTGTTTTAGATCAATTTAACATTAACAGAAGAAAGTTTATTAAGTCATAGCATGCAAAGGATGCTGTGCAAGGCTGCATCATCGATTCCTGTGGGGCAGCTTCCCTGTGTCTGGGTGTGCAGGTCAGAAGCCCAAGGCAAGGAGGAAAGAACTCCTGAGTCCTTGTGGTCTGGCTTTCCTACTGAGGCCACCAGGAAGCTAAAGCTTCAGCAAAGGTTTAAATCTTGGTCCTCTTGGCCAGTTAAGTTTTAGGGATGGTTTCAGTACTCTTAAAGGAAACTCTCCTAGTCTGTGTGGGGTAGGGCCCTGGGAAGTATTGCTGCTTCGAAAGTGCAGCTAAGGCCTTCTACCTTCTGGGAAGCCCTCCCTGATCCCTGTTGTTGGATTGACTTTCCTTCTCTTTTTTCCTTGTATTTATTTGTATATAAGCTTCGTGTCCCCTAGGAGAGCGTGAGCTCCTTGAGGGCAGGGACTATGTTGTTTTACTCATTGTATCCCCAATATTTAGCAAAGCGCCTAAAGTAGGCTTTTGAGAAGTGTTTCCTGAATTGAATTGAGTATCAGCTTCAGCATGACAAATGTAACTTCTTCCCTTCTAGAAATTTCTCCCTTTTTAGCTTCTTTCTACACAGCTTATGCTGCTGACTTGCCTTTCCCATAAGTAAGGAATCTGGAAAGACTTTGGTTTTGTAAAACTCCTTACTGTCACAAAATCATGTCCTCCCTGTTCTCATACGAAGTCCATTAAGAGATCCTGCTCGTCCTTTCTACAGACCTCATTTTATACTTGTCCCTTCCTTTAATACTGACGTCACCAAGTCATTTGTCCAAGCCCGGGCCCTCTCTGGCTTGGTCTGTTGCAGCTCTCTCCTCACTTGAGTCTACGTCCCATGGGCTGAGCATTTGTAAGTAGATGAGGCCAAAATCCTGTTCCCAACTCTGTTCCAGGGTTATTTTCTCCTCTTAATTACTGGGCTCTTCATTCACTATTTTTTCCCCCAGTGTCATGTTTGTTTTCCTCTGTAGTACAGTGTCCCATTTAAGTTGTATTTGGGGTTTATCTTTTCCCTCTTCCCGCTCCATTTTCATCATAAAGCCCTCTTGATTAGATTCTTCAGTCTCCAGCCAAACTTATTCCACGTCCTGAGGAGATTTATTCAAACTCTGACCAGGAGCCCAGTGTTCTCAAAGCCAAAGTCCAGAAAATTAAATCTTGCTCTTTTTCACCATTTGTGTTCATATGTTTATAAGTCATCATCAGTTTGACCATAGGACTTTGACAGTTGGAGGTTTTTTGTTTGGGCTTTTTGGTGTTGCTTAACCACTCCTGTACGTTTGCATGGAGTTCTAGTGATGCTGGACCAGAAGATGTGGCTGTGTGTGATTCGTAGCACTTCACACCGTGTGCCTCGCACGTGGGGCAGAGATGCGCATCACTGAGCGACTGAGCTCCTGAATCACCTCTGTTCTTCTCCTGTGCCTCCCGGGGGTGGGGTCCCCCCGCTTTCTTCTGTCCCACTTTCATGAACTTCCTGTTCTTGGCATTCCATCTCTTGTCATAGTCTGCTCGGCCCAAGCCATTCTCCTTGCCCTGAGTGTGTTGCCTCCTCATCCTAGTCTTTTAGAAGCCTTATCCTCCTTCAAGGCCCAGCCCAGCTGCCATCTTCTTCCCAAAGTCTTCTCTCCAGCTTATCCTCTACCATACCTCTAAAAACTCTTTCCCCTGGAAGCTCACAACTCCTAGACTTAACATGTTGGAAGTGTCCCTCACTCCTGCAGCATCTTCCTCTGATTGGCTGGTTCCTTCCAGAGCCTCCATTTTAAGGAACACAGGCTAAGGCTAGCTGTGTATTCATTCCTCTCCAGGATACATTCCTGGCTCTCCAGGATACACTCGTGGCTCTCCTGGACTTCCTCTACGATACCTTTGTTCTTAATAATTCCTTGTTGACTTGACTATTTTTACGTTCATACCACTGACTCGTCAGAGTGAAGATCAGAGTGAGTAACATGCTAGAAGAATAATGAGAAAAAGTTATGCCATACACTTGAAACAACTTGGTCCTGAATGATTAAAATCAGTTCTGGCCAAAAAAAAAAAAGTGCAAAGTTTTACAAGTGTAAACCAATTTGACATCACAAGTATGCCAGAAGACCCTAGAAAGAAATTCTGATAGCAGTCACTTGACTCACTCACTGAGCAGACAGAAATAATGGCTAAAAGCAAGACCAGTCTAACTTACATACTTGTTTGTGTAAAATCTTACCAAGGTGTCTGATGTAATGCCTAAGAGCAGAGAAAAGCAATGAAGGGTAACATGAGTTTTTAAAAAAACTCAGTAAGAAATCCAACTAAGCAAAGTCATCCTGAGGATGTTTTAGGCAGAAAATAGGAGGACGATAAACAAGAAAAATGGAAAAGATTCATAAAAATTTTAATAACAAATGTTTTTACCTACTAGGATAATAGAACCGACACATTTGGGACCTAACATCACAGCCTCAATATTCTTTTAGAGGAGGCAGAAAGAGAAGAAAGATAGGAAAAACAGCTGGGTTGGACCAGGACTTTATGGAGAGAAGATGACAGAATTGTTGGGCGGTGGCTTACGACATAAAGTGTAGCCGATACGGGAGCTGTTGAGAAAAATGTCAGAGTTTTATTCTGTTTTGTTTTGTTTTGTTTTTTGGTGAGGCAGTTGGGGTTAAGTGACTTGTCTAGAGTCACACAGCTAGTGAGTGTTACATGTCAGAGGTCAGATTTGAACCCAGGTCCTCCTGACTTCAGGGCCAGTATTCTCTCCACCGTGCCACCTAGCTTTTTATTCTGAAGTTTTATTCTGAAAAAAAGGTGACCCTGACAATGTCAGCAACCCTGAGCCTGTGTGCCTGCTTTGTGGTCTATTGAAAATCTTTGTGAGGGTCATCCTCATTTCATCAAGGGCAACCTTGATAAGGGAAGGTCATCAGTAGGGTTAGCAGGATTTTTGGAATGGACATTCTACAGAGGACATGATATATAGCAGGAAAGTCACAAATGGACCACTTTTACTTTGTACTGTTGACTGACAGGTGTCCAGAAAATAAGTTCCAGTGTGTTTACTGTGCATCTATTATGGAAAAGCATTTGTTTTGGTAGGCAAGGCTCTCTTCCAACAATGCCCCTCTCATTCATTTGCCAGAACCATTCAGGATTGTTATTTGAAAGATATTACAACAGAAATAACCCTCGCTATTGATACCTCTGGTCAAAAACATCACGTGAAGCATCAAACAGGGGTACCTACCTTCTCAAAGTGTTTGGCTTTGTGGCAGATGAGATCCAACATAGAGCCCAAGTTGAAGAGGGATTTCCTGTGGATGGTGAGGGCCTCCATCTGCTCCTGTTTTCAGATGACATCGTTCTGTTTGCATCAAACCCTGGAACTGGAACGTTGTTGAGCCTTGTGGAAAAGATGTGTAACCACTCGAGAGAATGTGACAGGCAAGATCGAGTGGATAGGAATGTCCATTGTCCGGCTTGTATGCAGTTGAATGGACAACCTGTAGAGCTTGCCCTTCACTGTATATATTTGGGACAGACTGTACAGAGAGGTTACCAGTTGGGCCCAGAATTAAAGAGGAGGAGAGCAGGCTGGATTGCCATTAGGGAGTTGCAGACCTCCTTTGAGAACCCCAAGTTTCTCCTGGAAACAAAAAACTGTCTCTTAAAAATTCTCCCAGTGTTGCATGGCTACAAGACATGGAACACAGTAAGGCCAAAAAACTGAAAATGAATGTCACGCAGAGGGCAGTGGGGCTGCCCCGACATGGTGGCTGTGAGCAGGCTGCAGTGTCTGATCAGGAGGAACGTGGAAGAGGAGGAAGATATAACATCATCAGGGAAACCTAAGGTGCAAAGAAATGGACTAGTTGTGTGGGAAGGGCAGGGTGTGCTCCATTGGTATCATTGAGACGGCACGATCGAGTGAGGAAGGCCCTCCGGCACTTGGGGTTCTTACTGCCTTAGTGACCCCCAAGAAGGGATTACATTTTCCCAGAATTCCTATCTTAAGATAATAACAATTATACCCTAACTTGGGTAATGTGGTATATTTAGTATCTGAATACACACACACACGCACACACACACATACATAAATAAATCATTAAGTTTTACTGATCTATATGTATATGTGTATCTATATATATATTTACACAGACTCATGTATGTGTGTACATATATACACAAACATACACATGTATATGCATACACACATATATGTGTGTATAAAAGAGACTATGCCACAGCAAACAAATCTACATTTTATTGGATAGCCAATCCAAAATAACACATCTTTACCAGGATATGTTTTTCTTCTTTTCAAGGTATCATCAGCGGCGCAGAAAGCTCCATCCTCCCAAAGAGAGATGATTTTGAGACACTAATATAGTCATCATTTACTGTCAGAGAAAATGTCATCTTTGTTTATCTCACTGCTTGAAGAAATGAAATAAGAAGTATTTCCTGATGTTATATGAGGAAATTTTAATAAATTTTTTTTCTAGATTTTTGATTATATTTTTGTTCATATATCAAATAATCTCCAGACTTGGCATTCTGATTTAAAGACACCTGATTGAGTTAATTCCCACTTGCCACATTCCACTGCATTTTATAAGATATCACAGCTCAGTCTTATCATGATAATGCTATAAACACAGAGAAAAAAACAATTTTAAAAAGGGGAATGGCTGTTCTTCATCAAAAGATCTTATCTTGCCTTTGAGAAAAACTCATAAAGTTTCGTATGAAAGTCACAAATCAACTTTCTTGTTCATCTAAGTATTGAAAAGGTGATTGCTTCCCTGATATTTATTGGAAAAAAAAGTAACTGCTGAAATTTTTTTTTTCTGGAAAGGGATTTAACTCCCCCTCCCAATATAACATTTTGCTGGTTTAAGAAAATGTGTAGAATGAATCACAGTGTTTTCTGTAACTCTCTGGTTAGAGCATAAATGTTCTCACATTTATGTTCTAACTGCCTTTTTCATGAAAATGTAAAATTACAACCTCATTTGTCTTCACTAGTCGGGAAGGGCTTGTTAACATATACTCTTTCCAGCATTTCTTTTGGGGAGATAACCAGTCTTTCAAAGAGACAGAAAAGTGTCCACATTTAAACTCAGCAAAGACTGAAAGAAAACTAAAATGAAAAGTTTTTAATGGGAAGAGGAAAATCAGGTTTGTGGCAGGTATATTTAGATTTCGATGGGAGCAGTACTTACTGAAACAGTACTTTATGCCTAGTTTGAATAAGAAAGCTGTCGCCTTTGAAAGGCTTGCAAGTCATAGGCGGTTAATAAGTATTTGGTGAATTAAAGTCAGGGACTGTGATCAAGAATAACAAAGGAAATGTTATATCACCACTCTAGTTGGTTGCCAATAAAAGTGTCAAAAAAAAGTCAACCTGGTTGATTTTTTTTTTGTTAGATCAAATACATCTCTCTCTCTCTCTCTCTCTCTCTCTATATATATATATATATTTTTTTTAGGCAATTGGGGTTAAATGACTTGCCTAGGGTCACACAGCTAGTAAGTGTCAAGTGTTTGGTCTAAGGCCGTATTTGAACTCAGGTCCTCCTGACTTCAGGGCCTGTGCTGTATCCACTGCACCACCCAGCTGTCCCTTTATTTTTTTTTAAACTAAAGAAAAAAACTAGTAACCTTTCAAGTTTCCAAAACAAATTTGATATTTGAATCATTTGCTAGGTTGAAATACTGTTGAAGTTTAGGGGTACTGAGACCCCAAAGTCACTACACGTGGGTCCTGCCTGAATGAATTCAACCCAAGCCTTCTTTCAGCCAAAGACAAGGCTTATTAAAGATCTGCCATATTGACCACACTCTTAAGAATCTAAGCATTTGTATCACTAATTCAAGTAGGCCAGATCTTAAGAATCTGAGCCCTTGGCTCGATTATAAGAATCTGAGCACCTTAAAGGAGGCCAGACGGACCTTATATACAGAAAGACTATGGATGGGATCTAGGAGTAGCCAAGTACTTTGGGGTGACTGGAGGAGGGATCTAAGGAGGATCTGGATGGGAGTGGCCAGTAAGCGGGGGTGATTGTGAGGTAACAGAACTCCAGGGATCTGGACCATGTGGCCTAGGGAGAATGGAGTCTAGATAGGGTTAAGGGTGGGAAGGGGCCAGGGGCAGTCAGGAGGTAAGAGAACAGAGGGAGATTGAGCACTACAATGAAAGGCCAGTTGAGTGGATTATAGCCTCAGGCAAACACCAGAGATTCGGCCATGTGGGAAAGTCCAGGGCTTTTTTGGGGTCCAGATCCAAAGACATGTCTTTTCCTTTTAGGGATTCAGATCCTATCCCCATCAATATGACCTTGGGTAAAAAATAATTTATTTGTGCTTTGGTTTCCTTTGCTTTAACATACGGGAACAGTAGTTACCCACAGACTTGTTTTAAGGAAACCTTTATGTTAACTTTAAATCCCTAGAAAATTTGAGTTGTTGGCGTGTGTCTTGGTCAAACAGTTGCTATACATACTTAAAAATTTGATTTCTTTTTGGCCAAAAAGGAATGTTTAGTTTTATTTCAGGCTAATAGCTATCTAAAAATCTCCAGATGGACCTAAGGTAAGCCATAATGGGCACAGGCTAACATTGTCTTTTCTTGAATGAGAGTTCCCTTGGCAAGATTAGATGCAAATGAAGTCACTGTTTCATTCTTAAAGAGCAATGTCCATAGAACCACCAGAGGGCACTCTCATCTAGTGAGTGTTCAGCATCTTCCACCAGTAGAACCAAAAGAAAAATCACTTTAAATAGTAGGCTTAATTGATTGTGAATAATTGGATATTAAATAATCATTGTTGGGGAGGACCGAGGTGCAAAATAGGGGCCTGGTAAATATTCATTGACTTGAATCCTCCAACATTGGAATATGAGACAAATTTAACAACTTATTCTTCAGATAGTTGGGCATCACTTGGATTCTGGGGGTTAAAATGAGTTTTAGCAATTAAATCACAGAGTCTGAGAATCCGAAGACATCTTATCTAATTCAACCAATACCTGGAAGGGATACCCACCCTACAATTCCTGGCATGGTCGAAGCAGCATCGAGTCATAAATTTAGAGCTAGAAAGGAAACAGAGGCCATCAGATTTAACCCCATCATTTTAAAGATGAGGAGACAGGTCCCAAAAGGAAAAGAGAATTGTCCAGCTAGTAAGTGTCTGAGGCAGCATTTGAGCCGAGGCCTTCCCGATTCCACCACCCCACCTAGTTGTTTAATGACTGCCAAAATGGGGGAGCCCTCCAACACTAGAGACAGCCCATCCTACTTCTGTACCGTCCTGAGCATTAGGCTGTTTTTCCTGACGTTTGCCTCTTTGAAACTTTCATCCGTGGCTCCTGGTTCTGTTCTCTTGGGCAGAACAGAAGTCTGATTCCTTTTCCTTACAAAAGCCGCTCAATTACTTGAAGACAGCTATCATGACCCTTCTAAGTCTTCTCTGTTCTTTCTCTGTTGTCCTCCATGTTGTTCATGCCCTCCTTAAACTATGGCACCTGGAACTATAATCTCAGCCTCCCATTTTTGCTGACAGAGATACTGAGAGCAGGGCAAGTGAAATGACTTGGAAGCAGAGTTAGGGTAAGATGTTCTCATAAGAAGAGCCTATCTAGCTAGCTACAGATGGAAGCTTTTTCCTTTTATATTTGTCAGATTTGTTGCAACAAATGCTTGATTATATCTTTGAAAAGACAAGAGTATGATACAAAAGTTAGATTTTTAAAATTTTTACTGATTGTTGGTGCCCAAATTCAATGTGGTTTTGTCCTCTGGAAGCAAGCCCACAGGATACAGTCTTTGTTCTATAGCTGAGACCTAGACTCCATGAATAGTACAACCACCTGGACTCCTTGTCTATTGCAACAATCACCCCAAATGTTTATTTTTTAAAATGGTAAAAGGGATGAACTTAAGCACATCTGTGTAGTTGGAGATTTGAGTGATGCAGTTATAATCATTTCAGGAAGCCGAAGGAATAAGGAAGGAAAAATCTGATTAGGTTTCCTTATTGTTTATGTTTTACTAATCTCTCTCTGAGGTAAGCCTTATCTCTTTCCATCCATGAAGATTTTCCATATCATAAATCTTAAATTTATTTCCAGTTTTTTCTCAATTTTTTACTTTATCACCATGGGAATAAGAATAATAAATTTATTCATTACGGCTGATTTTAAATTATTCAGAAATTTTGGCCATATCTCTCTTAGTTGGGTAAATATTCATAACCTTAGATTAATATTGATTAACTGCCTACAGGGTATATTCATGGCCTCATGCTAGGCATGACAAAGCACTCAATTTAGAAATAAAATATTTTATTCTGACAAGTTTTACATAATGGTATGCTCTTGCCCATATATTTTATTGTCGTAAATTTGCAATCACTGCCATGTCAAGAATGTGGCTGATTAACCTGCTTCCAATGAGTAGGAAAATGCTGGGCTTTGAGAAATTAACAATCTAGGAATATGGAGAGAGAACTGTGTGATCAAACCATTTTAAATGGCTGCCTAAAAATCTTGTTAAATTTTTGGCTTAAATGTCATTTACAAATACAATGTGTTGTGATAAAATATAAAAGCTTTTTGAGCAAGTTTTATCTGAACCAAGTTTGCCTTAACCTGTGTTAATGACATTACTGAGTTACTTGAGAACAGTTGAAATATCTCAAACTTGCCATTGTATGTAGATTTTACACAAACCCAGTAGAACAACTAGATTCCTTTTGAGAAGAAAAATTGGGAGTCTCATATTGGAAGAGGAGAATTGAAAATGGCTCTCAATTCAATTCTGTCAATATTGAATGGAAGGCATCGTGCTAGACTTTATGGGGACACACAAAAATGAATTAGGATGAAGTCCCTAGCCTCTAAGGAACTTAATTAGTCAAGGAAAAGTGGAGAGGATCAGCCATTGCTCCAATAGGATCATAGATTGATTACTGGGAAGGATTTTAATTAAAAAAAAAGCCTTCCCTTCTATCTCTCCCCCCCTTCTCTTATCCCCTTTCCCTTCTATTTTCCTATAGGGCAGGATAGATTTCTGTACACCATTTCCTGTATTTCTTATTTCCCAGTTGCATGTGAAAACATGTTTTTTAAACATGTGTTTTTAAAACTTTGGGTTCCAAATTTTCTCCCTTCCTCCCTACCCACCCACCCTCTTTGATAAGGCAAGCAACTAGATATAGGTTATATATGTGCAGTTATGCAAACACTTCCATAGTAGACATGCTGTGAAAAACTACTCTATTTCCCTTAATCCTATCCCACCCACCCATTTATTATATTCTTTCTTTTGACCCTGTCCCTCCTCAGAAGTATTTGCTTCTGATTACTCCCTTTCCCAATCATCCCTCCTTTCTATCATTCCCCTACTCTCTTGTCCCCTTCCCCCACTATTTTCCTGTAGGGTAAGACAGATTTCCATACCCAATTGAGTGTGTATGTTATTCCCTCCTTAAGTCAAATCCTATGAGAATAAGATCCACTCATTCCCTCTCACCTTCCCCCATTTCCCCTCCACTGTAAGAGCCTTTTGTTTTCTTTTGTTTTTTTTTTGTTTTTTTTTTTGTGGGATAATTTACCCCATTCTAACCTCTCCCTTTCTCCTTCTCCTAGTATATTCCTCTCTCACCCCTTAATTTTATTCTCCAGATATGACCCCTTCATTTTCAACTCACCCTGTGCCCTCTATCTATCTATATCTATATATACGTACATATAATTTTTTCCCCTCCAACTACCCTAATACTGACAAAGGTCTCATGAGTTACAACTATCATCTTTCCATGCAGGAATGTAAACAGTTCAACCTTATTAAGTCTCTTATGATTTTCTCTTTCCTGTTTACCTCTTCATGTTCCACTTGAATCGTATTTGAAAATTGAATTTTCTATTCAACTCTGGTCTTTTCATCAAGAATGCTTGAAAGTCCTCTATTTCACTGAATGACCATTTTTCCCCTGCAGGATTATACTCAGTTTTGCTGGGTAGTGATTCTTGGTTGTAATCCTATCTCCTTTGCTCTCCGGAATATTATATTCCATGCCCTGCAGTCCCTTAATGTAGAAGCAGTTAAATCTTGTGTTATCCTGATTGTGTTTCCACAATACTTGAATTGTTTCTTTCTGGCTGCTTGTAATATTTTCTCCTTGACCTGGGAACTCTGGAATTTGGCTACAATATTCCTAGGAGTTTTCCTTTGGGGATCTCTTTCAGGAGGAGATCGGTGGATTCTTTCAATTTCTATTTTGCCCTCTGGTTCTAAAATATCAGGACAGTTTTCCTTGATAATTTCTTGAAAGATGATGTCTAGGCTCTTTTTTTAATCATGGCTTTCGGATAGTCCAATAATTTTTAAATTCTCTCTCCTGGATCTATTTTCCAGGTCAGTTGTTTTTCCAATGAGATATTTTATATTGTTTTCTAATTTTTCATTCTTTTGGATTTCTTTTGCGGTGTCTTGATTTCTCCTAAAGTCACTAACTTCCAATCGCTCTATTCTAATTTTTAAGGAAATATTTTCTTCAGTAATCTTTTGGACTTCCTTTTCCATTTGGCCAATTTTGCTTTTTAGGGCATTCTTCTCCTCATTGGCTTTTTGGACCTCTTTTGCCATTTGGGTTAGGCTATTTTTTAAGGTGTTATTTTCTTCAGTATTTTTTTGGGTCTCCTTTAGCAAGCTATTGACTTGTTTTTCATGATTTTCTTGCATCACTCTCATTTCTCTTCCCAGTTTTTCCTCTACTTCTCTTACTTGCTTCTCAAAATCCCTTTTGAGCTCTTCCAAGGCCTGGGATCAATTCATATTTTTCTTGGAGGCTTTGGATGTGGGAGCTTTGACTTTGTTGTCTTCTTCTGGTTGTATGTTTTGATCTTCTTTATCACCAAAGTAAGATAATATAGTCTGACTCTTTTTGTGCTGCTTGCTCATGGTCCCAGCCAATTACTTGAGTTTTAAACTCTTTGTTAAGGTAAGAGTCTGCTTCCAATGTGGAGAATGTGCCATCCCAAGCTTCAGGGATTTGTACAGCTGTTTTCAGAGATACTTCTAGGGACCTGTAAATTTTCAGTTCTTCCAAGGTGGTATGATAAGGGGAGAGGTGTTTCCCCTCCACTGCCACAACAAGCTCCACCACACCAGCACTCCTCCTCACCCCAGGACCGCCCTTCAGAACTGTGACCCAGATCCAAGCACGGGCAAAGCAAGAGATCCCTGCAATCCCCCTCTGGTCAGCCACTTGACTCCCCCTCAGTCTGTGGGCTGGAAGCTCAGGAGGCAGCCGCTGCCCCTGGCCGCTCTTGAGACTTGTGGCTGAGACCTAGCTCCTCTCTCACCGCAGTTTCCCACTGCCCTTCCATGTTGTCTTTGCCGTTCCTGGGTTGAGAAGTCTGGAAACCACCCCAGCTGCCTGCAATTCAGTCCTCTGAGCCCTGCTCCAGGGTCACTGCGGCCTGCGCGCCCATGCCAAATTGCGCTCCTCTCCCCGCCTGGCGCGATATGCCTTTCCCATCAACCATCCAGGCTGTCTTTGGCTGGAAATTTGTTTCACTCTGTCTTTTTGTGGGTTCGGCTGCTTTAGAATTTGTTTAGAGCCATTTTTTTAGGTATTTGGAGGGCTTTGGGAGAGAGCTCAAGACAGTCACTGCTTCCTCTCTGCCATCTTGGCTCCACCCCTGATCTCTGGGAAGGATTTTCAATGTCATCTATTCTAGAAGCAACCCTCCCTAAGGGAGCCTATAGGCTAAGGCCTATAGATATGAAATGATTTGCTCTACGTACTAGTAAAGTGACTTGTTAAGGGCTCCTGATTCTAAATACAGCCAAGACACACCCAGACACAGACTAATTGAAGACTTATAATGATACAGGATAAAAACATGGGCATTTCTTGGTGCTATGGAAAAAGCTACTTCCAACTAGGGATCATAGGGGTCTAGGTCCTATTTACACTCTCTTTAACTTTATTTTTTAAAATGGTAAAAGGGATGAACATAAGCACATCTGTGTAGTTGGAGATTTGAATGATGCAGTTATGATCATTTTAGGAAGCCAAAGGAATTTATTTCAGTCATGTCCAAGTTTCTGTGATCCCATTTGGGGTTTTCTTAGTAGAGATACTGGAGTGGTCTGCTGTTTCCTTCTCCAGCTCATTTTATATATACTCACTTGATTAACCAGTTTCCTTTAAAGAATGCCCATTCACTGCAGTGGCGGGCACTACAGGTAGAATCATAAACATAATCAGTTATGTTTCTGCAAAATAAATTGTTCTCACCATTCTTTCATCATTCTACCTGACTTTTATCTGTCTGCAGTCTAGCATGTCAGAAGTGGCGTTGATATGCAAGGTAATGATTCTGATTTGCAAAGACCTCTTAGATAACAAAAGAAGACCTCTTAGATAACATGATTCTTTTCTTTTGTCTTTTGGCACACTTCATCTTCCCTGCTCCCTGAAAACCTGGCTTCCTCAGCTTATGATGTTCACTATTTAAAAAAACAAACAAACAAAAAACTTTCAGAGAGTTGTAATTGAGGGCCATAAGTTACGAAAAGGATCTCTAAATGTAGCTATTTAATTTGCTGAAGTCACAAATATCTTTTTTTTAAATTCCATTTTTAATTTTTTTCACTTAACACACATTTATTTTCTCTCTCTCACCATCCCCGGGGAAGAAAAAAAAAGGATTAAAATCACTTTAACAAATATGCATAGTCAGGCAAAAAAAAATTCGCATATGGTCTATGGCTAAAAATATGTCTCATTCTGCATATTTAGTCCATCACCTCTATATAAAGAGGCGGGTAGCATTCTCCTATTTTTGTCCTCTGGAATTGTGGTTGGTCATGGCATTGATGAGAGGTCTTAAGTCTTTCAAAATTTTCTATTTTTATAATGTTGTTATAGTATATTTTGTTCTTCTAGTCTGATGGCATAAATATTAAAGAAGTATTTCTCCATTGCATTTAAACATGGGGATGAGGGGGTGGGAGATGCCTGTTTAGAATTTCTTCAGACATCGTGTCTTGAATTGAATTCTTCCAAATAACTTGCTAATTGAATATTATAATGGGAGAAGAAGATTGGCTTAATTATATGTTAGCAATTGGGACACTGCTCTGATTTTCTATTGTGCTCTTTGACCTCTCACAAGGAGAAGAAGTTATAATCCATTGGAAAGAAAATCAGAGAAATTATTGACGTGCTTTCTGCAATGGCCAAGAGAGGACAGTATTCATTTTGTTATTATTGAGTTGTTTCAGTCGTGTCCAACTCTTTGTGACCCCATTTGGTATTTTCTTGGGAAAGCTACTGGAGTGGTTTTCCATTTCCTTCTCCAGATCATTTTGCAGATGAGGAAACTGAGGCAAACAGGGTTAAGTGACTTGCCCAGAGTCACATAGTTGGTAAATGTCTGAGTTTGGATTTGAACTCATGAAGAGGAGTTTTCCTGACTTCAGGCCTGGTGCACTATGGCACCACCTAGCTGTCCTATATTCATTTTGAGTTAATGGTATTTCCCAGCATTCATACTCTTCTCTCCAAGAGCCCTTAAGTGCCTCTCAGTTCTCCCAGTGCCAGTCTAAGCTGGGGCCCAATTTATAGGTGAAGAAATAAGTTAGGACAAGAATACAAAATTCTCCTGACTCATGAAGCTCAAAGTTCCTTTTGAATGTCTTCTGTGCTCAAAGCCAGGCAAATGTCATTTTCTTTATCTAGTGGCTATAAAATGTTCCTGAGAAGCAACGTGTAATAGTGGGTAGAGTGCTGGACTTGGAGGCAGAATTCCTAAGTTCAAATCCCACCTGTGATGCTGTGTGACTAGGGAGGATCTCTTAAAAATTGCATAAGATATTCCTGACTACTAGATTGTAAATCATGAGCATATGACACTCATAAACATAGTGAAAATAAAGGCAATGAAGTGATGTCCAGATATAACACAACTCTGTAGCTCTGGACATGTGTATAGGCTGGACCAGAAGGTCAAACGTGAGCCCAGTGGGTCCTGTCGTGTGGTTTTCTAAGTCACTATGCAGCCTTTGGGGACCTTTATATACAGATCAGTGGCCCACATTTCTATTGGAGTTTGACACCCCAGGGATGGACAGCCTGAAGAGCCTAACTTGGCTTTTGCATATGTTCATTGAGTATCAGCTAAACCAGTAAGGAGTAAGTCGGCCACTAATGCGACAATCCATTTTTTCTCTTTTAGGCCAGACTTGTGATTTAATTGGTGCAGGGAATTCCTGGTGTGGAAAATCCATCCAGAAATACAGAGCTACGATTTTTCTGTAAGTTATAGTCTTATTTTTTATAATATATTTTATTTCATTAAATATTTCCTAATTACATGTAAAAAATTTTCAATATTTATTTTTGAAAATTTTGAGTTCCAAATTCTCTCCCTCCCTCTTGCCCCTTCTCCACCCATTGAGAAGGCAAGCTATATGGTGTTGATTATATAGATGAGGTCATGCAAAACATATTTTTATATCAGCCATGTTGCAAAAGAAAACACACACACACACACACACACACACACACCCCAAATAAAATAAAGTAGAAAAGTATGCTTTAATCTGCACTCAGAGTTCATCAGTTCTCTCCCTGGAGGTGAAGGAGGTAGCTCTTTGAGCTAAACCTTAGAGGAAGCTAGGGGTTCCAAGGAACAGACATAAGTAAGGAGGGCATATTAGGTAGGGGAAAGAGCCTATGCAAAGGCATGGAAGAGGGAGATTTAATGTGTATGGAGGAAAAGCACACAGGCCATTTTGGCTAGAGTGTAGAATTTGGGGGCAGCTAGGTGGCCCACTGGATAGAGTGCCAGGCCTGGAGTCAGGAAGACTCATCTTCCCGAGTTCAATCTGGCCTCAGACACTTACTAGTTGTGGGACCCTGGGCAAGTCACTTCACCCTGTTTGCCTCAGTTTCCTCTTCTATAAAATGAACTGGAGAAGGAAATGGCAAACCACTTCAGTATCTTTGCCAAGAAAACCCCAAATGGGGTCACAGAATCGGACATCACTGAAAAATGACTGAACAATATCAAAAGAGTTTGTGAAGGGAAATAATGTGAAATCAGCCTGGAAAGTGAGTTTAGAGCCAGATTGTAAAGGTCTTTTTTATTTTTTAAAATTAATTTTCTATTGAGATCTTTTGGGTTTTTTTTTTTAACATACATCACAAAAATTTCCCTTAGTGACCCTTCCCCTCCCCGCCTCAGAGAGCCACTCCATATAAACTACTAATACGTCTAAAGAAAAAGAGAAATCAGCAAAACTGATCAGTACATCAAAAAAAGTCTGAAAAGATGTATACCATACCACATCAGTAATGCCTCCCACCTCTATGAAGTTGTGTGGAGAGAGGATCTTCTCCTATCTCTTCTTTGTAGTCATGCTTATTCTCTGGGGTTTTACACCATTCACTTCTGATTATTTTGTAGTTCTTTCCATTTACATTGCTGTAGTCATTTTGTATATATTTTTTGACTCTGCTTACTTCTCTTTGCATTAGGTCATGTAAATCTTTTTTTTTTTTTTTTTTTTTTGCTTTGGCAATCAGGGTTAAATGACTTGCCCAGGGTCACACAGCTACTAAGTGTCAAGTGTTTGAGGCTGGATTTGAACTCAGGTCCTCCTGACTCTAAGGCCGGAGCTTTATCCACTGCATCAACCTAGCTGCCCCAGGTCGTGTAAATATTTCTGAGCTTCTCTATTTTCATCACATTCATCATTTCTTACAGCCCAATGATATTCCATTATATTTATGTGCCACATTGTGTTTAGCCATTCCCCAATCTATGGGAATCCACTTGGTTTCCAATCCTTTGCTATCACAAAACATCCTACTATAAGTATTTCACTATATAAGTGGCCTTTTTTTTCTTATAAATGACTCCATTGGTGAAGATCTTTAAATGCCAGTCTTTAAATTTAAATTTAGTTTAAATTATTAAGAAGAGGATAAGGTAATTTGAATAAGGGGCAGCTAGGTGGCATAGCAGATAGATTGCTGGGCCTGGTGTCAGGAAAATTCATCTTCCTGAATTCAAATCCGGCCTCAGATCCTTACTAGCTGTGTGACCCTGGGCAAGTCACTTAACCCTGTTTGTCTCAGTTTCCTCATCTGTAAAACGAGCTGGAGAAGGAAATGGCAAGCCACTCCAGTATCTTTGCCAAGAAAACACCAAATGGGGTCACAAAGCATTGGAGGTGACTGAAAAAAATGACTGAACAAAGTCAACAATTTGAATAAGAACAAGAGCTCCTTTTTGGGGTTAGTACTGCCCTCTCTAGGAATAAGAGGGTAAGGTCTTATTTCAGCCTGTGGCTAGAGTGCCTTTAGAGGCCCTTTCCCCTTGTGGTCTGAGAAGACTGGGTCACATACGCTGCCATTATCCTTGAAGAACATGGCAAATACGTCTCGGATCTACTTTTCCTAGAACACAGACAGACATCACCTACCCCTGAGTTCTAAACATTATGCAGGGAGATCCTGGGGTCATGCCAGCTCCCACACCAAGATGTATAAGAGTAGAAGACTGGTATCTCAAGTGTATTTGTTACACTAACCCAATCTCCCACCAATCTACATCAATAGCGCTCCTTTGGTTTCTCTAGAACTAGTTGGACTGGTCTCCAGATGGATGAGTGCAGTCAGTCTTCTGACATGGTCACGTACAGATCTACTCACAGTTACTGGCTCTGGTGAGGGATTGTCCTCATCCCTAGGGACCTGGCTGAGTCCCTGCTGTGCCCACGTCCTGCTATCTAGCCTCTCAAGGCTGCAACATCATCACCTATGTGTCAACACCTCCCTCCTGTTTTGACTAACCTTGGAGGCATCCGCTTGCCATTGTACACATTTACACTCGGCTGCTCTTTTCAGTGCTGCCAACAACGAGGACCCCGGGGGTTCCTGCCGTCATCGATTTCTTTTGCACCAAAAAGCATTTCTTCTTTCTGCCCTGACTGACAGATTGCTGTTGTAGGCTCTGGCAATCATGCTTTGCCTGCAACTGTTAGGTCTGTCTCTGAGCCATACATGGAACTCCACCTTTACTCTTTCTTGGCTCCTGACAAAGCCTTCCTTCCAATGGTAACTCGATTTACCCAAGAAAAAGCTAACTTCAGTTTGGTGAATTGTCTTAGTCTGGGGCTTTCCATTTGGAGCCCTCAGAATATGAAAGAGTGACCATAAATAATTCTAGGATTTTTTTTTCCTTTCCTAGTGAATGCTTTTAATGTCAAAAAGGGAAATGGGTTTCTATTTAAGCCCAACATAGCCTTTACAAGCCCATCAAAGTGTAAAAATATCTTTCCAGCTGCTAGTGAACCTCATTAGCACAGGACACAGGCACAAAATCATCACAGTGCTTAGACAGCTGTTGGCAAAGTGTTTTCAAACATGAGTTTTCTGCAAGGGGATCTTGCTTATTAATGTGATATTGTCATGAGATGTGTTTAATTTTGTCACATTCTTTAAGTTTGGCATTTATTTGGTACCTTGTATGAGCAGACCCTTGTGCCATTCACTTTGGGGAGAAAAATCAATGAAATAGCTCTGGCCCTCAAGGAACTCTAGCAGGAGAGATAAGATGTATGCAATAGTAACTAATTTTTTTAAAATAAATTTTTATGGATATCTTTTTAATTTCATAAAAAAATTTCCCCAGGATCCTTCCCTACCTCTAGAGAGCCATCTCATACAATAAACAATATTTTTAAGGAAAAAAATATTGGTCAATACATAAAAAAAAACTAGAATGTGTATAGTGTATCACTCCCACAGACCTCCCACCTCCACAAAGGAGTAGGGTGAAGTATCTTCTCCTATGTCTTCTTTGGAGCCACGCTGTTCTTTATAACTTTGCGAAAATCACTTTTGATTATTTTGTGGTTGTTCTTTCCATTTACTTTGTTATAGTCATTGTGTATACTATTCTCCTGGCTCTGCTTACTTTATTTTGCATCAGTTCATGTAAATTTTCCTTGGCTTCTCTGTATTCATTCATCCCATTCATAATTTCTTACAGCAGAGCAATACTCCATTACATTGTGTATCACAATTTGCTTAGCCAGTCTCCAGTGATGGACATCTGCTTTGTTTCTAGTTCTTTGCCATCACAAAAAGTTTAGCCGTTTACCTAGGGTTTTTGAGTTATACTTTACTAATGTCTTCTCTGGTGCCTCATCTTGGATTGGAGATGAGCCTTGTATCCTTGAAGGCCAGGCCATGGGGGAAGGTCCCACCAAACTGAAATGACTTCAGGGACCAGTCTTCTGTTGGTGGAGGACCAGCCTAGCTAAGCACTGAGAGGCTCATCATTGGAAAGCTGATCCATTTTTTGGCCAAGAAGACTCTTGAAGACCATGAACAAACAGGTGGTGATCTGTGAAAATAGAGTGAGGAGCCAGCATGGCATAGTTGATAGAGCTTGGAGTTGGAAAGGCCTGGGTTCATATCCCACTCAAGACCCTTATTGGCTATGTGGCCCCCTGCAAGTTGTTTATCCTCTCTGTGCCTCAGTTTCCTTGTTTATAAAATGAGGGGATTGGACTTGATGGTCTCACTGTGCTTGGAGCTGTGAATATGGAGACAAACAGTAGTCCCTGCTCAAGGAGCTTATAGTCAATCAGTGGAGAGTACACATGTGTATATAAGTATAGGGAGAGTAATAGGGAGTGGACCTGGGATTTTGACAATTTACCAATTGAGGAGTATAGTATATATTTATAGAATACATAAATATACATATATGCAGAATAAAGATAAATTAAACGTAAACCCCAAAGAGAAGTGACATGTTCAACATCATTAGATTGTAGGTGTAAAATTGGAATGGGGGGACCTTAGAGGTCACCTGAGCTAGCTCTCTAATGGATCAGGAAAGTCAACCAGTCAACACGCATTTATTAAGCACCTACTATGTACCAAGTATTACACATGGTACAGTGATTACAAAAAAAAAAAAAAAGAACAACAAAAACCACTGATCCCTGCCCCCAAGGAGCTTATATTAATCGGAGGAGACAACATGGACATATAAGTAAAGTCTAGCAATAAATACTGGATAGAGTCTCGACTTGTGATATTACTGGTTTAGAGAAATTAGGTCTTCTTGAGGCATTTGCTGACTTTGGCAATTCCAAATATGGGTAAAAGATCATCTCTTCCAATGAGTCACTTTGATTGTTTCTTAGACTATGGGATTACCTCATTTCAAGAGAAAATGTAAAAAGCATGGGAGGGAAGAGTGGAAAAAACCTTATAAGGCCTATGACACATGGATAAGCTTTCAACACAGATAAGAGTTTTTTTCTTTTAAACAAAAAGCTTGGTTCCTTTTAATCTGTTCCTGAAAAACCCCGCAGGATGAAAGTTTCACACAATACCTTTTCCCCCTTAGCTCTGCTACCAGCAATTACTGAGTTTCTTTAGCAAGCTAAATTTTTCTTTGCCTTCCACTCACAGACAATTTTGTACAATAATAGGACAAAATTCTTGTTGAGGTTAGTAAATCTATATTAGCTTAACTCCATATTAGTCTCCTCGTCTATAAAAAGGAAGAGGGGGGAGGTAACAATGCTTCTATTACTTCCTAGGGTTGTTTTCAGGAAAGCAATTTGGAAATTGAAAATTGCTACAAAAAGATCTGCTGTTTATTTCAGGGCAGCCTACCTTGGTAGAAGGAGTACTGGCTCTGTAGTCAGAAGCCTTGGGTTCAAATCCCACCACTTGCTACATGTGTGACTTCGGGTAAGTCCCTTAACTATTCTGGCCCTAACTTTCCACCTGATCTTTCTGTCAGCCCCGAATCTAAATCTTCCTCTATGTATTGTCTGCACTAATTAGAGTCAGAGTTCCTTGAGAGATGATCTCATCAATTTTCATGGATTCCTGGGTTCTCAACTCTGACAGGTCCTATCAAGCTGGAGAGGCCTATGGGAAGCGTCCAGGGATGGATCATGTATCTGTCTGTAGATCTCTTGGCCAAACATCAGCTTAGTTAAGTTTGGAGAGCGTCATCACCGAGTAAGTTACAGGGGTTGGGGGTGGTGAATTACATGAGCCCTAAGGAACCATCTGCCTCTAAATCTTTTATCCCTGGTCCTGTGATTATAAGGGCAGCTAGCTGGTGCAATAGAATGCCAGGATGAATCTGTTGGCAGCAACAGTTCTCAGACACTATCTGGTGAGGCATAAAAGGGTGATGAAGGGGCATTGGTGAAAGGAGTATCCATGCCAACAATCATGGGTCCTTGAAGTTTTGAAATATTAAGACACTAGTTTAAAATTGAAGGATACTTTAAAGATAATCTAGCCCAATCCTGCCATTTTACTGACAAGAGGTACTATGGAATTATGGACAGAATGTTAGACTTGGAGTCAGAAAGACTTGAGTTTGAATCCTGCCACAGACCCTTATTAGCTTTGTGATTCATGATGAGTCACTTAAATTGTTCCTTGGGGCATCAGCGGTTCTTATTGTTCATGTAGAACCTTGGTCCAGTTACATATCTTCTCTGGGCCTCAGTTTCCTGATCTTTAAAATGAGGTTGGACTTGATGACCCATAAAGGCCCTCCCATCTCTGAATCTATGATCTTAAGATAAGTAGGAGTCAGGGATCAAACCCAGGACTTCTAACTTCAGATCCTATATTTAACTTAGAATGAAGGGTTAATGTTTGGAGCTATCCCTCTGAATGGTTATAATAGTAACAATAACAATAATGGTCAATGCATATAAAATACGGGGTCACTGTCTTCTGTGCTTTTTAGAAGGCCATGTGTCTTCTCTACTTGGTTGGAACCCCCTTGAGTACCTAGAGGAGACACGAAACCCTGTACTCTCCCCATGGACTTCTGCCATATTCTATGACCAGGTGGATTTTAGGGAAGGGGAAACGTCATGCCCATCATAAGTAACAGAGCAGACCTAGGCAGCGGCTTTATTATAAATATTGACATTTCTGCCCGGTGGCCTTGAAATCCAAGGAAGGTGAGAAGGTAATGAAGTTAGTGAAATACTCTTTAGTAAATTCCTTCGCCCTTCTGGGCCTCAATTTCCTCAAGTGGAAAATAAAAGCGGGGGGGGGGGGGGGGGGTGTGAACTACATGAGCCTTAAGGAACCGTCTGCCTCTAAATCTTTTATCCCTGGTCCTATGATTACAAGGGCTGCTAGCTGGTGCAATAGAATGCCGGGCTTGGAGTCAGGAAGACTCATCTTCCTGAGTTCAAATCTGTCCTCAGACATTTACTAGCTGTGTGACCCTGGGCAAGTCACTTAACTCCGCCTTAGTTTCCTCATCTGTAAAATGAGCTAAATGGCAAAGCACTGCAATATCTTTGCCAAGAAAACCCCCAAATGGGGTTATGGAGAGTCGGCTGAAAAACGACTGCACCACAACAACATGATTGCAAGCTTCTTGGACTAAGCAATATATTTTGTACTGAGTCTTACTCTAATTTCTTTCTTCATTTTTTCTTTCCTCTCGAGTCCCTCCTTGATCACGTGGGCATACGTATGTAAACATTATTTCATTTGAATCTCCACCAGGTAGGTTGCAGCAGGCTTTGTTATCCCCCGTTTTAGGCCTATGAAAGAAGCGAATTCAGAGATTTCAAGCTGGAAGGCACATCTGAAATCATCCAGCCTCAACCCCTCTTCTTTACAAAAGAAGAGACTGAGGCTTAGAGAAGTGAGATGATGTAGCCAAGGTCACACGGAAAATAAGTAGCACCAATGAGAAACGCACACGAGTCCTTTAGACTCTGAATCCAAGGCTCCTTTCAGATAGCAGAGGTGCAGAGGAAAGAACACCAGATTTGGAGTCCAAGGACTTGGGTTCAAATCCTGGATCTTCACTACACTGCCTCCCTCACAGAGCTATTGTTTGAGATGATGTTTTCAAAGACTTTGCAAACTTTAAAGTATTGATTACATTTAGACTCTGCAGCCTTATAGCAGCGTGAATAGAAGGCAGATAGACCTGAGTTCAAAAGCTTGTGAAACTGGGTGACCCTGGACAAATCTTTTAACCCCTCTGCCTCAGTTTGTCATCTGTAAAATGGGGATAATAATAATAGCACCTTCCTTGAATCGCTGTTGGGAGAATCAAATGAGATACTATTTGTAAAATACTTTACAAGCTTTAAAGTACTGTACAAATGTTAGCTATTATTGTAAATGTCCCTTTTATAGTCTCCTATTCAAGATCAAGTGGCTGTCAGAGGAACAATAAAGAAAAAGAAAGAAATTAAAATGAGGCCAGATATGAAAGGCATCGCTTAGCTCAGGCACTACTCTGCTAAAGTGCTTTCCTAACCTCATTACCTTCTCACCTTATCTGGATGGTGTCACCAGTCAACTCCCTGGGCCTTAGTTTATATACTTGTAAAAGGATTAGATCCCAATTAGAACAACTTAGTTCAAATATCAGCTCTGTCATTTAAGAGCTGTGTGACCTTGGCCAAGTCAATTAGCTTTTCTGGACCTCAGTTTCCTTGTCTGTAAAGTGGGGGGAGGCCACTATGGCCTCTAAGTTCCTTTCCAGCCCCAAATATATGCTTCTGTAGAAGGGGTGGGGAACCTGTGGCCTTGGGGCCATATATGCCCCTCTAGATCCTCAAGGGTGGCCCTTTGACGGAACCCAAACTTCACAGAACAAATCCCCTTAATAAAAGGATTTGTTCTGTAAAACTTGGACTCTGTCAAAAGGCCGCACTCAAGGACCTAGAGGGTCACATGTGACCTCAAGGCCGCGGGTTCCCCACCCCTGGCTCTAGATGACCTCCAAGTCATCTTAGATGTCTCCTTTAGGCATCTGAAGGTCTACTTTAGCTTCATCTTTAAGAATAATGACACACAGGGGGCTGAATCAAGATGGCTGAGTGAAAGCAGTCACTTGCCTGAGCTCTCCCCCAAACCCCTCCAAATACATGTAAAAAAATGGCTCTAAACAAATTCTAAAGCAGCCGAACCCACAAAAAGACAGAGTGAAACAAATTTCCAGCCCAAAAAAGCCTGGATGGCTGGTCAGAAAGGTATATCATGCCGGGCGGGGAGAGGAGCGCAGTTCTGCGTGGGCGCGCAGGCCGCAGCGAACCTGGAGCAGGCCTCAGAGGGCTGAATCGCAGGCAGCTGGGGTGGTTTCTAGATTTCTCAACCCTTGAACGCCAAAGACAACTTAGAAGGTCAGTGGGAAAAGTCTGTGACTGTGGTGAGAGAAGGAGCTAGGTCTCAGCCACAAGTCCCTGGGGTGACGGCTGCCTCCTGAGCTTCCGGCCCACAGACTGAGGGGGAGTCAAGTGGCTGATCAGAGGGGGATTGCAGGGATCTCTTGCTTTGCCCGTGCTTGGATCTGGGTCACAGTTCTGAAGGGCAGTCCTGGGGCGAGGAGGAGTGCTGGTGTGGTGGAGCTTGTTGTGGCAGTGGAGGGGAAACACCTCTCTCCTTATCATACCACCTTGGAAGAACTGAAAATTTACAGGTCCCTAGAAGTATCTCTGAAAACAGCTGTACAAACCCCTGAAGCTTGGGATGGTACATTCTCCACATTGGAAGCAGACTCTTACCTTAACAAAGAGTTTAAAACTCAAGTAATTGGCTGGGACCATGAGCAAGCAGCGCAAAAAGAGTCAGACTATATTATCTTACTTTGGTGACAAAGAAGATCAAAACATACAACCAGAAGAAGACAACAAAGTCAAAGCTCCTACATGAAAGCCTCCAAGAAAAATATGAATTGATCCCAGGCCTTGGAAGAGCTCAAAAGGGATTTTGAGAAGCAAGTAAGAGAAGTAGAGGAAAAACTGGGAAGAGAAATGAGAGTGATGCAAGAAAATCATGAAAAACAAGTCAATAGCTTGCTAAAGGAGACCCAAAAAAATACTGAAGAAAATAACACCTTAAAAAATAGCCTAACCCAAATGGCAAAAGAGGTCCAAAAAGCCAATGAGGAGAAGAATGCCCTAAAAAAGAATAATGACACAAACTCTCTGATTTTGAGAGTTGGAAAGGATTTCAGAGACCATGGAGTCCAGCCCACATGCCAAAGTGATCCCTGCTATCCCTCCTGACAAGTGCTCTTCCAGCCTCGAAGAACTCTAAGGAGAAGGCATCCCTGGTCTCTTGAGGTAGCCTGTCTCACCATGGGATACTTCTAATTGTGAGGAAGCTTCTGGGGGATATCAGGCCTAAACTGGCCTCCTTGCCATTTCCACCCACTGCTCTTGGTTCCAACCATTCATCGTGTATGTACCAAGCACCTATTCTATCCAAAGCCCTGTGCTCAGCACTGGGGGAGATAGGATGGTAACCAGGACACAGTCACTGCCCTCCCAATCCAGGGGCACAGACAGTGGAAGAGAGTGCCCTTCCATCAGGCACTGGGGCATTCCTAATCCCGGGAGTACAGAAGAAAACAATTGAGCACTGCTCTCACTGCCCTCTTAGGCCGGCAGGTCTTGAAAAAACCCTTCATGAACCTCTGAAAGACCAACCCAGGTGGGGACAAAGGGACGGCTTTGCTCAAACCAAGTGGTGTGAGGTCTGAAAAGCCTTCTGTTCTTCCCTCCACATCCAAACAAGTATGAAGGTCCAATGTGGGAGATGTTGCCTATCAGCTGCTTTAGCAGGTCAGGTGTGAAATAGCGGGTCCAGTACTAGAAGGTATTCAGGGATCTGTGGTGATGGCAGAGTTGTTATTTCTGCCTCTTCCCTCTTCTGCTTCTCCTCTTTCTCTCCCTCTCCTCTTCCTCTTTCTCTTCTTCCTCCTCCTCTTCTTCCTTCCTCCTCTTCCTCCCCCTTTTCCTCCTCTTCCTTTTCCTTTTTCCTCCTTTCTCCATCTTTCTCTTCTTCCACCTTTTCTTCCTCCCTGGGACTCGAACTTACAGCTGTTTTTACAAAATATTTGCTCCCCTAAGTTCACTTCAGAATGTGGCCTAGTCAGTGGAGGCATTCCTCCCTCTTATAGGATCCAGCATCATGTGTGTGAGGTCAGTCTGCGGCCGGGCTGGGTCCTGGTCACTCCTTTGTGTTGTGCTGGCAGACCACAAACACCCTTGATCTTTCTAAGCTCACAAGGTCATAGCCTACTCTGATACTCAGTCACCTAAGAGTCACATAGTGGTGGCCTCGGTGGAAAAATAAAGGCTGAGGCTTCTCTCCCCAGCTGGGCTTTTATCCTTTCCTTCTCACTTAATGCTCACAGATGCTCCAGGCATTTTTTCTAGCTGTCCCCTAGGCCTGGAAGGCTCTTCTTTCTCAATTCCACCTGCTGACTTCCCTGACTTTTTCCAGATTCCATACTAAAATCTCACCTTTTACAAGAAGTCTTTCCCAATCCCTTTTAATTCTAGTGCCTTCCTTCTGTTAATTTCTTATTCTCCTCTGCTATTGCCCTGTTTTCCTCTGTTATTTCCAACTTATCCTGTACATATCTTGATTCTACATACTTGTTTGCTTGTTGTCTTCCCCATTAGATTGTAAGCTCCTTGAGGGCAGGGACTGTCTTTTGCCTCTTTTTGTATTCCCAGCACGTAGCACACTAGCTGGTCCATAGTAGGCCCCCATTACAAGAAGTACTCCTCGGCAACCTATTTATGGAGTCAGACGAGGTTGGCACTTGAAATTAGACAAATCACTGAGGTGTGAGAAGGGCAGTTCATGCCTTAGGGAAAGAAGGACCAAGGTCCGAACTGGGAGCCAAGTAAGCAGAAAGCAAAATGTCAGACTGGGTGGTTTCTTCCCATTACCAAAGTCCAAGGGACTGAGATGCCCAGAAAACTTGTTGCCGTATAGAGAATTCAAGGTTGGAGGGAGAAAAGTCAGTTCTGGGTCCAGAGGCAAGAGACACGGCTCACTGGGGGAATTGGCTGGTTGTCTTAGCAGCACACCTCCCCAATGCGTTGGTGTCTTGCAGAGGTTTCTTGAAATCTCTGCCTCTGCCTTATGTGCCACCACCATGCTGGCATGTTCCCAAGCTGGGTCCACCATGCCCCTCTCTTGTCTCAGCCACACCCGCAAGGGCATGTGTTCCAGCACGTACACAGTGAGCTGTGGCTGAATGTGATGAATAAATACAAGAGATACAGATAGGGTGCCCTGGGAATTCAGAGGAGGAAGAGCTCATTTGCAGTTTCATGGGAGTATATCATGTAAAAATTTAAGGGAGGATTTGAAGGTAGGACAACTACCTAAAGGGAGAGATTCTTAACCTGAGGTCTGTGACTTTGTTTATTGTATTTTTTAAAAATATTCTGATAACTGTACTTTAATATAATGTTTCCTTTAAATTCTATGTATTTTTTTTTTTGCATTAAAAGGAAGGGGTCCATAGACTCCACCAGATTGCCAAGAAACCCAAAGAGAAGGATGGGAACCCCTCATCCTAGGCAGAAGAGTTGAGAGACAGATTCTTCTAGGGTGCAATATACAGGAATTCCAAGAGACGGTATCTCAAAACCTAAATAAAGACTGGATTATCACCTAAAAAAACAAAACAAAACAAAACAAAAAAACCTGCTGTCATCATCACAAGAAAAAATACTTGTCACAGATAAAATGCCCCATTTACATGCCACATTCACCACTACATTGACAGGTGTCCCCATGAGGGATGTTCACCATGTTGACCCAAGGTGGACGTTGCATTCAAAGAATGCCCCCAGTCTCTCTGCTTCTGGAAAGACTGTAATTGGTAGCGTCTCGGTAGCTAAGTGGGTTAGCATTAAGAATGGAAGGGGTGTTATCCAATTATGCCATCTGAACAACCATAGACCTGGGAGTACTGTAGGCATAATTATGACCACATAGATATGTGTTTGTTCAGTCATAAAGATCAGCATGGTTAGCCTTTGATTGCTGTTGCTGTTTTAATTTGTTTGCTTTTTCCTGTAAGGGTGATTTGCTATGATGCTATTAAGGTGAGGTGGAGGTCTAGCCAGGGGTGGGGAACCTGTGGCTAGTCGTTTTACCATTTCTTACAAAGAACACTTGGGGAACCTATGTCTTCTGAAAAGACAGCCTGGTGCCCTTAGACTCTAAACTGATTGGATAGAAAATATTTTAAATGTTTAAATTTATTCCCTTGAGTACTTTGCCCCCACCCCCACCCCCACCCCAGACCCAAGGGATATTCTGGAGCCAGCTCTTACCGGCTCCTGAGTGATTGTTAAATGTTCATTATGAGCATATACACCTTGGAAATTGTTGAACACTACAGATCAGGACTTGATGTATTATTATGTTGATTTTCTAGACTTAAAATAGTGATGGGAAAAATATTAATAATGAAGATTAAACTTAAAAGTGTGTTGTCCTACATTTACTCCTCAGAGAGTCAGTTGTTAAATATTTAGTAGCACACCCCTGATTCCTCCCACCTCTTCTCCAAACCCCATAATACAGATCTCTTTGAAAGAGAGGGAAAATATAAACACCCACACACAACTAACATACAGATCAAGTATTTTAGAGGCTTTTTTGCTTAAATAAATGTGCAGATCGGGAAAAAAAATAACTTTAGTGGATATTTTCTAACACAAAATCCTAAAAATTCATTCAGGCATGTTTATGCAAATGGAAATGGATTTTTAAATAGATGCATTTCATATGTCTTGTCAGCTGGAATAATGGTAAGCCCAATGGCTTGACAGCTTTTAGATCTCAAATCGTGGGAATGAAAAGAGAGAGGGAGAAGAAAAGAGAGAAGGGAAAAATATGTAGAAAATATGCTTTGGAAAGGGAGGCCTCTGGGAAGGAGGGAGGGGATAAAGGGAGAGAGACAGAGACAGAGAGAGAAAGAAAGATAAAGAGACAGGGAGACAGAGAAGGGAGGGAGTGAGGGAACAGGAGAAGGGGAGAAAGAGGGAGAGATAAAGAGAGAAGGAGGGGGGAGAGACACACAGAAACAGAGACAGAGAGAGATCAGGCACTTAACCTCTCAAAAGGAGAGAGCCAGAAACAGCCCACCAGCAGCTTTTGTGGCATGGAAGAAAGGGAGGAGAGCCTGCTGCTTTTGGAAGGGAAAGCAGAGGAATGAATAATAGCAATGCACAGTGATGAGAAGGAAGGGGAAAAGCAAGAGAAGAGAGGCAAGCCGATCCTCCTGACCCTCTCGTCCCTACAGGACTTCATTTCGGTGAATTCTCTTTAGTGAATCTGGCTCCACAACCTAAAATCAGCTGCCAAGAAAAAAAAAAAAGCCAGCAAGCAGGACACACACCGCCCCCATCACATCCTCTATGAACATATCTAGCCAATGCTTTGCATAAAATACCAGATCTCAAAGTCACCCTTATGTACATAGGAGGCAGTGTGGAGCAGTGGAAAAAGCCATGGAAGCCATTCCCTGATTGATAAATGGTCAATGGATATGAACAGTCAATTCTTAAAAGAGGAACTACAAGCCGTCAACAATCATTTGAAAATAAAAATGCCCCAAACCACTAAGAATGAGAGAAATGCAATTTATGATTCTGAGGTTCCATCTCACACCCATCAGACTGAGACAAAAAAGGGAGAAGGATCATTGTTGTTGGGGCTATGGGAGAATGAGCATGTTAGTACCCATTGGATTGTAAGCTTCTTGAGGGCAGGAACTGTCTTTTGCCCCTTTTCATATCCCCAGTGCTTAGCACAGTCCCTGGTACACAGTAGGCATTTAATAAATGTTTATCAAATTGAATAGTGCCCTGTTGATGGAGATATGAATTATCTAGCCATTCTAGAAAATAATCCAAAAAGTCACTAAACTGCACACATACTCTTTGACCCAGGAATGCTACTACTAGGCATATAGCCCAAAAAGACCAAATAGAAAGGGAAAGGACACATAAATACACAATATTTATAGCAGCTCTTTTATAGCAAAGAACCGGAAACAAAGGAAGGTATCTGTCCATTAAGTGGAGAATGACTGAACAAATTCTGGCATATAAATAAAATGAAATATTATTGTTCCATAATGAATAATATGAGGAACAGATTCAGAAAAAAACAAAAAACAAAATAACCAAAAACTTGAAAAAACTTGTACGAACTGATCTAAATTAAATAAGCAGAAGCACCAGGAGAACAATTTAAAAGATAACTTTGAAAGACTTAAGAGCTCAAGAAGACTGGTGATGGAAGCAGGTCACCCACTCACCTTTTGACAGACAGCGGATGCCGCCAACGGGTGATTTGTTTTACTTGATTGTACTTGTTAGGAGAGAAGGCTTTTGTTTTTTTAAGAGGGGGCAGGAAAGCCACAATAATTAAAAAAAAAAAAAAGAAAAGAATGTCAGTGAACCATTTTTTAAAATGCACAGAAGAGAGGAGAAGGAAGTTCAAGAGTGGACACACTTAAGGCAAAGTCCCATTTCTTCTCACAAAGAACACTTGAGGAACCTGTGGTAGTATAAGGCAATGTCATGCCAGGGCACCCTAAGGATAATGGGATTTTTCCATCTGACTTGGCAGCTGCCATTTTCCATATGTGTTATCTCCCTCAGAATGTGAGCTCCTTGAGAACAGGGAGTGGACTTTACATTTAGTAAGTGCTGAATATTTCATCCTTCATCATCATCATCATCATCATCATCATCACTAGCATTTATTTAGCACCTACTGTGTACCAGGTACTGCATTAAGTGCTTTACAAATATCTCATTTGATCATCGAAACAACCTGGGAAATTGGCACTATTATTGTCCTAATTTTACAGTTCAGGAAACTGAGGCAAATGCAGGTTAAGTGACTTATTCAAGGGCACACAGTAAGTAGCCAAGGCTGTATTTGAACTCAGGTTCATTCCTATTAAATTTAATATACACTTGGAAAAAAGCAAGTTGTACATAGTAGAGATTCACAGTGTTATACATAGTCCCCTTTTCTGCTCTTTGTATATTGAAATAACCATGTTTGTTAAGTTCATGATTAAAAAAAGGTTAATTCTAAATTTGGAATTGGAGGACCTGAGTTTAAATCCCAGATCTGCTCTTTACATGTCTCACCTTGGGCAAGTGACTTCATCTCTCTGGGCTTCAGTTTCTTCACTGGCAAAAGGACGGCGTTGGACCGGAGGGTCCGTAAGGTCCCTTCTACGATCCCATGTTGCTGCTTTTTCTCCGTCACCTATGATTGATATCATCTGCTCAAGACCAGTGTGCAGACATGTATCCTCTGCCTTGGAAACCAGATGTAGCCTCCGTTTAGGGGATATTGTAACAGCCTACCAATCAATCAGCAAATATTTATTGATCACCTCCTGCGTGCCAGACGTTATGCTAGGCATCAGGGATACAGTGATAAAAATGAATTATGTAAAGAAACATATGAAATTTCCCAGGCAATCCCACATCCTCTTTTACCAAGCCTTTTTCCTTCTGGTGGAAGATGACCCCTCTGAGACTTTGAACCTACAGTCTGTTTCCTACCTGCTGGACATTTGGGTCTTTTCTAGTTTATTCTATTACTATTTGTATATTGTGTAACTCAGAACCTTCCTTGTACATTATGGGTCTTTTCTTTTTCCTGTGTTGTGGTTCATCGACGAATGCATTTTATTTTAATATAGGCCCAAGGGGCATGACTGATTCTCCCAACCAATCATAAGGTATTTCCTGTTTGGTGTCAGTTGCCTTCATCTATTAGCCAAAGCCCTATAATCCTCCCAAATTGATTAAGGATACGTTTATTGTGTGGTTGTAGTGGATTGTGCACGAAATTTGAATTTAGGAAGACCCGGGTTCGAATCCCACTTCAGATTATTACCAGCTGTGTGATCCTGGGGAAGGCACTTAACTTGTCTATGTCTCAGTACCCTCATCTAAATAAATGAGGATTGGATTCATTGGCCTCCAAGGTCCCTTCTAGCTATTAATCTTGAATGCCATGACCTACTTTATACTTTGCTATTATCCCCTGGCACCTCTGGGATCACATGATTTCCTTAGGATAGATTCCCAATAACGGAAGCACCAGGACAAAGGACATGAACACTCTTGTGCTCTTGCCAGAAAAAAGTGCCCCAGTCTGGCTTGCCACCAGCACTGGGTGAGGCCACAGCCAACCTTGGGTTTTATGGTTCTTACTTACTTTTGTTAGTTTAATGGGATAAAGTTCACATCTCTGCAGCTGTTTTCATTTGTACTTCTTTCATTATGAATGACGCTGGACCATTTCCTCAGTGTTTACTTGTAAAATGCATCCCTGCCTTGGTGAAATATCCATTCCTTTAGAGGCAGAGGGATCTAGGAGGTCATCTAGTACAACAGCCTCTTTTTATAGGTGAGGATACTGAGGCCCAGATTGGTAAGGCAAGCTAAGTGATACAGTGGATAGACCAGCTGACGACGACTCCGCCTCCTCCCCCCCTCCCTCCTTATTATATATTAGGCACTGTATTAAGCACTTTGCAGTTTGATCCTTACAACAACCCTGGGAGGTAAGTGCCATTAGTATCTCCATTTTACAGTTGAGGATACTGAGGCAAACAGGTTAAGTGATTTGCCCAAGGTCGCACAGCTAGTAAATAACAGATCCGATTTGAACTCAGGTCTTCTCGGCTTCAGGAAAGTGCTTCTTATTTGAGGAAAACAGGAAGCCACAGTGGGGTGGGGTAGTCAGACTGACTCTTTGGAGAAATCACTTGATCAACTGAGTGGAAGATGGCTGGAGTGGGGAGAGACCTGAAGCAGAGGGATCATTTAGAAGGCTTTTGTAGCACTCCAGGAGAGAGGGAATGAAGCCCTGAACACAGGGTTTATGAATGGAGAGAAATGGACACAGATGAGAGATGTTGTGGACGTAGAAATGATGAGATTTGGCACTGGATTAGGTCTGTGAGAGTGAATGAGGAGTCTGATGCAACTTGCTGGGAGGATAGTGGTGCTCTTGACAGTTGTAGGGGGATGCTGGAAAGAGGAGAGGGCTCTGGGGGAAAGATGATGAGTTCTGTTCTAAGCATATTGAATTTGAGATGCCTACAGGACACCCAACTGGAAATGTCCGCCTGGCCATTGGTGATTCAAGACTGAAGCAGGATATAGACATCTGGGAGTCATCTGCAGGGAGGTGCTCATTGATGAGTTCACTGAGAGAGGCTAGAGAGAGAAGTGGGAAGAGGGCCCAGGACAGAGCCTTGGGGGATACCCACAGTTGGGGGCATGAAATAGTGAAAAGAACAGTGTTCTTAGAGTCAGAAGACCTGGGCTGGAGTCCCAGCTCTTCTGCTTATGAGCTATTTATTGACAAACCTCTTCACCTCTGTGGACCTCAGTGTCCTCATCTGTAAAATGAGGGAGTTGAGAGGATCTCGATCTGGAAGTCCAACTAGAGGATTGCTAAGAACCCCTTCCAACTCGAGCACTGTTGAAATTCTGCGTGCGTTTATGGGATTGTGGATTCAGAGCTGGGAGGTCTCTCATGGGTTACCTCGTCCCAGCCCCTCCCCTCACCCCCATTTTACAGATAAGGAAACTGAAGTTGGGAATGTGTAAGCGGCTTGCCCAGGTTCACTCAGGTTATAAATAGCAGAACTCCGATTGAATCCAGATCCTCCCAGTCCAAAGCAAGCCCCATGTATTTTCCTGAATAATTTCTGGGATAAAAGTACTGAGCCCCTTTGCTGGCTGAGGTTTTTTTAATTTGCACTGCTCCTTTCCAATCCTACCCTGAGCAGCAGCAGTGAGGAGGAAGACTGAGTGTAGACCTCCTTAGCTTTAGTGTGTGTTTGAAATTAACCTTGAAACAGACAAATAAACAAGCTTAGACATTGTTACCTAGGAAATAAAAGTAATTTATGAATTAGTGAATTCATCAAAAGAAGGATGACCATCCAGGATAGCCAAGTATTAAGAAGAACTGCTACCAGTATGGGTGCCCTCCATCCTTATCCTAGAGGTAACTAGAGCTCTGCACTTGGAATCAGGAAGATCTGAGTTCAAATCTGGCCTCAGACACTAGTTGTGTGACCTTGGGTAAGTCACTTAACCTCCATGTGTCTCAGTTTCCCTAACTGTAACATGAGGATAATAATAGCATCCACTTCCCAAGGCTATTGTGAGGATCAAATGAGATATTTGTGGAAAAAAAAAAAGCACCTAGCACAGTGCCATGCGCATAGTAGGCATTATGTAAATACTTATTTCCTTCCCATGGCCCCGAATTGCCTAGGACCAGTCTTGGCTGTTTGACTACTCACGTGGCTTGTCTGAGAGGGACACCAACTCTATTCCTTTCCATGAAGGCCTCACACCTACCCTGACACTGCCTCCTAAGGTCCTTCAGGCCTTCCCACCCCATCTCCACGCTCTGCAGACCACCCATGCTGTCATTTGACCTACTCAGGTAACCTTCGGAGCCCTGGGCTTTGTCATCTACCCCTTAGCTGAACTTTCTTTTATGTGTTATCTCTCCCCGGTTAGAGTGTGAGTTCCTTGAGGGTAGGGACTGTGTGTAGCATTTCCCATTTGTATCTCCAGTGCATTTAATAAATGCATTTTCATTCATTAATTCATTTATCAACCTCTAACTTGGAGGGAGGTGGGGTTAGTTTTTAGCTCAATGGAGATTCAAATTTTTTTTTTTTTACTGGAAAGTCTGCCAGAAAAATAAAGAAGGAAAGTATGCAGAGACAAGTCATTTTGGACCCTCAGAAATCCCTCTAGATTTACTTCCCTGAAAAAAAGACAAAAACCATGCCAGAAAAATTGATTGTAGGCCAAACTTGAGGGTTCTTTCAGTAAGCGCAGGAAAAAGCACAGTCACATCTGCAGCCCCCTGGGCACTTTCCTCTAAAATGGGTTGGTGTATTTATTTCTTGCAAATTCTTTGGCATTCCCTAGATCTTATCAGGGATTCCCATATTAACACTGTCATGTTATTGCTCTGACTAAGCCACACTGCTAGTTGTCATTTGCTCTGTTAGTACAAGGTAGGAACCTTGGACCTACCAAGGAAGGTGGGGTGATTGATGGTGATGGGGGGTGGGGCGGCTTGTGGGCAGGAGGGCCTTGTTGCCAATAGACCTAAGGAGACATGAACCTCTTTTCACCTGAAGCTGCCTACGTGCAGCCCAGCCTCTCCTCAACCCCTTTCAACGGGCTTCTACCCCAATACCCTCACACAGGAGTGTCTAACCTGGGGTTTATAAACATAGGTGGGGGGAAAATGACATTTCATTTTCACTAATCTCCAACTGAAAGTTAGTATTTCCTTCAACTATTTAAAAACAGGATTCTGAGAAGGGCTGTATAAACTTTGACAGACACTGCCAAAGGGATACCAGCCACAAAAAACAAAACAAAACACCTAAGAACCTCTGCTTTAGTGGTGTTATTTTTTCTTTTATTTCTTTTTTCTTTTCTTCTCTCTTCTCTTCCCTCTTCCCCCTTCCCTTCCTTCTTCCCCCCTTCCTCATTTCTTTTCCTTCTGTTTCTCCTCCCTTCCCTTTCCCTTCCCATCCTTCCCTGCCCCTTTTTTAAAGACTTGGTCTCCCTATCTCACCCAGACTAGTGGTGCAGCTATCATGCACAGACTGATTCCCATCACTGGTTGGTAGAAGAGCTTTGACCTCTGCCATGTTTTCTAATCTGGTCCAGTTCATCCATACTCAGGCAGCCAGGTGACCTCCCACTCCTAGAGGCTCACCATTTTAATGCCCAACAGATGCAGACATCTTTTAGCTTAGCCCACTCCAGTTCTGAGCTCTAGAGGTCAGGAGACCCACCAGCCTCTGCTTCGCCAGCCTCGGACACTACAGATGTATTCCACCACAACCAGCCAGACTGCATTTTCCGAGGTCAACAGTGGCCTGTTAGCTTCTTGGAGTCTTAAGCACAGAAAACACCAACGGGCTAAGTGATGATCACTGTCTTGTTTGACAAGGTCACTGATAGAAGCAGCCCTGCCAACAGCACCTTAGCCCTTCCCTATTCTGTGGGCTGCACGTATGTCAGTATTGTGGACTCACTGCCAGTCAGTCAACATAGAACTCTGACGTGCTCAGGAGGTGATTTGGAAGACTTGTCTTTGTTGTGTTTGATGAAGAGTTCACTTGGAAGCCTTCTTTCCCAAACAGCTTCTGTACCAAGAGACTTAGGTAGAACACTTCCCACTCAGCATTCATTCAGGGGCTCAGAGCTTTTAGAACTGGGAGGGACCCTCAAGATGACCTGCCCTAGGAATCCCCTTAACCATTTTTGTTGCATCCTGGATCCCTTGGGCAGTCTGATGAAGCCTATGTACTCCTTCTCGGAATAACATTTTTAAATGCATGAAGTAAAATACATAGGATTGAAAACCCAATACACCTAAAGATATTGATCAAAAGATTTTTTAAAAAAATACAAGTTTATAGACCCCAGGTTAAAGAACCCCTGATTCTACTCCAACTTCTTCTTTTTACAGATGAAGAAACTGAAACCTGTTCAACCATTCATTCAAAAACCATCTGCTGTATGACCATTTGTCAGGGATGTTGTGGAGAGGATACAGATTGGACTAGATGGGGTCTGAGGTCTCTTCCAATGCTGATTCCTTATTGAATCGCTTCTAGGTGCAACGTAGTCTCGTGTGCCAGGCACTAGGGGAAATAGGAAAAAAAAAAACCCTACAGTCCCTGCCCTGGAGGACGTTGTAGTCCAGGAGATGATAAGACACACATGCAGGTCGATATATGAAAGAGTGAGACTGGAGAAGAATGACGTGAAATTCTCCCAGAACTTTTGTATCAGGGATCTTTGATTTTAGAGCTAGTAGGAGGGGACCTTAGAAGTCGTCTAGACCAAACTTTCTCATTTGTATAGATGAGGAAACAGGCCCAGAGGAAAGAAGCCACTTGTTCAGGGTAACATAGGCTGGGATTCAAACTGAGGTCCCCTGAGTCCAAATCTGGGGTTCTTTACACTGTACCCCGCTAAGAGATCTGAGGAGGAAGAGATCATTATTGGCTGGGCTAGATAGTGGAAGGTTTCATAGAAGAGCTGACTGTCTCTGGTGGGCATCCTTATAAAAGGAAGAGTTAAAATGTTATGTTTTCCTTTTAAAAAAAAAGAGCTCCCTACTTACTTGTGCTTCAGCCTTAAAAAAATCAAACCAAACCCCAAAACCAAAACCCCAAAACACACAACAATAACAACCGACCAGAGGATACAGCTGCATGGCTAAACCGGAGCCCAAAAGGGAAGGGGGTTAAGGAAGGGGAGGGGGGAAGAAGGAAACTAGCACTAGGATCCTCTCTGTCACCTATTCCAGCTTTGATCTGGCTGAATAGACAGCCCATGGGCATGGGGAAAGGCCAAGAGACTGCTGGAATTAGGGAAAAAAATTGGGGAATCCCTGGAGGTGTTATTGAGCTTGGAATGAACCATGAATGGTAGAATTTAGAATTGGAGAGAATCTTAGAGAGCATATAAATTGAGAAAATTAAGGACAGGACAGGAAAAAGTGTTGCCCAAAGCCACACAGACAGTAGGCGACCCAGTATTGAAACCCAGATTCTCTTACTCTTTAGGCATATGCTGTCTCCTTACCATGTAACCTCACTCTCAGAATCCTTCCTTCCTTCCTTTTTTTTCTTTCTTTCCTTCCTTCTTTTCCTTCCTTCTTTCTTTTCCTTCCTTCCTTTCTTCTTTTCTGCCTTCGTGCCTTCTTGCCTTCCTTCCTTTCTGCCTGGCTTCCTTCCTTCCTTCTTTTTCTTCCTTGCTTCTTTTCCTTCCTTCCTTCTTTTTCTTCCTTCTTTTCCTTCCTTCCTTCCTTCCTTCCTTCCTTCCTTCCTTCCTTCCTTCCTTCCTTCCTTCCTTCCTTCCTTCCTTCCTTTCTGCCTTCCTTCCTTCCTTCCTGCCTTCTTGCCTTCTTTCCTGCCTTCCTGCCTTCCTACAAAGCTGAGTGAGAAGGCTTAAAGAGTGAACTTGAACTGAGTTGTTGTGAGCTCCCTGAACAGGGCAGCATCATGGTGAGTAAATAACAGGATGTTCTGGTTTGTATTGCCCAGAGATTGCCAGTTTGATGAGCTTTGGCAGTTGGCTGGCTTGAAGACAGCTGCTATTTACATTAAGAGCTATCACTTTCTATACTCCATTTGAAGGATGGTGCTTGACTGAAAGAGCTTATAAAGGCTGTGTTCAAGTAGAGGGTCCCCCCAGCTGAAGAGTGGTGAGGCTCAAAAGTCAATCGGTGAGCACAGAAGCATATTCGGGTGGGCAGACGTTCCTGAAGACACCAGTAACATCAAAGCCTGCAGTCCAGAGTTGTACTAAGTACGTGAGTTTTCCCTGCCATGTTCCTATGATTGTGTGCCCCTTGATCCCCATAGCTGCTGAGTGCATTGGTGGAAGAGTATGATCTAGGTTTATATATGTAGAAACATAATATTATAAATTTATAATTGGAATATTTAATTATAAATGTAATAATATATGTTTTGCATAGCATTATATACATATGTATTAAATTATTTATGTATTTGCTTTAACAGGTTAGTATCTATAATATTTTTTCTTTACCTTATTAAATGTTGGTGCTTAAGATCTAAAAATGTCATTATTGTGAGTGGTTGGTTGTGTAGCTTGTTCGGTGCTGCCACTTGCTGTTTGTTCTTTGTTCTCAGAGAGGACCGTGGCATCAGGAAGGTGATGCCAGGACAGTGAGGGAGGCCTGTGTAAGGTCACCAGACTCACTCTCTCCTCCAGAGCCATCTGGGTCCAGTGGCCAGATATGGATCAGGACGACTGGAGATGGCCCTGGATGCAGTGGGAGAACTTGGCCTTTTCAAGTAAAGGTCCTTAGCAGGTCTCAGTTTGACTGAGGCAAAGCCTATTCAGTGATTAAGGCTTAATAAGAAATGAAGCAAAGAATGGCCTCTTAAAAAAAAGAAAAGATCCGGGAGGAAAGGACCCTCAGAGTTTCTGGCCAAAACAGAAACGATTGCTATTTACATACCTTCGGAGCCAATGGTGGTGGGGATGCCCAAACAATGACTTCATATGCAATTTTATGTCTGTTCTTTATATATGGAAATGATACAGTTGAAATATGACAGTTTCATTAAAAATTTCATATATGTATATAAGTATGTCTGCATTTTACTAGCAGTAACATCATTAAGGCATAGACCTAGCAGGGGAATTATTGAGTCAACGTGTATGAACAGTTTTATTGTTTAATTCCCAAAAGATAACAGCATTTCAGTGTTCACCCAGTGATGCAGTGGCATACCTGTTTCTCTATAGCCCCATCAGCATTGAATTTTTATTGTTTTTCCCTATATTTACCAATTTAATGGGTGGATGATGGTATTTTGAAATGTTTAAATTTATATTTTTCTGATGATTAGAGAGTTAGGGCAATTTGTCATGTGGTTATTGGGGAGGGGGGAGTACAACCTGTTCTTATCTTTTAACTACTTGTATCTATAGAGAAATGAATCTTACTCATAAATGGTGTCACTTCCTTATGGATTTTGGATGCCAGATTTTTATCAGAAATGTTTAAGGGCAACACATGTTTTTTTAACCAATGGAAATAGGGATTAAAAGTAATCAATAGCTGTCATAAGGATGGATAGATGGATGTAAGTCTCTGACCTTTTTTCAGCACCAGGTATACAAACTCCCTCAGCCCTGAGAATTAAGTTATTGCCCAGCCTCTGGGTATTGTATTTGCTTCTTGCTGTAAAACAGGGCTCCCCAAAGCTATAGGAAATGGTTGGAGGTAGGAACCCCAAGTTACCACTTACCAAGGCTGTCTCCATTAAATGACTACCACTATAAAATAATGATAATAGTAATTATGACGAAATTATGTCACTAATAACAGTCGACGTGTTGTCCTCTACATTTGCAAAATCCTTTCCATTTCTCATTTGATCTTCACATCAACCCTGCGAGGTAAGGTAACCACTAATATGGCCACTGTTTGAATGAAGAACTCTGAGGTTTAACGTGGATGTGACCCACTGGGCATCACAGATTTACTAAGTATTAAAGGTAGTTTTTGAATTTAGGTCTTCCTAACACCGACTCCAATACTCTTATCCTGCCTCCTCAATAAATCAAAGCAAATAACTGAGTGTGCTGAATGCTAACAGGATGCTTTCAAAAATCAGTTTCTCTTTCCTCTAGGTTTTTTTTAAATAAATTTTTATTGATTTTTTTATAACATATATTTTCTATTGCATCCTTCTACCCAATTCTTCCATGAGAGCCATCTCAGATAATGAAAAGATAAAAGAGGAAGGAACAAACAACAAAGTCTATAAAACTTAGCAGAACAGCGTGGCAAAAAAAAAAAAAAATTAATATTATATGCAGTTCCCCAGAAGTAGAAAGCTGATTTCTCATTTCTCTTCTTTGAGGCCAAGCTTGTTTATGCTCATTTTGAAACATTCAGTTTCTGCTGTTTCATTATTGCTGTTCTTTCTTTCTACATTACTGTAGTCGTCGTGTATTATTGTTTTCTTGATTCTGTTTCAGATGCCTCTGATCAAATGAGATCATATTTGTCAAGCACAGTGCCTGGAATATAGTAGGCACTTAATAAGTGCTTGTTCCTTTCTCCCTTCCTCTGTGTATTTCACTTTGCATCAGTTTTTGTCTTCTCCTGTTTCTTTACGTCTCCTTCATTTCTCACTATAAACAGCTGAGCTTAGGATTTCCTGTTATGTGACTATTTGAGGTCATCATCTCTACGCCCCTCCCCAACCAACTGTGCCTTCCTGTACTGATAAAGCTGCTTTGAAGTTAGAAGCTTTGCAAGTGCAAACAGGAGACCTTGCTAGCAACCCATAGCATTATCAACAAGAAAGGAGATTAATTGGAAATATTTTGTTTCCCAATTCTGACGTACTTGCCAGGTGAGGTAACCTCCAGGAAGGTCAAACTGTATCTAAACAATATAGTGACTGGCCCTGAGAACATGTGTGTTTTATCTCGTGGACTATTGTTCAGTTCTAACGTACATGCCTACGTGTGTGTGTGTCTGTGTGTGTGTGTGAGAGAGAGAGAGAGAGAGAGAGAGAGACATAGACAGAAAGTCAGAGAGAGAAAGAGAGAGACAGGAGGGGAGGAGAGAAGGGGGGGAGGAGGGGAGGGGAAGGTGAGAGAGAGAGAAGAGATAGACAGAGAGAAAGTCAGAGACAGAGATAAAGAGAGAGGAGTGAGACAGAGACAGAGAATAAGCCAGAGAAGACAGAGTTTCAAGTATCCATTAGACTGTGAGTTTCTTGAGATCATAGACTGTTTTTTTTTTTTAGCCTTTATATCCCCAGTGCTTAGCACAATGTCTGGTACATGGTAGGTGTTTAATAAATGCGTGTTGACTTGACTACTTAGCCTAGCATTCAAAACTTCCACAAACAGACCTTAGGTTACATTTCTAGGTATTCTCACATTTCTTCTCTGCTTCCATTTCATACTCCAGGCAAACTGGACTCTTCTACTGTTCCATGAAAACTCCCATATTTTCTCACATCTACATTTCCCAGTGACTGGAGTGCTACCTCACCCCCCCACTCTCATCCCTTCTGTGTGATGAAATTCTACCATATTTCAAGACTCAGCTCAGATCTAATCTTTTCCATGAAGCCAACAGTAATTAGAATTTTCCTTTTTTTTTTTCTTTCAGGAATCCTATAAGCCTGTGTTTTCACATAGGTGCCTCTCATTCTATTTTATATTATAATTATTTCTGCATGTATCTTACCTCTGTTACCAGACTAGCACCAGGACCGTGTCTCATTCAGTACCATACTCTACATACAAGAAGTACTTAATAAATGTTCGTTTGGTGGAAAAAAATGGATGCTTATCTTTCTCTACACTTCAGTGCCTACCACAGTGTTTTGCTTACAGCATGGCTTCATTGCTAATTAATGAATTCTACAAAGAGTTAGTATTGGCTGGATATATCATAGGCAGACTGAGAAGGTATAGTGAGCTGGGCTCAGAGTTGAACAGGGATAGGAGAGTGAGCTGGTTTGCCTTTGAGAAATTGTTCAATTCTTTTAATGACTCCAAACTTTAATGGCTTTTCTTTTTGAGCTAATCATGAGTAAATATCACCTCACCCCCCCCCCCCACTTCAGCTCCCAAATATGCTCTATCATTTGAAATGGATACTGACTACTTCTTATAGTTCTGGGTGAATCTTAGGTACGGAATGAATTCTTGTTTTTCAGTCATTTTTTAGTCATGTCCTACTCTTTGTGACCTCATTTGGGGTTTTCTTAGCAAAGATATTGGAGTAGTTTACCATTTCCTTCTCCAGTTCATTTTGCAGATGAAGAAACTGAGGTAAACAGGGTTAAGTGACCTGCCCAGGGTCACACAGCATAGTAAGTGTCTGAAGATGAGTCTTCCTGAGTTTAAATCTGGCCTCGGACACTTACTAGCTGTGTGATCCTGGTTAAGTCGCCTAACCCTGTTTGCCTCAGTTTCTTCATCTGCAAAATGAGCTAGAGAAGGAAATGGCAAACCACTCCAATATCTTTTGCCAAGAAAACCCCAAACAGAGTCACAAAGAGTCAGACATGACTGAAAAATGACTTAACAAAAACTGAGGTCAAAACTATTTTCATAATCATACCAAGATGCTTTCATTTCTAATGTGGTGCATTTGATACATATTACATTGCCAGGGGTGTGCTGGGGCCAGCTCCACCTAGCTCCTAAGAGCTGATTGTTAAATTTTAAATGTGAGCATTTACACCTCCAAAATCTACAAATCAGATCTTGATTTATTTAGTTTAGGTGATTGTCTAGACCTAAGAAAGTGATGAAGAAAATGTTAATAGTAATGCAAATTAAACTTAAAAGTATGTTCTTTATACATTTTTCTTTGGGAGGGAGAGTCTATTGTTAAATATCTACTACCATGCTCCCTAGATATAACCCACATAGACAAAAATTATTGGGATGGTCCTCAATAATTTTTAATAGCTAGCATTTATGTAATGCTTTAAGATTTGCAAAGTACTTACATATACACAACAACCCCATGAGGTCAGTGCTGTCATCACCCCCACTTTACAGATGAGGAAACTGAGGCAAATGCTAAGGTTCCTTCCAACATTAAATTATGATCCCATATTCTCCTGTTTTATACTCAGCTTAATGTTTATTCTCAGGAAATTATTAAAGAAACTGATTTCAGCAAAATTTAAAAATGAAACAAAAACAACCACAAAAACCCAAGCTGAATTCCTTGATCAGACTCACGGGTTCCTGAAAATTCCTTTGACTTCACTCTGATTACAATGTAAAATACCCCAGTACAAGATTAGATTTAGGACTGGAAAGGACATTACAAAGTCACTTAGTTCAATCTTTTCATTTTACAGATATGGAAACCGAGACTCTGAGATTGGAACCCAGGTCTTTTGATTCCACATTTAGCATTCTCAAGATTTAGCTTGGAGAGTTATGTGGTACACCAAGAGGTTCAATAGCTCACCTACAGTCACCAAGCTGTTATCAGTCAATCAGCAAACATTTATTGATCACCCACTATGTGCCAGGCACCGTGCTAAGTGCTGGGAATACAAAAGAGGCAAAAGACATCCCTTGCCCTCAAAGAGCTTACAGTCTAACACGCCAAACAAATATATACAAAGCAAGCTATATTCAGGATAAATAGGAAATAGTTAACAGAGGGAAAGCACTGGAGTTAAGAGGGATTGGGAAAGACTTCCAGTAAAGGATGGGATTTCATTTGGGGCTTTAAGGAAGCCAGGGATGCCAGTAGTATATGTCAAATGCAGATTTTTTTTTTTAGGCAATTGGGGTTAACTGACTTGCCCAAGGCCACACAGCTAGTGTCAAGTGTTTGGTCTGAGGTTGGATTTGAACTCAGATCCTCCTGACTTAAGAGCTGGTGCTCTATCCACTGCACCACCTAGCTGCCCCCTCAAATTCAGATCTTGAACCCAGGTCTTTCTGCTCCAAGACCAGTCTTCTATGCCCCTGTACCATACTCTTTATGGCGTTCTTATACCAGATAGTATTGTCCTGATCCCACCACTCTTAGTGTGCTCTCCTTCTTCTGGTTCGCTAGTAACTCAGTGAGGTGTGAACCCAGTACCTTGCATTTTTTTGGAGTGGGGGGGGGAGGGAGGGCAGGTTTCAGGCCTATCATTTCATTACAGTAGGGAATTCTTGGTAAGAAACTCCCTGTACCAATACAGATCAACAGCGGTATAAGAGTCAAAGAGTTGTCTAGGGCACTGAGCAATTAAGTGATTTATCGGAGGCTAGATTTGAACCTTGGGCTTCTAGACTCAAGGACTGGCTCTCTTATCATTCTACTTCCTGCCTGGCACATAGTAGATGAAATAAATGTTTGGGTTTTTTTTTGCTTTTTGGTGAGGCGATCAGGGTTAAATGACTTGCCCAAGGTCACACAGTTAGTAAGTGTTAAGTGTCTAAGGCTGGATTTGAATTCAGGTCCTCCTGACTGCAAGACCAGAGCTCTATTCACTGCACCACCTAGCTGCCCCCTAGATTTCTTTTTTAAGGACCAACATTTAAATCCAAAGCACTCTAGGTCTCATTGACTGGCCCATAATAGGTCCTAACCCAAGCCTCATTTGGTCATTATTTGGGCTCTGAAGGTTCAAAGTGAATGTAAACAGCAATTGTTTCTATTTTGGCCAGAAACCCTGAGGGTCTTTCCCTCCCAGATTGATTTTTTTTTTTAAACTAGGTAGAAGAGGCCATTCTTTGCCTCATTTCTTACCTAGCCTTAATCACTGAATGGACATAGCCAATGGACAAACTAGACTAGCTTAAAGAGACCTAGGTCTCCCACTGCATCTGGGGCCATCTCCAGTCGTCCTGATCTGGCCACTAGACCCAGATGGCTCCGGAGGAGAAAGTGAGGCTAGTGACTTTGCACAACCCTTCTTCACTTATATCCAATTCACTTGCATGTCATGTGATTACCTCCTTGATGTCATGGTCCTCTTCCAGAATGAAGGACAAACAACAACAACATATAGGTGCTTAATAAATGCATATTTCCCTCTCCTTCCCCTTTCCCATGTTACAGATGAGGAAAATAAGGCTCTTGGAGGTGAGGAAACTTGCTCAAAGACAACAAGTAGGGTTCAGTGTCTTGATTCCAAATCCAAGCTTTTCTAATGTTGAAAAAACAAACAGAGAAAAGAAAAACACCTTAATGCCAACAAGGACTCCAATTGTAATTTGCTATGGCCATGAAATATAATGTTTTCTATGAAACAGAGTTGTTTGTCAGCTCTGACTTATAGAAAAGGTTGTTAGAAACAAACTGCATTCCTGGGTTTGTCAAAGGGTTGACTTGCTATACCTTTGCCCAGGCAGTGCCCCATGTCTGGAATGCCCTCCCTCCTTACCACCAGCTTGTTTTCTGCTTTCTGATGCCACCATTTTTACTCTTTGGTCATAAGAGCAAGAACATGAGGTGAAAGAACCTTGCTTGGCTTTCTCCCACCGGCAGCAGTCCAACCCACATCCCTGAGAATTCACATTGGGGCAGAGAAGGACAAGACAAATGTCAGGAGTTGGTAAACAAACAATTTTGTTTTATGTCAGCAGGCTGACTTAATGAAAACCTTCAAGGGCTCCTCACCTGACTCCACTGAGAGAGATGAGCCAATCCCATTGGGGGAAAAATATATTTGTTTTCTCTTTGCCACATTTGTTTACACTTGGGGACTGTTTAACTTGGTCTCCATAGAGGAGCTGGAGACAGTCACATCACTCTGGGCACCCACCATCACCTTGCCCTTTGCTGGCAGCAGGCAGATGAGGCAGGATCTCCAGAAACCTCCGGGTGTTTTTTGTCTGTTTCTTTTTTGTTTTTAAATTGGAGCATAATTCTTGCCTCTTAAAAGTCTCATTCTCCTTTATAGAGGAAGGGTGCCCAATAAATGCCAGATTTGAGTGAGAACCAAGGGGAGAGAAGCAGGACGGTTTCTCTTTCATTTTGAGTACTTTTTAAAGAAAAAAATAGATTTTTACTTTTAACTTTTACTCTTTAGTGACCTGGGCTCCCTTGCAAGGCAGTAGTGCCAAGCCTTTCTAGGAGGATTGTTAGATGTGTGTATTTCATTCTGGCTTTGTCTAATTTCTTCCTTGTATCTCTCCCTTTACCTCTCCCTTCCTAAGAGTCATCTCTTATAACAATTTTTTAAAAAGAGAAAAAAACCCAGCAAAATCTATAACTATATACATACATACATATATATGTGTGTGTAGATATATACACCTGATATTACATGCAATGTTTTACTCACCTCTGCAAAAAGAGTAGAGGGAGGCATCTTCTATCTCGTCTTTGGAGCCATGATTATTCTTTGTTGATTTCAAAACATTCCATTGACATACAGATGTAATCCTTATGTATTCTGTTTTCCTGGTTGCTCTTTCTTCACTTTGTATCAGTTTGTGTCAGTCTTCCCATGCTTCTCTGTATTTGTCATGTTCATTGTTTCCTTATATCATAATAATATCCTTTTACATTTGTGTATCACAATTTGTTGAGCTGTTTCCCAATCCATAGGCATCAACTTTGTCTACTATTGTTTACAATCACAAAAGGTCCTGTTATATTTTGGCATCCATAGAGATTTTCTTTTTGACAAGGACCTCCTCTGTGTGATTCTCCTTTAAAGGGGAAAGACTCCATGATCTGACGATCCTAGTCGTGTTATTTACCTAAAAAGAGACACAGAGAACCATAGGATCATGGAGTAAAAAGGGGCTTCAGGTAGCCCCCTGCTCCTGCCAAATGACAGACAGGTAACTTTCACACTCCTCAGAGAAGGTTTTTCTGAAGCCAGATTGAGTTCAATTCAACTCAGTTCAGTTCAATACATGTTAATTTAGTGTTTACTACCAGACAAAGTAGTTGGTGAGCTGAATTTCTTAGGAAGAGCTGGGTTCAAATCCAGTCTCTGACATTTATAAGCTATGTGACTGTAGGAAAGTCACTTAAAGACCTCAGGTTTCTTATCTATAAACAGGGAATAATAATACCTGTGGTTTCTATCTCACCGTGTTGTTGTGAGGCTCCGATAAGATTGTATATACTTTGCAGACTTGAAAGCAAATGAGTAAATAATTGTAAAGCTTTCACTTCAGTGCTTGGCACATAGTAAGCACTATGTAAATGTTAGCTATCTTTATTATTATTAATTATGCAAGGCACTGAGCATTCAAAGACAACAACAATATAGTCCCTGCCCTCAAGAAACTTACCTTCTATTAGGGATAAAAACAAGGAGATACAAAATAATTTTGAGAGGGAGAAAGACCTAACAACTGGGGGATTAGGTTAGGTATCATGTAGAAAGTGACTCCTAAATGGTGATTTGAAGAAATTGAGAGGCAAAGGTGAGAAGCAAGTGAACTCCAGACATAGGGGATCAACTGTGCAAACACACAGTGGTGGGAGTAGTGGGAGCAGCAGGTAGTCCAGTTTAACTAAAAGAGGAACTGCAGGAAGAAGATATAGGAAATTATATTGGAAAGTTAGGTGGGCACAAGACTGTGGAGGGCCTTAAATGCCAGGCTAAGGAATTCATATGAAGCATTTCATGCTCCTTGCTACACGCAGGCCCTCAGAAGATTCCACAGATTCAAGGCACTCTGTGGGTTTGTACCCACTTGGAATAAGTGCTCATGGGCCCTCACCAGTGTGTTTACTTTTATCAGTAAGATAAGTTAAAAAAAAGTTTTAATCAAATGAAATTACAAATGAAGAAAAGATGCCCTAAATGCACACAGTGGGCATACTTTTCCATAGGTTACCACACCGCCTGTGGTGAAGGTCTCACACACAGCCAGGGAACATGTGTGAAGGGGCACAAGCAAGGAACCCATGTAGTCAGAACAAATGTGTTGAAGGCACAAATGGGGGGACACATGTGGCCAGGATGTAATGGTAAAAAGGATAGTTCACACTTTTGATACTACAGAACTACAGATGCTTTTTTGCTGAAGTTCTCATTTTTTGCCTGGTGCCACTTTCTCTGTCTGCTGGGTGTGCCATCTCTTCTGGGCATCATATCTCTGGTCTCTATCACATCATATCGACTGGGAGTTTATCTCCACTGGTCTCAAGGTTGCTGAGTTTTCTGCCATCATCTGCCAGGCATCTGCTGTTTAATGTCTTCAGGGCCATCTGAAACTCTATGTCACTGATGGCTCTCTATTTTCAATTAATAAATATTATTTAAGTATCTGCTGAGGGCCAGATACTGCTCTTGGCACTAAGGATACAGCTACAAAAAGAAAAACAAACCACCATCAAAGAGCTTACATTCCAATAGGGGCGACAAGTACATATGCATATATGTGTATATATGTGTATATATATATATATATATATATGCACACAAACATACATACATACAGTGTATGATCTCTAAGTAACCCCAGACAATTCTCTTAGATTAGTTTATGACAAAGTGATACCTTGCATTGGAAGAAAGGGGTTTTCTCCTCTGGGAGTTCCATATGGTAATGAAATCATAGGATCAGTCCTCATCCTATTTTTCTGCTGCTTAGGACCTGAGGTCCTTAAACCCAGACAACTATCTGACTTGGGAGTAGAAAATGGTTGTTAATAGCTTTTAAATCTTTGATTATGACTTGGGATCTCTGAAACCCATTTTGAGGAATCTGCTTTTTACTGCTTCAAAAAAAAACCAAACCCAAAACCTTCACAGTGGCTGTCTAGGGATTGAGTCAAGAGGCAACTTTTGCTTCCAAGATCTTTCTTCACTGGTGTATAAGTGAAAGTAGAGGTAAGGACAAAAGACCAGATGAAGCCCGGATTAGCCTCTGCCCTCCACCCACCACATTCCTACCTTTGTTACGTACACCTGCTGTGTTTATCCTGTAAGCTCAGGACGCAGTGGGTGACTGTAGTCTTCCAAGTCTAACCAAGCTCTAAGCTCTCCACAGTGCCTGCTTCAGCTGCCTCATGGCCATTGGAACAAATTGTTCTCATCACCCATTACCCACCAGAGTAAGTCTTCACATGCTTTGCTTCACAAACACCTCCCACGCACTGATGGATTTGATTACCCTTGGTTACCCTCACCCTGGTGTAGCCTGTGTGCCAAAACGGTTCACTGGAATGTGGCTGCTGAGCGGGCTACAACTTGTTAGAGTCACAGGTGAGAGTTAAGTGAATCAAGTAGAAACCAAAGGTGGTGAGCAGCCCTGAAAATGGCTAGGCAGCCTCATGCCAGAGGTACTCGTCTTCCCTGAACACATCCTACATCTCAAGGTCTCTCTGAAGAACTTTAGAATTGATTGTGTGACGTGGGAGACACTGGCACAGGACTGCCCAACATGGCGCACCCTCATCAGAGAAGGTGCTGTGCTCTGTGAACAAAGGAGAATTGAAGTAGCTCAAAAGAAAGGGGAGATGCACAGATTTAGAGAATCCACCCTGAATGTTCGCATGGACTGTTTGTGCCCAACCTGTGGCAGAACATTCCGAGCTGGTATTGATTTCATCAGCCGCAGCTGGACACAATGTAACTGAACTCTGACATAGTGATGTCATTTCTGGACCTCTTAGAGAACGAAGGAAAACAATTAACCAATCCTGTAAGCAGTGTGGCGCCCCTGAAGGTTTTCTTCAACATTAACTTGGTATCTGAGGGTAGGGAGGATTAGAGATGGAAGAGACTGGAAGCAAGAGACAGCGTATAGAAAGCTATTGTTCAGGCAAGAGAGAAAGGGGGTCGATACTGGAATGGTGACTGTAAGTGGAAAGGAGAGGAAGGATATCGGAGGGATGTTGTTTCCTGAGGAGGTAGGATCACCAAAGCTTGGCAACTAATGGGATGCACTAGCTTTGAGGCAAGAGTGAACAGGGGATAGCTCCTATTAACTCTGAGAGCTGATTGTTAAATTTTCAGGGTGAGCATTTATACCTTGAAAATCAGCAAATGCTACAAATCAGGGCTTGATTTATTGTTTTGTTGATTGTCTAGACTTAAGATAGTGATGGAGAAAATGGTAAGAATGCAGATTAAACTTAAAAGTGTGCCTTATGTACTTTTTTTTTCCAGGAGAGCTGGTTGTTAAACTTTTACCAGCCTACCCCTGCTTTAAGGTCACAGTCCTGGGTCACTTGAAGGGATGTTGTTACCCTCAATAGAAATAGTTAAGTTTCACATTTCATAGTGTGTGTCGGAGGTAGGATTTGAACCTGGGTCTTCCTGGCTTCAAGACAAGCCCTTAATTTCCTACACTAGGCTGCTTTTCATCTTGTACAACAAACATTTGTATTTGTTGAATAGATTTTTAGGCAGAAAGACCGATGATGATGATGATGATAATAATCTAGCCTTGATGTAGTGTTTTTTCCTTTCTCTGTATCCCCAGCACTAAGCACAGTGCCTGGCACATAGTAAGTGCTTAATAAATTTGAGTCGATTAACTGATTGCTTTAAGGTTTGCAAAGTGCTTTACCCTTATCACATTTGATCCTCACAATAACTCTTGGAGTTAGTTGCTATTATCACTCTCATTTTACAGATGAAGAAACTGAAGCAAGCATCTTTTTTTGTTTTTTTGTTTACTATGTGTAAGTACCTGACACATACTAAGCGTTAGATAAATGTTAGTTATTATTATTATTTTATTTTTATTAGGGGGAAAAGTAGGAGGGAGAGAAAAATAAATTTGTTTGTTTTTTTTTTAAAGGCAGTTGGAGTTAAGTGACTTGCCCAAGGTCACACAGCTAGTGAGTGTCAAATGTTTGGTCTGAGGTCGGATTTGAACTCAGGTCTTCCTGACTTCAGGGCCGGTGCTCTATCCACTGCAGCATCTAGTTGTCTCAATAAATTTTTTAATTAAAAAAAAAAAAGAGCTCTGCTACTTATTACCTGTGTAACTTCCAGCAAGTCACTTAATCTCCGTAGGCCTTAGTTTCTTTGTAAAAGGAAGACGTTGGAATAGAAGGATCCTGAAGTGCCCTTAGCTTTAGACCTAGCATCCTCTGAGCTCCAGCAGGGTTCTTAACCTTGTTTGGGTCATAGGGCAATCTGGTGAAGCCTGTGGACCCCTTCTCAGAATCATTTTTTTTTTAGGCAATTGGGGTTAAGTGACTTGCCCAGGGTCACACAGCTAGTAAGTGTCAAGTGTTTGGTCTGAGGCCTCATCTGAACTCAGGTCCTCCTGATTTCAGGGCCCGTGTTCTATCTACTGTGCCACCTAGCTGCCCTTCAGAATCATATTTTTAAATATATAAAATAAAATAACATCCATTGAAATATAAAGGAAACCAGCAAAATTGAAGTAGTTATCAAGATATTTTTAGAAAGTTGATATATCCCAGATTAAGGACATTTTATCTCTTAAAAATTTTTAAACAAACATTTATTAAGCACCTATTGTGTGCCAGGCACTGTGCTAAGCATTTAAAAATATTTTGTTGGATCCTCACAACAACCCTGGAAGGTAGGGGCTGTTATTACTCCTTTTTTACAGACGAGGGTTAAGTGACTTGCTTAAGGTTGCACAGCCTATAAATGTCTGAGGCTGGATTTGAAGTCAGATCTTCCTGACTGCAGGTCAAGGGCTCTATCCACTGGGTCATGCAGCTGCCTCTAGGCTCTCTAGGTACCTACAGGAAAGTGACCAGAGGCTGCTGGTTTTCCAAACTCAACACAGACATCAACCATAGAACCCAGGGCTATGCCTAATCACTCAACTCGTTTTACTTGGCTTCTCAGAGTCACTGCTCCCATGCTGATCTCCTCCCCTGCAAGCACCTTTTAGAACTTCCTGATGACTGGATTGTATGTCCCCGTGACTTACTCTCTCCACCACTCTGCCCACTTGGCATTTATGTTAATTCTCTAGTCTTCATCATTGCATGCCAGTGATCCCTCCATCAGTGTAGATGGCCAGTCCTTTATAAATGATCTAGAGGTGTCGTTTGAGTGCTGCCAAACAGCTCGTCATCTTCAGGCCAACCCTAAGATGGGCCTTGTCAAAGGAGAAATATCTTCTCTTGTGTTTTCAAGTTATTATCAGTCTTTCTGCCTAAAAATCTATTCAACTAATACTTACAAATATTTGTTGTACAAGGGAGTTAAGGGCCTGTCTTGAACCCAGGAAGACCCAGGTTCACATCCTACCTCTGACACACACTGTGAAATGTGAACTGCTGCTGAAATAAATCTACCACAACACAAAATTTATGGAGGTAAGAAAAAGGTAGATTTTCTTATTTTTTCTTCTTCTTTTTTTGTTTTTTAAATTTTTTTTTTTAGATTTTCTTAGTCTTAAGCATAAGTTCAGAACTCAGGCAAAAAATAAATTCTGAACCCCAATTTATATTCCAATGAGGCCTCAAAGTGACAGAGAAACATTTTTTCCCATATTGCAATCTTGCATGTCTATCTTTGGGCAAAGAAGTTAAAGAAAAGACAGATTCATGATCCCGTCCTTCCTTCAATGTCATAAAAGTCAAACAAATTTAAATAGAGTCATAATCTCATCTATAAACAAACCTAGTTAAACAGACTGTATAGGTAAACTAAGTCATGCGATAGATTAAATTACATTTAAAGGGTTCACAAACAGGCTGATTGAAGGGGAGCGTTTAAATATCTGCCAAGAAGTCAGGGACAGTTGAGATTCTTCCTCTAGCTTGCTGTCTAAGGAATGTTTAAGGCCTTAAGTAAACTTTCACATCCATTGGGATGGGTTCTGGTCAGGCGAGGTTAATATTAATACAAAACAGGTTTTTAGTTAACCAAAAGTTGTAGAAAGAATAGATTTGCGGACCAAATGATAAAATTTAATAAAAAGAAATCAAGAATCACAAATTCCCACTATAGCCTCTTTGTTCTTTGGATGTGCAACAGGCAATCTGTCACTGGGATTGTGTTCAGGTTTTTATGTTCCATGTAACATATAGATATATAAATCCATATGTATATATACTCACATATGCACACATTGATATAGATAGACAGATGTAAGGTAGTATAGATATCTTGGTTATTTTGTTCACCACTTGTGTGACCTTGATAAAATTACTGATGTCCTCTGGGCCTCCACCTAGATGATCTCTAAGGTCCCTTTCAATTCTAAATTCTATGCTGTGTGTGTGTCTCTGTGTTTTCCTATCTAGACTATAAGGTCTTTGTTGTTAGGAACTCTCAGAGCGGGCAGCTAGGTGGTGCAGAGGATAGGGCACCGGCCCTGAAGTCAGGAGGACCTGAGTTCAAATCCGGCCTCAGACCAAACACTTGACACTTACTAGGTGTGTGACCCTGGGCAAGTCACTTAACCCCAATTGCCTAAAAAAAAAAAAACTCTCAGAAAAGGTTCAAGTGCCTAGAGTTTCTGGGGTTTCTGGACTAGAAGGTAAACTTTATTCTATGGACCTGTACTCCTTAAGGAGCTGGCAATATGGCAAGAAATTTAGGAAATGCTTGTTAATTGACTAATGCTTGTAGACTCTAGGATGTTTTAAGATCAAAAGAAATACATTACATTAATCAAGTAGGCACCAGCATTTTAGGAATGTGAATCCATACTTCTTGTATTAACTGCAATACTCGTACTGGTTATAGGAATACAACAGATATCAGTACATGAGCATTCAAATAGGCAAAGGTTGTCTCAAAAGAGCTTTAATGAAACATACCTGAAAAGTCACTGTTCAATTATAGTCTATAATAAAAGACAGAAAAAATAATTAAAATCTTATGGTATCCAATAACAAAATCCTGGGTAATCTTTGCAAATGTGAAGGGCTGTGTGTGTGTGTGTGTGTGTGTGTGTGTGTGTATTTGTATCCCGGAGGAAGCCCTTCCTATAGTCCACATAGTCTCTGGGAGTCTCCATCACAACTTTCCTTGGCACTGAGGAGTCAGAACCCCAGGGTATAGCTGTTCTATCCTCTCAGGGCTCTAAGCGCAGCCACGAGGAGTTGGGAAGAGAAGCCATTATTTTAACCAATGGTGTGCTGATAAATGTTTAACACCAGGCATTCCGTGGGGGTGGGGGGGGAATATATATAGGACATAGTTTTAAGTTAAATCGATGTTAACATCTTCTCTACTTTCTTAAGTCTAGACAATCAAACAATAAATTAAGGCCTGGCTTGTAGCATTTTCCAGTGTTTAGAAGGGCAAATGAGCACCCTGAAAGTTTAACTATTTCTTGGGAGCCAGTAAGAGTTACCTTCATCATATCCCTGGTTATATCTATTGATATACTAGACTTTATACCACAGGTTCCTAAACTTATTTGGCCCACCATCTCCTTTTCAAAAAAAAAAAAAATTACTCAGCATCCCCCTGGAAATCTACTTTCTTTTAACCTTTTAATGTTTTTTTTTTAATTTGCATCATTTAAAAAAATATATTTTTAAAAATGATACACCTTAAATTTAATAATTTATTGTAAATTTGTGGGATTTTTCTTGCATTGAAATTTTGATGATGCAATATTGTATCATGTAACCATATAGTGTTGTATTGTAAACGTCATTACATGCACATATTCCTGCTGATGCATGCTGGACTTCCCAACAAAGTGAGACACACTTACCCGCCAACACTTGCTTGTTAAGACCTGTCAGCAGACTTGACCACTGATTGGTTATAACTTGCATTTAGTTGTTTATTTGGAAAATAATGAAATTACTATGACTTTAACTCTGTTATACAACAGATGAAACATGTACAAATAGTTTTGCAGAATTTTCTTTTCTTCTTTCCTTATGCTTTTACCACCCCCGTATTTTTATTCAACATCCCCCAACTGCACCAAGTGCTACTACTGCCCCCCTGGATTAGTCCAGCACCCCCCAAGGGGTGGTATCATTCACTTTGGGAACCTATGCTCTATCTATACTGTCATCTGCACTATTTTCTTAGAGATGAGTGACAGCATGGTAGGGAGAGGAGGGAGCACTGACTTTAGAACAAGAGGAGCTGTGTTCAAGTTTGTAGCTGTGTGGCTTTGGGGAAGTTCAACTTGATTCAATTCAATAAACATTTATTAAGTACCTGCTATGTGTCAGGCACTATGCTAAGTGCTGGGGATACAAAAAGAGGCAAAAAGCAGTCTGTGCCTTCAAGAGGTTTACAGTTGAATGGAGTAGACAACAAGTAAGCAGATACATACAAAGTAAGCTATATGCAGGGTACATAAGAAATAATTAACAGAGAGAAGACACTGGAATTAAGAGGGACTGCAGAAGGCTTCCTGTAGAAGGTGGGATTTTAGTTACGACTAAAAGAAAACCAAGGAGCCCAGTAGTTGGAATGGAGGAAGGAGAATGTTCCAGGCATGGGGGGGGGCAGCCAGAGAAAATGCCTGGATCCAAGAGATGGAGTGTCTAGTTCATGGAAGCCAGAAAAAAATGCCTGGATCTGAGAGATGGAGTGTCTTCTGGACCTGTTTCCTCACCTGTAAAAAAGAGGTAATAAAACTCATCCTATATACTCCACAAGCTTTGTTGTAAATGTCAAAGAGCTAATTAAATGTTAGTTGTTACTCTGAAGATAATGAAAACAGTAAGATCCATGAGAACTTTCTTTTCCTTGAGTTTCTTCATGTGTAAAATGGGATAATAATGCCTTCTATAATTTATCTTACTGAGCTAATTCACTGAGATCTTATTAAACAGATATTGTATAAAATGGGGATAATTATGCCTTCTGTAACTTATCTTCCTGAGGTAAGTCACTGAAATCTTATTCAGTATATATTGTACAAAATGCCAGACATTGCACTAGGTGCTGGAGGTAGAATAATGAGCATGGAACAGTCCCTGTCCTCAGAAAACTTGCATTCTACTGAGGGAACTTAGGAGAGTCTCCCAGCCCAGAGTGTTGGGAGCCCAGAAGCAGTGGTGTGGACCTGGGATGGGTGGGGTTAAATTTGTACACACACCCCTTTCCCCTCCCTCACAAGTGGATCTATCTGACCGAGCCAAGAAAAATATAAATGAATTGTTAAGGACTGATTAGGAGCTCCCAGGACTTCTGGCTGGTGGTTTTTATCTTCTTGTATTTCTAAGTACCCTGGGAACTGATTTTACTTGGGACAGGGGATATTTGAATACATTTTTATTCAATGGATTGTTTTATTTGACCCTTCCGGCTCTGAGTAATCCATTGTATCAGATGCAGAATGGCAACCCAGACAGGTGAAAGTGCTAATAACTGGGAGGCTTATCCAGGTCTGGTGTGGGAAGTTATACCTAAGCTGGGCTTTGCAGGAAGCTCAGGGGTTTATTAGGTGGGGTGAGAAGTGCATTGTGGGTGTCAGGTAAGAGTAGGAGTGAAAAAAGAAGTCATAGCATTGCTTTCTTTTGTGTTAGAAAATGCTCATTGCTCAGAAGATGGTTGTCTGATCTGCCATGTTTCCCACCTTGGAGAGATGTAAAAATTGGCCCGTGGTTTGGGTCGTGAGTGCCTTCGTCCAGAGCCAGCATCTTCTGAGGCAGCTCTGACATTTTGCTTTTCCGGATGTCCTGTGCCCTTTTGGTTAAAGTGAGTCATCTCTCTGATTGCTGAAAGCCAGGTGGTTCAACCGCTTATGAACTTTCTCAGAATTTCCCAGCTCAGCCAGAAGTTGAACTTCACTATGTACTGACAGGTTTAATGCTGCCTGTTTTGTTTACTGCACTATCAATAACAACCCTTGACCTTCCTGAACTTCCCTTGAAACCTAATCATGACTCAAAACTGCCCCAAGCACAGGTCTATTAATGGTATCAGCTGTCATCTGGGAGGTCAGAGAGTACATTGTAGAGGTTGGGGGGTGATGCCCCATGTATTTCTGTAGCTACTGGGCTGTAGACGTTAGAGCCTGTCAGTTACAATAAAGATAGAAGCTTTTTTGTCGACTGTTTACTTCTAGAATTCTAGTGGGGTGCAGTGATTGAGCCTGGGGAGAATCTGCAAGTGTAACCATGTCATTCTCCCTGCTCCAGAAGCTTCTGTAGCTCCCTATTGTCACTAGGATAAAATGCAGATTTCCTCTGTTTAGCGTTTAAAGCCTTTCCCAGACTGTCTCCAGCTCACCTTTCCAGGCTTATTATGCATTACTCCCCATCATGTACCAGCAGAACGATTTAGTCGCTATTCCCAAGTGGCATTCCAAATCTCCTCTCAGGGTCTTTGTACAGATAGTCTCCCATACCTGGAATGCTCTGCCTCCTAGATTTCCTAGCTACCTTCAAGGCTCAGACCAAATGCCACCTCTTTCAGAGCCTACTCTGATCTCAGATGCCCCCCCCCCCCCAGTTATTTTGTATTTACTTGGTATGTATTTTGTACTTACTTATCTGTGTACATGTTATTTTCTCCTAATAGAATACAAGCTGACTACAGGGAAGGAGTGCTGAGGGTTTGTCTTTATTACCCCACGCACCTATCACATAGTGCCTGGCACATAGAAGATACTCAATAGATGCTTTTAAATGCCCCATGTGAGAGTATTAAGATGGGAACTTACTTGAAAGAGAGGAGGACTCCTAGCAGTATTAATTAAATATCACAGCTTCCCTTGGGTACTGAAGTGCTTTGTGGATCATTAACTAATTAATAGAGAGGCTAAGAGAGAGAAAAATGATAGCTAATGTAGGTGTTATGGGTCATTGTCCCTTGGAGATCTATCAATCCTCTTCCCACTTAATGACTGAGAAGCTTTCAACCTTGTTGACCATTCCTTCTGTCCAGATATCCTCTCCTCTCTTGGTCTGGATGATACTACTCTCTCCTGGATCTCCCCTTACCTGTCTGACTGGTTTATCATCCCTTTCCTTTTCTGTAAGCGTGGGAGTCTCCATTGACTCTTCACTCTTTTTCCATTCTCTCCTTTAGTGATTTTCTCCACTTTCCTATGTTGAACTAATAGTTGTCTGTTGTACATAGACAACTTTCTATGTATCCATCGCCAGTGTCTCGCCAGAGCTCCAATCTTACATCTCTCCAACTGTCTGCTGGACAGCTCCAACTGGATGTCCTTTACTTGCTGGTACCTGAACAAAATGGAATTCATCATCTTCCCTCCCTCCACTTTAATCAACCCATTCCCCAAATTTCCCTATTTATATTACTTCTGCTCTCATGCTCCCAATCACCTTTGATTTTTACTTCTCTCTCCTCTGGCCCTCCCTACTCCCCTCCTCACCATTCACCCAGGAAAATACAATCAACCAATAGCTGAGTTCTGTCCATTCTATCTCTACACCATCTCAGCTCCCTCTTCTACTACCCAAGTTCAGGCTGTCATTACCTGTCAACTAGCCTATATGTACATTCTTAAATGCCTCTAGTCCTTCCTCTCTCTAACCCACATCTAGGTTCTTCTGATACCTTCTAATTATCAGAAGGGCACTGATGTAGAGCTGGGAGAGACTGAAGAGGTCGTTTAGTCCACCCATTGGCAAATTGCTTTATGTTCTAATGAAATTCAAGTAGTATTCCAGATGATTATAACAGTATTTATAAGTTGCATTCCTGAATCTTGTTTTGTTAATGAATGCTCATCTTTTATTTTTAGCATTTCTTTTGTGTGTAAGAATAAATTAGCTGTCCCATACCTGATTTACATTATTCACTGAATTTCTTTTTTATTCCCCCTATTCTGGGGAGGTACTAGGTGTAAGACTATAAGTGAAACTGTTATTGGGGCTCAGGAATGGAGGCATTAATGAGCTGAATTTGAAGATAGATAGCTTAACTCTTGCCATGAGGGACAGGTTCCCCAACGACTGAACCCAGTTCAAACTAGGTCTTGATACCAGCAAGTTCCCCAAACTCTGTGGGTCCAGACAATGTTAGAGATGCAACAAGCATATATGTGTTCATGTCTATAATAATTATTAAATCCTTTTCATCTCAGGGGAGAGAGTTTTGGCATAATAACAATAGCTAGCATTTATATAGCACTTCAAGATTTACAAAGTGCTTTACAAGTATTATGTCATTTGATCCTCATAATAACCCTGGGAGGTAGGTGCCATTATTACTCTCATTTTACAGATGAGGAGACTGAGGTAAACAGAGGGTAAGTGACTTACCCAGGGTCACACGGTTAATAAGTTTCTGAGGCAGGATTCAAGCTCAGGTCTTCCCAGTTGTAAGTCCAATACTTTATCCACTTGGCCACCTAGTTGCCTAGTGGAAAGGGCCTTGGACTTAGATCCAGGAAGACCTGGGTTCAAACACATCTTAGAAAGTGTGGATTCTGGGCTTATGGATGGAAGGGGCTTTATAGATCATCTCTTCTTACCCACTCATTTTACAGATGAGGAAACAGGCTCGGAGAGCCAAAATGATTTGTCCAAGGACACAAAAGCCAGGGTTTGAACCAAGGTGGTCTGACTCCAAATTCAGCTCATTTTCCACCTCACATTGTGTCCTTTCGAGTTACTTCATCCCATAACGCTTCAGTTTCCTTTTTTGTGTGTGTGAGGCGATCGGGGTGAAGTGACTTGCTCAGGGTCACACAGCTAGTAAGTTTCAAGTGTCTGAAGCCATATTTGAACTCAGGTCCTCCTGACTCCAGGACTGGAGCTCTATCCATTGCGCCACCTAGCTGCTCATCAGTTTCCTCATCTGTTAAAATGGTAATAGCATCAGTAGAACCTGCCCCATAGGGTTGTAATGAAGATCCAATGCATTTGAGGGAATTGTAAAGCACTCTGCAAGCCTCAAAGCATAATCCAAATGTTAGTTATCATAAGAACACATTTGTGCTAGCTTTGTTCCCCCTAAATGTATTTTCTTTTGCCTACATTGAAGATCATTTGTCATTTTTTCCTCCTACTCACACAGTTGGGTGATATATTCTTGCAGTATCCCTCCTCCCTCTTGACAGCTCTCCCTCAGGCCTGAAAATCTAGCATACCCATGGGAAAATGAGTCCACTTACCCACAACATTTCAGGAACTCATCTATGCTAGAAAGTGAGGGCATACCCGTGGCTGCTGTAATAAATGTCTGTGGACAATGCCACAGGAAAGAAATGGTGGCATTTTTTCAGTTATTAGTGGGGGGAGGAAAAGCAAGTGCAGGTGTGAATATGGAAGGCTATAATGAAAAGGATGGATTTGAAGACAGGTGATGTAGTTTCATATACCGTGTCTGCTGCTTAGGAAAATCTCATTAGCTTCTCTGGACCTCAGTTTCCTCATTTGTTAATGTAGAAGTTGGACTAGGTGACCTCTCTCCATATAGAATGTGATCTCCCTGAGGGCAGAGACTTTTATTTTGGCTTTGTATATTCAGTATTTAGCACATGGTAAATATTTAATAAATGCTTATTTTTAAGTCTATATCTATTCATCTATCTTAATCTATCCATTCATCTATATCTATCCATCCCTTCATCCGTATCTATCCACTCATTTATATCTACTCATATCTACCCATTCTGCTAATTTATCTATTGATTAATTTAATTAAGCCTTTATTTTTTCTTCTTCCTACCTTCCTCCTTCCCCTACTCCCAGGAGAAAAAAAAAAGAGAAAAAATGAAAATATTTGTAAGAAATAAAGAGTCATGCAAAACAAATCCCTATATTGGCCGTGTGCAAAAATGTATTGTCTCATCTTCTGCATATTGAATCCATGTCCTCTCTGTGAGGAGGTGGGTGGGAGGTAGCATTCATCATCATCATCATCAGTCTTTTGAATCGTGGTTAATTACTGGGTTGATCAGAGTTGTAAGTCTTTCTGAATTGTTTGCTTTTGCATGTTGTTGTCATTGTATAAATTCTTCTTCTGGTTCTTCCTACTTATCTTACTGTGCATACAAGTCTTCTTTAATAAATGTTTGTTGACTTTCATCCAATTATGAAGGGACATAAGCACTATTTTCAAGCAAGGACAAGAAGATCTGCTTAGACACAGACTCAGTGACCTTTATTAGTCAATCAAGAAGCATTTGTTAATTACCACCCACTACACCTTTGCCTTTTCATTGGTTCTTTAGTTCTCCCCAACAGTGGTGTCAAACTCAAATGAAAACAGATCCCTCCTGGCATCATATTGACTTAGAAAACCACAAATGAACATTATCTGTGTTGTACTGTATTTTTATTTATTTTGTTAAATATTTCCCACTTACATTTTAATCTGGTTCTGGCCACATTTGGGAGTATTGTGAGTTGAGGAAAGACTTCATGGAGAAGGTGACATTTGAGCTGAGTTGTCAAGGATAGGGAAATATTGGAAAGTTGATCCAGTACTCTGTGTTTTCTTGTTTGGTCAAGGACTTCCTTCTTTCTTAAGCTAGAAGGGAAGAGCCAGACTATAGACATTTGAATGAGCCAAGCTCACTCCAAAACTAAACAAATTCTCAACATTTTTATAGTCCTTTGGACTGGATTGGGAAGACAAAAGGCAAGTAGGGATTATACAGAGTTGAAAGACATTTGGGAGAAACAAGTAACATGTTAACAGCAGGTTGAGCTAGAGCAAAATTTCCCAGGAAAGAAAACTTTTCTGAATTCTTCAGTGTACCATTGTAACCTACCTACTTCACTTTGCACCAGCCTGCAATATAATCAGGTTAATAGATCATTTGTGGAAAATATGGGAAGACACAGAAAATCATACAGGATAAAAAGATGTGGGGAGTTAAGCTCTGCATTGAATCAGGCAGTAGCCGCACCAGTGAGATTCAACCAATTCAGCACACATTTATCTAGTGCCTGCTGTGTGCAAGACTATGCTAGACATTTAATCTGTGGAAGAATTTTGCATTCTCATGATTATTATGAGGGAAGCTCTTTGAAAAACTTAAAAGTACTTTAGATAAAAGAATTATTAGGGCTTATTAAAAGCCTGGAGGAAGGATTAAGATTGTTCCATCTTCATCAGAGGTGGGGAAAGCCTTAGAGGCACCTGAATTACAAAAAGCTGCATTTCAGTGAGACCCGAGAAATGTAGTGAATAGGTTACTTCCCAGTCTCCATCTCTACGTGCTGAAATCCCAGGATGAAAACAAGACTTTAGTTTTATCTACCTGATGCGGTAGCTCTTACTCTCAATCTGTTAACATTCTGAGGACACCAGTCCAACACTTGGGCTGGCCATCCCTGGCTCTTGCTACATGACTGGTCATGTCCTTTTTCAGTTGGTCACACCTGTCATTGATAATGTCTTACACCACTCCTCAGTGCGAGTCATTGGGAATAGGCTAAAATCTATGGATATCCATGATACTGCAATAATTAATTGGTCAGAGATCATCATTCATTCATTGTTGGTCAGTCAATAAGTGTTTACTATGTGCCTAAAATGCTCCTGGCACTATGCCAAGTGCTCGGGGTACAAAGAAAGTCAAAAGACTTTCCCTGCCTTTGAGAAGCTTATGATATGGGGGGGGGGGGGAGATAACATATAAACACCTATGTACAATGAAAGGAAATGGCAAACTACTCTAGTATCTTTACCAAGAAAACCCCAAATGGGGTCATGAAGAGTCAGACACAACCGAAAAACAACAAAATGTACAAACAAGCTATATTCAGGATAAATAGGAAGCAATCAATAGCAGAAAGGCCCTAGAGTTAAGAAGGATTTGGAAAGGTTTCTTGTAGATGGTGGGCTTTTAACTGGGATTTGAAGGTAACCAGAGAGAGGAAATGAAGAGAGAGAACTTTCCAAGCATGGGAGATAGCCAGTGAGAAATGCCCAGAACTGAGAGATGGAGTGTTTTGTTTCAGGAACAGCAAAGAGGTCAGTGTCACTCTTTTGGAGAGTAGATGGTGGTGGTGGTAACAATATGTAAGAAGACTGGAAAGGTGTGTGTGGTGGGGAAGGTGCTTATTGAAGGGCTTCACAGCCAAACAGGATTTTATATTTGATCCTGGTGTTCTGTGACCCATGGCATTATGGAAAAAAGATTAACATTTAAAAGATACTTTTGTGTCATGGGATAGCCACCAGCTTGATCTCCTCTTACTCTGGGCCTGGCATATTACATTGGCAATAGTTGTCTAGGAAAATGTTTGAATTCCAACTATTGTCTGATATATTGGTGGGTTGCCTGTCCACCTAAATGTCACAATTTGAGTAATATGTATTTTTCATCCACTTTATTTTTCCATTGTGGATAGTTAATGCAAGAGTTCTGATTCCCAGTTTAAAGATAAGGAAACTGAGGAGTTGTGACTTGCTCAAGATTACATAGCCAGCCTGTGTCAAAGGCAAAACCTGAAACCATGACTTCTTGGCTTTGAGGCCAGCTTTCTCTCTGCTATCATACTTTGCCTCTCCTAAGATTATTTTCTGTGTTCTCTTCTTGGGCTTGGGGTGTAATGATGTAATTAATCCTAGATAGTGTCTCCCGGATTTAAGAGGTGCATATACAAGGTTATATGGCAAGACAGAACATGTCTATTCTTGGGACAGCTGGTAGTGGTCAGCTGGAGGATATATTGCCATCATTTGATGGTAACCTGCACAGTCTTAGAAGCATGAGGTCCCAGGGAAGGGACTTAGAGCAAGAAAATCTGGCTTCAAGTCCTCCTCCAGCCTGTGACTTTTGGCAAGTCACTTAACATCTCTGGGCGTCAGTCCTCATGTGCAAAATGAGGCAGTTAGACCGAGTGGCTTCTGAGGCCTGTTCCAGCTTGAAATCTATGATCCTGTGATCATTTGGTCTAATGCTCTCTTCCCATTTTACAGATGAGAAACCCGAGGCCCAGAGAGATCAAGGGGGGTAGCAGTAGATAGAGCTGCTGGGCCTGGAGTCAGGAAGACCTGAGTTCAAATCCAGCCTCAGCTACTTACTTGCTGCGTGACTCTGGGGAGATCACTTAACCTGTCTGCCTCACTTTCTTCATCTCCAAAACGGTAGGGTGAGACACTTCTGACATCTTGGGTCTCTTACTCAATTGCGCATTTCCCAGCCAAGAGCCAATCCCTCAGCTGCAAACCTTCGAACCGCCAGCAGAGGGGGCGCCAAGCACAGGCTTTCATCGGATTCCTACTCCCTCCCCACCCGCTGTGCCTGTCTTCCTCCCGCCCCAGCTTTCTCCTGCACCATAGCATCCCCCAAAGTGGCTGTTGACCTTTCAGGCTTTAGTAAAGTGATGCAACAGGATGATATTTCAAAGAAAAAAAATGCTTATCTAAATTCTGGATCCAGTTTTCCCGTGAGAGTATTAGGATTTTAAAAAAGTAGGTCACTTTTAAAGTAGGTCACTCTTCGGGGGCGGGGGTGCGGGGGAGAGGTGATGAGTTGAAGCCCTGAGCCTCCTATAGCGGGGTGGAGGGGGGGGGGGGACGGGAAGCTCTGGCTTTCTCGGATCCTCCCGTCCTCTGGGTCACCCAGCTATCTGCAGGCGAAGAGGGGTGACACGGACACTCCAGGGAGCGCCAGGCTGGTCCCGTCCCGGGCCTCCCAGGAAGCCTAGGTAGGGATGGGCGTAGCCCTGCTCCGCTGGCGCAGGTGAGCAGCAGCGCAGCTGGACGGGGCGGGGCGAGCAGGGTGGAGCTGGGGGCGTTTGGGAGGGAGGGAGGGGACTGTCGGAGCCGCTGGGGCTGGTTAAGGAGGCGCGCGTCTCCTCGGCTCTCGGGCTTGGCCGGCGGCGGTGCGTTCCAGGGACCCGCGTCAAAGTGGCCCCCCACCCTCCCTGCTGCCCAAGCGGCGGCCCCGGTTTCTCCCTGCTCCTTCTCGTCCGAAGGGGTAGAGGGGGAAGCCACTCAGTCGGGATGTAGGAGTGGCACTTCTCGCACCCCCCAGCACCCCGGCTAGGGGGCCGTGTTTCCGAGAATCTTCTGCCTCCTGCTAGTCTGGATGGGAGCGGTCTTGGAGGAGGCACAGGGGATCACACTGGGGGAGTGCGTGTGTGAAATAAGCCAGGAGATGGCGAGGATGCAGGTGCCGTCGGAGGGAGGAGGAAGTCGCCTTGGCGGGCATCCTTCCAGCCTTGGACAGGGCCCACCCGCTACGGTGAACCCCGGGGCTGGGGGCGTTGGTCATCACCCTTCGGAAGTTCTGGGGGCAGGGAGCGGACCGGTGTCCCGTGCCCTCCCTTCGGGGGCACTTTGGATCATAAGCTCCTCGAGGGGGGAGACTTCCTTTGCCTTTCTTTGCCGGACGCTTGAGTTGATAGCGGGCGTTTAATAAACGTTTGTGGGCTCACGGGCTGGGGTGGGGGGATAATGCAATGGCTGCGGGTGGAGGAGCAGGGCTGCCCCCCGCCACGTCGGGTCGGCGGGCGGGACAGCTCCGCGTTGCCCGAGCTGGGGCGGCGGCTGCTGCGGCTTCTCGGGAGCCTCTTTAAAGCTGCAGACCGGCTGCGGCCACGTGACGCGGATTCCTGGAAAGTTCCTGGAAAGCGGCCCCTTCCTCCGCCTCGGTGGGGAGAACGCCGAGCCCGGGAGGGAAGGGGGTGGGGCCAGGGCGCGGGGCGGGGGGCTCGGCCGCGGCCGGAGCGGAGCGGAGTGAGGCGCGCGCGCGCGCGAGGCCCCGACCGCCTTCTCCTTCGAGCCCCGCTTCTCGGCCGGCTGCGCTGGGCAGCCCCCGAAGCATGCGCCCCCGCGCGCTAGCAGCCGCTGCCGCGGATGGTGCGCGCCCGGCCCCCCTGCGCTCGGCACTCCCACCCCCTCCCGGGGGGCCCGAGCGGCGGCGGCGGCCGCAGCGGGAGGAGGGAGCCCTGGAGGGGGCTGCTGGCAGGTACCAACGGGGGCACTCCCGGAGGGCTCCGCCCCGGGAGGGCAGCCTGGGGCTGGGGAGGCTAAGTCGCCTGCAGGGGAGGGGGGACGGAAGCGCTCTGCTCCCCGGTTTTTACCGCCTCCCCTGCAACGGGGTCGACCTGCAAGCTCTGCCCCCCCCCCCCCCCCCGCACCCCCGGGACTTCCACCCTCTTTACAATTCCTTCCTGGCGTCCCCGACGTCTCCCGGGAATGTTCCTCCTCTCCACCCCTGACTCCGAATTCCCATTCAAATTAATAATCCTTCTAATAATCTGACCTCCTGCCCCTCCCTCTCTTCCAGCCTCACTCCCACCCCCTTTCCCTTCCCCCCTCCCACCAGCCAGAGGGAAACCCGGGAAGCTGCTGGAGGGAGACGGGAGGGAAGAAAAAAAAAGTGTGGGGGGTGTGGGGGTGGCGGAGAAGAAGGACACGGTCCCTTGGGCTTTTGGCCGTCGCCTGCTGAGGGAGTTCCAGCCACTGTCAGCACCACTGCCACGCTCCGGGTCTGCCACCTCCCAGGGCATCTCAGTGCCCTATTAAACATCGGGGGGGGGCTTGGGCAGACACCCCTCCTCTCCCTCCGCCCCATGTCCACTGGGGAGACAGCCTGGGTTAGAGAAGGAGAGGGAGGAGGAGGAGGAGGAGGAAGGCGGCGGCCGAGGTAAGGGCACAGCGTACATTTCAGTTTCTAGGGCGCACGCTCGCGTGGCCGTAGCGCCTCCTGGTCCCCCAGCCCCATGTGGTTAGGGAGGGTCGATTCCTCGACAGCGCCGGCGGCTGCACCAGCACGGGCTGCCTGAGCTGGAGCTCCCACAGCTGCCTCCGCGGGAGCCCGACAGAGGGAGGAGGAGGGAGGAAAGGAAGGAAGGAGAGGAGGAGGGAGAAAACCAGAGAAATCTCTTGGGCAGGGATGTGACCATTCGTTCCTTTCAATGTCATGGGCTTCGATCCCCCCTCCCTGGGGAAAATCGGCGCCTTAGTGTGAGAAAGGAGACTCGCTGTCCAGCAGACCGCAGACGGCTCTCGGGCTGGGGACCAGGTTTGTAGTGGGCTTCCTTCCCCACCCCTCATCCCCACGTCCCCAGGGTACTTCGACATGTGTAGTGCTGCTTTTGGGGTGGGGGGCTGGCGCCCTTGGTAACCTTGCTCCCTTTTTTCCATCGGCCGCCCTTCCTCACTTGCCCTTGAAATCCCACCGAGGTTGCAGGTGACTCGCCTCCCTCCAGAGAAAGCCTGACAGCGGCGGGCTGGCGCCCCCCCCACCTCTGTGCCTCATCCCTCACCCCTCGATCTGGCTCCCCACCCCCAGCCGCCTTGGCCAAGGTGGAACCTGGATGCTCCTGGGGTTAGAAGTGCCGCCGCTGCTGCAGGGCGGGGTGGTGAGGGTCGAGCCTGAATGAGTCTCTGCTCGACCTCCCAACGAGGAGGTCTCACTCTGATTCTCTCTCCCTTTGTCCCCTCTCCTCTTTTCTCATTGCAGGCGAATAGAGGGTGACGGTGCGCTGGGGGGCTTTGCCATCCTCCTACCCCGCACTGGGGAGGAAAAGCAGCCAGGATCCCCTTCCCCTTTCCCTTCCCCACCAGCTTGGTTTTCTCCTCGGGAGGTGTTTTGAGGATCCCCTTGACTTCAAGGAAGGACGGACGGCCCACCCAGACCCCACATCGTCTTCCTCCGAGCCCCGGTTTCGGTGGCAGCTTCTCCGTCGTGGTGACCCTTTCCCCATGACCCTAAGGTCCCACGAGTCCACGGTGGATGGTGCGGAAGGGACTCGAAGCCAGTGGGGGGCGGCAGGTGCAGCAGAGGAGCAACCCTCGGAGGTGGTGCGTTTGGCTACAGCCATGCGGGAATTGAGCCAGGCAGGTAGGTGAGGGGATGGGACAAAGAAAGAGCGAGGGTCAGGGTTCCAGTCTGCTGAACTCCAGGTCAGATAATCTTAGGGCAAAGACATGGACATCTCAGGAAACTGAGGGGGGCTAGCCAGAGAAACGGGATCAAGGTGTGAAGGGAGTAAGAGGGCAGAGATAGAGTCACAGCTTCACCTTGCAGCGCCACCCCCCTCCCACTCAGCCCCACCCTCCACATCAAGGGAGACTGGAGAAGGTGGGGGAGGGGGGGAGACGGCCCACTTTCAGAGCTTCTAGCAACTGGAAGAGAAAGTGCTCCTCTCCTCAGCTTGATCCAAGGTACATGCCAAAAAGCATTTGAAGTCCAAAGACTTGGGTTCAAATCTCAACTCTGATAAGTCATCTAAACTGCCCGGCCTTTAGTTTCTGCAAAATGATGGGCAGGTCTACATGCATTATCCTTGGGGATCTAGAAAGGGGGCAGTTAGAGAAAGATTAGGTCCTGGGGAAGAACTCAGGGGTGTGAGGGAATTGCTTAGGAACAGAGCAGCCTCGTGCCATCCCTTTGACCTAGAATAGCCTCATTCCCCCAGGAATCTTGTGTCCGGGAGGGGACAGAAATAAATCTGAAACTGGGCAGGAAGGAGTCGTCTGCCTAGCTTCTCTCTCTCCGTGGCCGTCCGCCCCTTTGGCGGGTGCCTAGCCTGGGAGATGACTGGGAGGTGCTGGTGCTCCCTGGAGCTCCAGCTTCCAGGCTGCTGCCGAATTCCTGGGCTGGAGCTGTGGCCAGCCCGATGGTCCGGGCAGAAGTGGGGCAGTCTGCAGTCGGGCGCTGGTGGATTAGGATGGAATTATAAGGGTGGGGAGAGCAGGAAAAGCTAGTGCCTCTCACTGCTGCCCCCTTACCCCCTTCCTAAAGTGCTGCTCATCATCCCCCCTTGGCATCTGAAAGAGAAAGCAAAAATATCTATACCTACATATGTTGTTGTTATTATTACTATTTTGCAACATATCCTGCAGCCTGAGCCTTCTCTTTCTGCCCCTGGCTGAGCCCAGGTATTTAGTTTGACCATGGGGGTGGGGAGCCTGACCGTGGTGTCTTTCCAAGGTCTTGGGAGACTTTTGCAGCACCCGGGAGGGAGGGAGAGAGGTAGGTGATCCTGCAGCAGAACCAGCTGCTGCTGCAGCCTCTCCATTGCAAATCATGCAGGGTTTTCAGCCTCCAGCAGGGGAAGAAGGGCCTGCCAGGAGGGGAACAGAGACAGAGGCCAAACTTCCTAAACCATAGAGGCACTCTGGTTTACGTCTGCTATAGCAGCAGAACTGGGTGCAGGCGGATAAAAAGAGGAGACCGCCCTGGTTTACTGTCGGGTTTTACAAGAGGTGAAGCCAAGCAAAGTCCAAAGGAGTAAAAATGTTCTGAGCAAGTACTGAGCTTTCTCGGAGGCTGCACGCTGGGCTTTTTCTTACGGAGTGATAAGGGATTTAAAAAAAGAAAAAAGTGGCCGTAATTGAAGCAATAATGAAAAATGGTTTTCTATGCTCTCTTTTTCTCTAATATGTATAATATACATATGTGTACATGATATATAGACCATATGATAATATATAATAATATGCAATGTATATTATATATAGATTTTTTTGGGGGGGGGGGAGATATGCTTAAAGAAATGAGCTTTAGCCCTCCTTGAATAAAGACAGGAATAACTAAAACATCCTTCTCGGGGAGAAAAATAGAACAACTTAGAATTCTCCCCAGAGATGAAAGCAGAGGTAATGTGAAATGGTTCTTTGATGATAGGATAGGGCAGGGGGTCTTCAGCAGAATTACCAGTGTTGGAAAATGGACTTTCTGTGCCTATGTGTCACTGAATTTTGAGCTTAGTAACTTCACAGAAATGAGTAGGAAAAGCACTGGGGGCTGTTGGAGGTCTTCAGCAAGAAAAGTAACTTCAGCATTGAAAAGTTTTTTTTTTTTTAAGTTTTTAACTTTGAAAAAGTCCATTAAGAGGAAGGCTTTTATTTAGAGATAGAAAGTCTCCATTCGGCATCCCTGAAAATCAAATAGATTCCAAACTTCCTTAAAGTTTTCCCAAGCTGAAGTTCTGGCAGCCTCTGCAGGAAACACATTCTCCCCTTGCAAACTTTCTGTAGAAGTGAGGAGGAGTTTTCCTAGCAGCAATTTCTCTCCCGTGATAACTGGTTAGAATAGTCCCCTCACCTTTCTTCTCCTTTTTTTCTTCTTAAACATCAACCTCAGGATGGTACTGGGGAAGCATGACTGTTAATGAAGCCAAAGAGAAATTAAAAGACGCCCCAGAAGGAACCTTCCTGATCAGAGACAGTTCTCACTCGGACTACTTGCTTACTATATCTGTCAAAACCTCAGCAGGACCAACCAATCTTCGGATAGAATACCAGGATGGGAAATTTAGATTGGACTCCATCATCTGCGTCAAATCCAGGCTGAAACAATTTGACAGCGTGGTCCATCTAATTGAATACTACGTGCGAACTTGCAAGGACAAGAGGACGGGTGCCGAAACCCCTCGGAATGGAACCGTGCATCTCTATTTGACAAAACCCCTCTATACGTCCACTCCAACCCTCCAGCATCTCTGCAGACTCTGTATAAACAAATGTACAACTAAGATCTGGGAATTGCCTTTACCAACAAGACTAAAAGATTACTTGAAAGACTATCAGTACCAGGTATAAATTTCTCTCTTTTTTCTAAACACGCCTCATGTAGAATCTCTCTGAATGCAGCTATGTCAAGAGAGCCAAATCGGCATAGCCCTGGCTAGCCACGTGTCCAACTCAGAAATGGGATTTCCTCATAAGAACAACTGTAGTCAAACTAATTTAACTGTCCAAGGAAGGCTGGGGGGGGGGGGGAACAAGTCAACTATATTAAAATCTCCATCACTTTTCTCATCTGAGTGACTTTACCCCGACACCAAGAGGAGTCTTTCTCTCTCCCTTTTTTATGATTCAGTGTTTGGTGGTACATTTGCCAACCTGAGGGTCAGGGAAACCTCTTTTTTTTTTTTTTTAATAGGTCATTTTTGTGTGTGAGTTCTTAGCTGTCGGGGTGTCAAGGGTACATGCTGCCAGGTGTTCAGCTGATGTTAAAGCTCAGAGCTGGCGCCAAAAGAACTGGAAAGGGAGAAGCCGAGATGGGGCTGCTCACAACTTATTTGCCTGGTGGTGTCTTAGAATGTCTTTATTTTACATTCTGGTGTACTTGTTTAGAGTTTTTGTTGTTCTTGTTAAACAGAACATGCTTGTCAGTATTTATCTTTTGTTTTATACCATTCACCAAATCCAACAGTGACCGTGAAATCTTGTATTTGTCTTCTGACTCCAAACGGCCGACGATCTCGTGTGAGTAGGAGAGTACTGTAGCCCTTTATTTAAAAAAAAAAAAAAAAAAAAAAAAAAAGGAGCCTTACTTCAGAAACATTTCAAACTGGTGCAAACGGACCTTGATTTTCCTTGTTTTGTTTTTGTTAAAAAAAAAAAAAAGGCTAAATACAAGAATGTCACGCTCCACAGGTGCAACTGAGACCATGGTGATGAAAACAATGTTTTGTCCTTGCTGAGGTAGCCAAAGTCCTGACCTGTGGCCATTTTCACTTTTTTGGAAATGGCTCTAAAAATCAATGTGCGGGTCGTCCTTGAATTGTCTGGCCACACAGAATCGGCAGTTGTCTGCCTTCTCCCCTGTCGAGTACTTTGGACTTCATTTTCTTCCAGATGCAGGGGAAAACGGGCCTGTTTTATTTTTCCCAAAGTGTTTATCCACGGCTGTTACTAAGTATCCAACTTTGATTAGAATGTACTAAATAAAACAAACGCCTTTTACAAGCTGCCCTCCTTCCTTTTGAGTTGTAGAGATTGTAGAGAACGTCGCACAAATAAAGTCTGGCTGTACCAATCTCCGTCCTGGTCACACTTCAAAACAGACATTGAGAAGTAAGAGAGAAAAGGGACTCGGGCTTTCTGGAAAGCTCCAGGTGGATAGGGCTTTTCAAAAATAATAATAATAGTAGCTTATGTTTATAAAGGACTTTAAGGTTTACAAATTGTTTTACCTCGTTTTCTCATTTGAGCCTCGCAACTGTCGTATGAGATAGTTGGTATTGTTATGCCCATTTTCCAGATAAGGAGACAGACTTTGCAAGTCTGAGGGTTACGTAGCTTGTAAGTGTCCGAGGCAGGACTCATCTAAGTCTAGTAGTCTGTGGTTGTTAGCTGTGACCGAGAGAAGTGGCTTGTGCTTTTTTTTTTAAGCACCATAGATAGGGTGATAAAATAATAATAAAATATTTATGAAAATAATAATAAAATAGAAATTTAACAGAATAATTTAATAGAAATGTGTTCTGGTAGCAAAATAAAAATCAAAAGTTGTTACTCATTTTCTTTAAATGGTCTTACCTTGACTATTGTGTACCCCAAGACTCCTTTTTATCTGAGGTGCTTAACAATTCCCCCTTTTCCTTTTCCTAATTTACTACTTTGTATGGTAGGTGAATCATGATGTACCTACCCTAGAAAGCTCAGCTGTTAGGCACTAGGGTGCTAAGGGTTGGCTTATCAGTCAATCACCAACCATTTATTAGGTTCATACTATGTGCCGGTGCTAGGGTCAGGGAATGAAAAGATAAACAAAATGCCCTCTACACTCAATGAGATTACATTCTTTTGGGAGGGACATCTCCTGTCATTTTCCTTAGTATTTCCAATTTTGAAATGGGTTGAATGATACCTTCCCTTTGTAATCCTCCTTGGCTCCTGTGAGAAATGTTTCTTTATAAAGGGCTGTGGGGTTAGTGGGAAAATCCATCTCTGTGTGTGCAGATGGCATTCTTCAACAAAGAATCCTTACTCTTAAGGATTTATATGGAGTTTAAGTTGTGGTCTAATAAGTTAGAATGGGACCGTCAATTTGATGTTATCTTGGGAATATGTGAAGAATCATAGATTCAGAGTTGGAAGGGACCTTAAAAGCCATCTTGCTTAAAAGCCATTTTACATATGAACTGAAACTTAGAAAAATTATTTAACTTACCCAGGGTCACATGGGTAATAAATAGCAAATTGGGCCAGGATTCAAACCCAGGCCTTCTGACTCCAAATGCAGTGCTTTTTGATTTGAACCCAGGTCCTAGGATCATAGATTTAGAGCTGGAAGAGACCATCTAGTCTAGCTCATTTTACTGATGAAGAAGCTAAGGCTTCACCTGTATAGGTGAGATGACAGGCCACATGGGTAGTAAGTATTGGAGTCAGGATTTGAACCTAGGTCCTTTGTATTCTAAACTAACCCTCTTTCCTTCTGTGGAGAGATTTGAAGAATGTGGGACTCATGTTTAGTTTATTATATTTCCACCCTTGGACCCTTGAATTGTCTGACATGGGATGTTTATAAGGGTAACCGGGTGAGAATTTCCCAAATTTTGTGCCACTTAGTTTTTCTTTTGTTTTATTTTATGTTCTCTGATTCTTTTTGTAGCTCTTTCCCTCTTGTTAGCACCTATTCTTTTGAGGGTCTCCAGGTTGGAGGGTATGTGGGTGACAGGAGACCAGGCCTGCCATGCCACTCGCAGCTCCCAATACAGCCTTTCATGGTTGCTGGGCAGAAGCATCCAAAGGAAGGATGAACAGAGTTTTGTGTCCTGCTGACAAGTGACTGATGACCACATCGGAGAGGAGTGGGGTGGGGGGTAGGGTAGGGTTTGTAATACCCTATCTCTACCACGTGTTTGGAAAATGGGTACTCTCTTATTTCAAGCTCCCCTCCCCTGACTGGGGAGAAGCCTTTTGGATTTGAGATCTAAGAGGCAGTCCGGTCATGTCCTAGCCCTTGGGTTCCTGGAAAGGTCCTCTCCAGAATGAGCTGCCAGGGATTTTTAAATGGGTCTAGTTGAACAGGTTAGAGCAAGCTATAAAAGCCATTTTGCTGAAGCCACTTGTCCAGGGTAGCACAATTAACTAACTGATTTGTTGTTAATTCCTCTTCTTGTGTTCTGTTGATTTGGGGTCAAAACCTTTTTTTTTTTTGGTTCAGTCATTTTCAGTCATGCCTGATTTTTCCTAACCCCTTTTGGAGTTTTCTTGGCAAAGATACTGGAGTGGTTTGCCATTTGCTTCTCCAACTCGTATGACCGATGAGGAAACTAAGGCAAACAGGGTGAAGTAATTTGCCCAGGGTCACATAGCTAGTTAAGTGTCTGAAACCAGATTTGAACTCAGGAAGATGAGTCTTCCTGACCTCGTTTGGAGTTTTCTTGGCAAAGATATTGGAGTGGTTTGCCATTTCCTTCTCCAGCTCATTTTACAGATGAGGAAACTGAGGTAAACAGAGTTAAGTGACTTGCCCAGGATCACACAGTTAGTAAGCGTCTGAAACCACATTTGAACTCATGAAGATGAGTCTTCCTGAGACCAGGCCCAGCACTCTATCCATGATGGCGCCATCCAGCTGCCCCCATTACCTATTGGAGCTGAAGTTACTAATGCTACCTTGGTTGATGTCAGAGACCCAAAGCATTGATGCCCCTCGTATGACAGATGGAGGCCAAGAAGGGGTAAGGAGTACGTCTGAGTTCGTAGAGTAAGTTTATGGCAGAGCAAGAGAGAATATCTAATATTTTTTCCTTGAGGCTCATACAATGTCCAATTATGTAGGACCTCAGCAATAGCATAGACCAGTAACCTCATTTGACAGATGAAACTTAGGCCAGAGAAGTGAACATTATTTTTCTAGGGTCATGCAGTTAACTAGTGGCAGAGCCTAGCTCTCTAAACATCTAGTCTGCAATGTAGCTATGTCTTTCCCATGGTATTTATTGAGTAGTATACAATAGGGAACCCAGATTTCCATTAAAACTGAAACATACCTGGCTTGCGTTTCTGCTAACCAAGGTCACAGATATTCAGGTTCTTGCTAACGCTAATCTCTGGTCTAGTTTTAAAACAAGGTTAAAAACAAAGCCTGGATCCTGTTTTGTTTTTGTTTCGTTTGTTTTGGTGATGTAGGAATTTTGGAACACTTTAAAATGTCAATAAACAAGTTCCATTAATGACAACATTTCTTGCCGGGCATGTTGTTGACTCGGTCTTGGGGTCATAGGGTACTATATCTAGAGCTCAAAGAGACCTCGGAGGCATCAACCCTCTTGTTTTAAAAATGAGGAAACTGAGGCTGAAAATCATAGGATTGTGGGCTTTCAGAAACCATCTAGTCCAATCCCCCTTGTTTGATAAATAAGGAAACTGAGGCTGAGAGAATCATGGGATCCTAGGTCACGAGTTGGAAAGGACCTTCGAGGCTATGTCGTCTAATCTCCCCGTTTTACAGGTGGCGTGCCCAAGTCCATGCAGGTGGTACATGGAAGATCCGGGCTAAAATAAAATGACATTGGCTAGAGAGTACATTTGGTTTGGAGTCTTTAAAAGTATTAGAAAATTGTGCCTGATAACAAAAATCATGCAGAGATAGAAGGCATCATAAAAATAATCCTAGGGATGGAATGTCCTGCCAAGAAGAACTTTTCCTCCTAGATGGCTGGTCCAGATCTGGCACACTCAGATCAGGGAGCAGTGACCTTGCAGACATCCTTTAACAAACCTTAATGGCCCTTGGGATAGGAGCCAGACGAAGCCTGGATCGAGGCAAAACTCTCCTTAATCTCTGACCTCTCATTTGATTACAGAACTGACCTGCTTTCTGCTCCGTCCGCTTTTCCCCTCGCAGAATGTTAGGGTCCAAGGAAGGGTTCCTAGGGATCATTTGGTCCAACTTCCCATCTAGCAGATGAGGGAACTGAGGTCTGGAGAAAGGAATCAGCTCTACCCCGAGAGCCCAAATGCCCAAAGTCACATAGCTAGCTAATCGCAGAGCTAGAACAAGGATTCGGATCCCTCTGGAGGACACGGAGACTCATTTTGGTACAGTACCTGGAACATAGTGGGCTTATAGATTCAGAACTGGAAAAAGACCTCAGAGGACATGGAATCTGACTCTTATTTTACAGATAAATAAACTGAGGCACAGAGGGGTAAAAAGGCCATATACATAGTAAGTGGCAAGTCAGGATTTGAACCCATGTCCTCAGTATTTTTTCTTGTACGCTGTAGGCACTTAATGTTTGCTTTTTTGAATTTGATTGTATTTATTTAACAAAATGGGGCAGCTGGTGGATAAAGTGCCGGGGCTGGACTAAGGAAGAAGTAGGTTAAAATGTGGCCTCAGACACTTAACTATCTGTATGACTCTGGGCGAGGCACTTAACCCTATTTGCCTCAGTTTCCTCAGCTGTAAAGTGAGCTGGAGAAGGATTCCAGTAGTTTTGCCGAGAAAACCCCAAATGGGGTCACAAAGTCGGACATGACTGAAAATGACCATACAACAAATTTAATAAAATAAATTTATAAAATCCTTATCCTTTCCCTCTTTAAAAGAAAAATCAAGAAAAATTTGACACTACCTGTGTCTACCTTTTCTATCACTTATAGGTGACAGCTATTTAAATATAGTAGGCAATCATTTTAACTATCAATTAAGAAATCAGGGCTTTAGGGGGAGGGGGAATGCATGAGATGATTTTGGATTCTCCCTTCCAGCAGAATCTTTGGCCAGATTCCATTATCTCGGGCTGGCTTTGCTTATGACTCATCCGAGACCTTAATCTGTCCAAATTTGTTCTCCCAAGCTCTCAGACCCATCCTGAGCGGCCTTGTGGTCTCATTCTGGACTCTGCCAGATGTAAAGAGGAGACAGACAGTGACACCCATCCTCTTTGGCTCCTCCCGTTCTTCCTCACCAGTTCAAGGTTGCTAATGTCACAGTTTCCTTCTGTTTATGTTTTCTCCTCCCTGAATCACAGAGTTGTCATTTTGGAGCCTCTGATGCAGCCTAGCTGTCAGGACTGTATTCCAGCAGAGAGCAGGGCTAATTACATTTTTCTTTGAGTAAGTAATTGGGTGATTTAGAACACCTTAAGACTCACTCTCTCCAGGCTTTGAAGCCTGCAAACTAATGTCAAATGCAGCGTTTGTATTTTTATATTTGTTTTTTGGTGTGACCCGTAATAATGTGAGGTGGGGGAGATACTTTGTTTCTCTTGAGCATACTAAATTTGCATAATGTCCCATAGTGCCTTGTGGGAATGAACTGGGGACCAGTCAAGGTGGTCCCGTAGAGACAAGGCTGTGAGCATGTGAGGAACATTCTCCATCATTATTTGAGTGGGGTTAGAAGGATGCTCAGCCTAGGGGGTCACCCTAACTAAGAAAAGAGTCAATGCCAGTAACCCCTAGTCGTAGTAGAATGAGAAAGTACTCTAAGCAAGAATCTTCTATTTATTTATATTATGAACCATTTTTCAAAATAATGTTATAAAAGCATAAAATAAAACATGTAAGAAACCAAAAGTTAGTGAAAATGAAGATGCAAATTTTTTTCCTGTTCAAATCACGGATTCCCTGAGATGTATCCATGGTCTTAGACATCCATTTAAATAAAGAAATCTTGCTTTACTGTGTGACCCTAGGCAAATCACTTCACCCCGATTGCCTCACTAAAAAAAGCAAAAGCAAAAAAAAAAAGAACCCCTGCTTTAAAAGAAAGTTATATTACTTTATTACTTTGGGGGAAAATACTGCAGTCTGTTTGTTCAATGTGACCTTGTATGTCCTGGACGATGATGAAGTAACATATAGGTGAGAAGGAGTCTAGCATTGTCTGCTTGTTTCTCTTCGTATGTACTAATTTATATTTGTGTCATCTCTTTCGTTAGAATGGAAGCTCTTTTGAGGCAAGGACTGTTTAATTTTTTTTCTAGCTGCAATGGAGCCTTCTGGGTCATTTTCTGTTGGGGGAGAGTTGCACGTCTCTGCTAGATGGGGAGGAGGTATTTTCTCATTTAGATTTAGCTGCAAAAGGCAGTAAATGTCACCAGAGTATCATAGGGTCATAAATATAAGGCTAGAATGGAAGTCCGGCCACTGAGTCACATCTCCCTTGTTTTACTGCTGAAGATACTGAGGCTGTGTGACTCTGGCTAAGCCACTTAATCTATTTCAGCCTCAGTTTCTTCAACTGTAAAATGCAAGCAATAATGGCATCTACCGCCTAGTGTGGTTGTGAGGACAAAATGACATAATATTTTTAAAAATTTTATTTATTTTAAAATGTACTATTTTATTAAAATTTTAAAATATTTTGTAAATTTAGAACACAAACATTTTAAAGAACAAATGTTAAAAATTGTCTTTCCAAGCAATTGGGAAAAATAAAATATTATTTAAAATATTTCACAAAGCTTAAAGTTCTGTCGGAGTGTTAGCCACTATTACCTAGAGTCTGGAGAGAGTAGGGTTCAAATCCAGTTTCTGACTAACTATCACCATATGGGTAAGTCATTAAATCTTTCTGAGGCTTAGTTTCTTCATCTGTAAGTTGGAGAGAACAATACTTAGATTGAAGGGTGTTTTGAGAATAGAATGAGATAATGTTAAGTAAACATGACTTACAGACCTTCAAGTTCTATATGAATGTCAGTACTTACTATACATGTGAAATTTTCGTGGTTCCATGTTGTATAGCCATGTAGTTTCACTCTCAGAATATTGGTGTTGTAAAGATGAGTGTTTATTTCAAGTCAATGCATAGGGCCACTAAGAGCACAGAGTCACTTTCCATTTCCACATACCTGGTCCATTCTCTTCCTTCAGCCCAAGACATGTACTCTTGTACCAGCTCTCTGGGCCATCTATCCCTTAGCAAATCCTAGATTGAACAATAGGCAAATCATGGAAGAGCACAATCTCCCAAGAATTAAAAAATGCTTCATCCACAAGAGAATGGAAAGACACATGATGGGCGTAAGTAGGTTATGGCCTATTACCATTGAAGAATTCCATACCAGAGGTGATATAAAAGACATAAAGAGAGAAATAAGATAGCTCAAACACATCTGTCTCTGTGCTCTGGCTCTTCCCCACACCTAGAATATTCTCCCTTCTCACCTCTGATTCTTAGAATCCCTGACTTCCTTTAAGACTCATATAAAGGGGGCAGCTAGGTGGTACAGTAGATAGAGCACCGGCCCTGGAGTCAGGAACACCTGAGTTCAAATCTGACCTAAGATACTCAATGTGTGACCCTGGGCAAGTCACTTAACCCCAATTGTTTCCCTTAAAAAAAAAAAAAAAGAAAGATATCCCAAGCATCATTTTCTTCCAGAAATCATTCCTGGTCCCTCCACATGTTAGTGCCTTCTCTAAGGCTGCCTTCCATAATTCTCTATGTACAAATTTATATTTATGTTATCTCCATTAGAATATAAGCTCCTTTAAGGTAGGGACTATTTTTATTCATTCTTTATAGACCCCAAGTACTTAGCACAGTGCCTGAAACATAGTAAGTACTTGATAAATGTTTGTTGATTGATTGACATACAATTGGTTAGTTATGTAGGGTCAAGGGACAACCGATGGACAGCCTGACTACTCCATTGGTACCCAGGTAATGTTAAGAAATCTAGAATAGGGGTTCTTAACCTTGGTTCCACAAATAGATTTCAGAGGGTCTCTGAACTTGGATGGGAAAAAAATTGCATCTTTATTTTCCCTAACCTTCAAACTAAAATATAATTTCCCTCAATTATGAATGTAGGCAACAAACATGATTCTGGGAAGAGGTCCATAGGCTTTGTCAGACTGTCAGAGATGCTGACATTAAAAAATGTTAAGGAACCCTAGAGTAGAGGAAGGCTTAAAGCATGTTGAGTGGAGCCCTCTGAAGGATTTATTAGATGGTATGGATAAAAATTGCAGAGGATGGGTGGGTGGGCTGCTATCTGGCTTTTTGGAGGAAATACCCACATAAATGAAATTGCAGATCGAATTAAGTGTGTAATGAGCCAAATCCATATGTGAGATTTCACAGTTACCTTGGACATGGGAGCTGAAGATAACATGAAAATAATGGAAAACCAAGGAAGTAAGGCTAGAAGAAAGCAAGAAAGGCATTATTCCTTTGTTTGACCAAGTTTCCTGTTATTTACTGTTAAACTATACCTTACCTAGAATCAAAAAAACAGCCATTGGGCCACTTCCAGCATTTTATAGCTCATTCAACCAACAAGCATTTTATTAAACTCCTTCTCCTCACCTAATAGAAATAATAATAGCTAACATTTATATAGTACCCTGCAAAGTTGAGGCACTGGGGGGACAATGCCTGGCACATGGCAGGTGCTCCATAAATGCTTGTAGACTGTTGAGGGATCAAAGACAAAAGAGAAACAGTCCCTGCTCTCAGGGGGCTTATATTCTATTGGGAGAGGGAAACTTAGGCCCCAAGAGATCATGTGATTGGGTCCCAGTTCTTCTTACTCCAGATTTGATCTTTCTACTATAATCTTTGGAATGCTATCTCTTTCCTGTCCCTGCCCATCTCAGGTTTCCCAAATTGTGAGCCTGACTCACAAGAGAGGCAATTCTGAAAAATCTAATCTATTAGTATATTCATTACACATATTTGATTATTATACAAATTCACAACTGATCTTTTAATTAGGAGCATGATCCCCAGATAGCTTTAAGGAGGCACTTTTGAAGGCATCTTCCAGCAACTGTATGTATTTCTATCTTGGCTTCTAGTCTGTCTTCTCAATTTCTTTAGTTTTCTGTTTTCTTTTCCTTTCTATCTTAGTCCAAACTCTCAGGGCATTATTCACTGTCAAATTGTCAGGTTTGGTCTTAGTCAAAGCAGCCTAGGAAAGGGCACAGACAGATGTCCCAGGGTGGGAGGAACTCCAAGAGTCGGGAGTCTTGGAAATAAAGCTAATTGATTTCTCTCAGGCTCAGCAGATTCCCTGAGGGGCATTGCTCTCACAGACAGAGGTCTGTGGGTTACCACGTTTACATGCTGGCCTTTGGAAACTGTCTTCCAAGGAGGAATTTGCTTACTAAAGCTACATGAGAGGCAACATAATATTATGGAGAGCAGTAGACTTGGGATCAGGAGAGATCTGGGTTTAAACTAACCCTCCCATCTGATATTTACTAGTCATGAGACCATCATTAACTGTGCCTCAGTTTCTTTATCTGTAAAATGAGTTAATAATTGGTCAATCAATCAAAAACATTTATTAAATACTTATTAGATGTTTGTTATGTATCAGTTAGTATCATCACGCCCCCCCAACCCCCAACTATCTTGTATCTATGTATTTAACACGTCTTTATCTTAATTATGTTTATATAGATATACATCTCATCTCCCTTAAGCTTAAACTTAAGCCAAATACATAAATACAAGATAATTGGTGGGTGGGGTGGGAGAGAAGATACTGGCATCTGGGGGAATCAGGAAAGGCCTCATGGAAAAGTTAGAGTTTGAGATGAGCTTTGAAGAAAACCAGAGACTCTGAGAGGCAGAAGTGAGTAGACTTTGGGGATAGGACACGGCCTAGGCAAATGTATAGAATTAGGAACAAGTCAGAGCAGGAGAAGAAAGTGAAAACTGCCAGGCATGTCCTGCTCCAGAGAGATACCACAAATACCACATAAGCAGCCCCTTTGCCACAGGGAAACTGGTTATCCACGGTTTTTAAATAATTATTTCATTACTACTATTATCATTAGTTAATTATTTAATCACTTTTTAATTTTTTTTTTTTAAGGAAAACTCAGGAAGGAAAGGAGCCAATATGCAGAAGGAGGACCTCAGGCTACTCTCTTGGAGTATTTCCTGACTCCTTAATAGATCTGCTTGGACCCAGGGAACATTTTTTATAGACTTTTTTTATTAGACATTTTTTCCAGGGTCCCCAAGTTTCTAGCATTGCCATTACATTGTACAGTGGAAAGAGCTCCGGATTTAGAGACAGAGGATCCTCATTCAAGATCGGACCACTTGGTGTGTGCCTTGGGAAAAGTTAATTTCTCTGAGCCTTAAATTCCTCATTTGTGAAAAACAAATTTAGAGAATTAGACCAGAAAACCTCTAAGGTCCCTTCCAGTTTTGAATTCTATGATCCTATGGCCTGGGATTGTGTATAAATCCTCCTAAATTTCCCTTTCTTTTAGGTCTTCTGTGATTTTTCTTTTTCAACCTCAGCCCTGCATGCTGTCATATTTAAGCCAGAAGAAGCATCCTCCTGGTAATATCTACACAGAAGCCAAGACGTGCTTTCCACTTTACCAACATCTTCCATGCTGTCTAAGTGAAACGGTTCCTTTTTGGGTTTCTCATGTGACTTAATGGCTCTAAATTCTTCATCTCCACATTGTAATTCAGTTCCATATTTAATAGGAAATTATAGAATCACAGAATCTCAGAGCTGGAAGCAACCTGGACAGGAAGGCCTTTTACAATGTCTCTCAAAAAGTATTCATTAAGGGTGTATTTGAAACCTTCCAATGATGAGAAACTCACTACCTCTGGCAGTAACCCACTTTGCTTTTGGACAGCTCATTATCCCTTGTCTCAGAGCCAAAAGGGGTCTCTCTGTCCTTTCTAGTCTGATTCTCCTTTATGTAATAACCATTCAGATATGGGAACTTTCCTACAGGCTGAATACCCCTAGTTTCTATAAGCAGTTGCCATATGGTATCATCCTCTGAGCCTACTTCAAAGTCTTCCTGAATCTTTCCCAAAATGGAGCACCAGGAACTGGGTGCATAAGCCCTAAATGGGGTAGAGGACAGCAGAAAGATCTCTTCTTTGTTCAACCCTCTCTGGGCTTTTTAATACAGCCTAGGAAAGTGTTAGTTTTTTTTTTTTTGTACCCATTAAATTTCATCATGTTAGATTCAGCCTGATGCTCTAATCTGTTGAGATCTCTTTGGGTCCTGGCTGATGTCTGACATGTTTCCCTTTCCCTCTATACTTCATGCGTTGATAAGAATGCCATTTATGACATCATCTCAGTCCCTGATAAAAGATATGGAGGAGTATTGGGCCATGGATAGGTCCCTGCGGCACTCCATTGGTAACTTCCCTCTAGACTGACATCAACTTATTAATGGCATTAATAATGATCAACTTATTAGTGGCATATTACTATTAATAGACGGGTAGGTGGTGTAGTAGATAGAGCAGATCTGAGTTCAAATAGATACTAGCTGTGTAACTCTGGGCAAGTCACTTACGCTCCATTTGCCTCAGTTTCCTCATTTGGAAAATGGAGATAATAATAGCATCTACTTCCCAGGATTGTTGTGAGAATCAAATGAGGTAATATTTGTAAAGCATTTAGCACAGTGCCTGGCACATAATAGTTGCTATAATAAATTTTTTTTTGACTTTTATTGCTACTTCTGTTATTATTGTCTATTTTTGGGTACCAGTCATTGAACAACTAATGGGCAGCTGGTGATTCAGGGCTGGAGTTCTGGAGAGCAATACTGTAGAGGTATATCATGACTACTAATTATCACAGTGTCATATCATACTGTGGATAGAGAAGATATATGGGACTGACCAGATTTCTGCAACCAACCTTAAGATATCTCCTGGAAGTTGCTGTATTTGATCTCCCCAGCTCTTCCCATCCCCCAACATGGAACTTAGTGGTGGTGGTGGGTTTTGAGTTTGAAAGTCCTTGCTGTTACTTGTCCACGGAGACGGGAACGTATAGGGCCCAGCTCACACCAGTTTGCAAGAGTCAGTGGTTAAATTTTCACCATGAGCACTTAGACCTTGGAATCTGGCAAAATCAGGGCTTGATTTCTTTTTTTTGTTGATTATCTAGACTTAAGTGATAGAGAAAATATTAATATTGAATATTAAACTTAAAAGTATGTCTGGCATACATTTTTTTTTGAGAATTGTCTGTTAAACGTTTACCAGCACACCCCTGTGTGGAGAAGACTTTCTGAAAAAATGGGAACATCTCTCTCAGAGTTGCCAATATTTAGATGCACTGAGGTGACTTTGTGAGTAGGATTAATTCAAGTTAGGAAGACCTAAGTTCAAATCCAACTTCAGACATTTTCTATCTTTATGACCGTGGGCAAGGCATTTACTTTCTGTGTGCCTCAGTTTCCTCATCTATAAAAGGGAGATAATAATGACACCTACTTCCCAGGGTTATTTCGAAGGCAAAATTAAATATATATGCGTATATGTGTATGTATATCTATATCTGAATACATGTTAAGATTTTTATTTAAGGATTATTAAGAATAATTAAAATTAAGGATTATAGAGCTAGGGTTAAAAAGGCATTCAGAATCCATTTGGTCCAACCCTCTCATTTAACAGAAGGGGAAACTGAGGCTCAGGGAGGTGACTTGCTTTTGGTTACACATACAATAAATGTCGGAAGTGGGATTCGAACCTAGGTTCTTTAACTCTGGAGCCGTGGCTATGTACACTGAGCCCATATGATCCTTGTAAGGTTTAAGGATGTATAGTGTTGAGGTCAGGTCTGCTGTGATGGCTGCCAGCACAAACAGGTGGCTGGCTTACCTTGGCACACTTTCGAGGAAAAAAACTTCTTTTGATGTCTCTAGATTGGTTTGTAGGAACTCGGTGTCATGCTTGTCCAAGCTGTGGGCTGAAGCTTTTTTTTCTTTTTTCTTAAGTGGGCATAAAAAAATTTTTTAGAGGGGAAAAAAAAGCATTCATTTTGGGTTCCCCTCAGCTATGCATTAATAAAGCTGAGGATGAAAAAGCACCTTAACTCAGAGAAGAGCAGGACTTCTAATTTAGCCATAAATTAGGCACTGTGTGAAGTAATGAATAGAAAGAGAACTGTCATTTGAACTGGTATTTCTGATATTCTCTCAGTAAAAATCAGCCATCTGGTTACCCGAGATCTGGTGCAGGGCTACCCTGGGGTTAGCCCTGATGTTACTACAGGGCTAGTTGCTTACTATTCCTGTTGTTAAAAAACAAAACAAAACAAAATTTTTGGGGGGAGGAAAGGGGAAGGATGGGGAGGGGCAGAGACCTTTTCACAAATACTGGTGATGTGTATATGTATATGCACATATTCATACACACATGTCATATATTAATATATCATATAATATATAATGTTAAATGGATGCATAAATAATTTATGTATCCACATCTCTATATAAACAATTTATGCACTAAAATTAGTAAAATATATTCTATTTAATATACGTTTATATAGAACCCATATGTATATACATGTGTGTATGTATGGATTATGTGTATATATCCATATATATGTATGTGTATACACACATACATCCTCCTCTGGACTTCTCCATCATGCCCTGAAGTGTACATTCCTTCTCCTCCTCCTCTCACCTGCTTTTCAGCTTCCTTTTATGTGTTGGCTTTCACATTAGACTGTAAGCTCCATGAGGGCAGGGGCTATCTTTTGCTTTTTTTGTATCCTCAGGGCTTAGCATAGTGCCTGATATGTAGTAGCCACTTAAATATTTATTGACTGACTTGACTGAAATAGACATTGTAGTCCTTTACTTCACTTCTAAGTCATGGGAATTCAAGAGAAATAAGATTGAGATCACCTGGAGCATATATATTATTCTTGGGTGTTGTTTTGTTTTGTTGTTTTTGGTCTGCATTTTCTTTTGCAAAAAGGCTAATAAAGAAATGTTTTACAGTACTGCACATCTATAATCTATATAAATTGCTTGCCTTCTCAAGGAGGAGAAGGAGGAAAAGAGGAAAGGATTATGGAACTCAACATTAAAAAAAAACAAAATTTTTTTTGTTTACGTGTAACTGAGAAAAAACAAAATAAAAATTAAATGAAAAAATAAATACCTGTTGACAGAAAATATTCACTGATTATCCTCTAAGAGATCTTTGAGACTGATTCTAACAAGTAAAAATTACAGAAAAGTAGAAACTACATTAGATATAGGGCCCTGGGATTGAACTCCAGCTTTGCAGCTTATTCCTTGTGTGTGACCTTGAACAAGTTCCTTCACCTCTGGATCTCAGTTTCTCCATTTGTAAAATTGGAGGCTTCCACTAGATGACAGCTCAGTCTAAAGAATACTGATTTTGTAGTCAGAGTACCATTATTTAAAATTCCTTTTCCACTATTTACTATTTGTATGCCTTCAGGCAAGTCACTTCAGTTCTCTGAGACTCAGTTTCCACATCTTTAAAATGAGACAGTTAGACTGGGGGTCCCCCTAAGGTCCTTTCCAAGGTCTAGATTTATGATCCCATTTTCTCTTTGTAAAACTATGATTCCATGTCCTCTAAGGAAATAGTGTGGCTAGGGAGTCAGAGGACCTATGTTCTAATTCCATCTCTGATGATGACTACTTGTATGACCTTGGGCAACTCTCCAAGCCTCAGTTTCCTTATCTGTAAAGTGAAGGGATTGAACCCAAGAATAATAAAGAAAGGTAAAACAGCATGTTTCAATCACCATTCATACTCTATCGGCTCTTTCTCTGGAGATGGATAGCATAAGTCCTTCAGAATTGTCTTAGATCATTCAATTGCTGAGAATAGCCAAGTTATTCACAGTTGATTATTATATAATATTGCTATTACAGTATACAATGTTGTCCTGGTTCTGCTCACTTCACTTTGCATCAGTTCACAAAAGTCTTCCCAGGTTTTTCTGAAAGCATTCTGCTCATCATTTCTTATAGCACAATGGTATTTCATTACAGTCATAAACCACAACTTGTTCATCCGTTCCTCAATTGAAGGGCATCCCCTCAATTTCTAATTCTTTGCTACCACAAAAGAGTTGCTATAAATATTTTTACACACGTACTTTTTCTCTGATCTCTTTGGGATACAGACATAATGGTGATATTGCTATGTCAAAGGGTATGCACAGTTTTATATCCCTTTGGGCATAGTTCCAAATTGCTCTACAGAATGGTTGGATCAATTCACAACAACTTTTGGTTGACCAACAGTGTATTTGTGTCCCATTTTTTTCCATAACCCCTCCAACATTTATCATTTTCCTTTTCTGTCATATTAGTCAATCTGATAGGGGTGAGGTGGTACCTCAGAGTTGTTTTAATTTAACTTTTTCTAATTAATAGTGATTTAAAGCATTTTTTTCCCATGTAACTAAAGAACTTTGATTTCTTCACCTGAAAACTGCTTGTTCATATCCTTTGACCATTTAGCAATTGGGGAATGACCTGTACTCTTATGAAGTTGACTCAGTTCTCTATATATTTGAGAGAGGAGGCCTTTATCAGAGAAATTTGCTGTGAATTTCCCCCTATCCCCCAGTTTCCTGCTTTCCTTCTAATCTTGTCTGCATTGGTTGTGTTTGTGCAAAACTTTTTAAATTTGACATGATTAAAATTATCCATTTTACATACCATAATGCCCTCCATCTCTCATTTGATCATAAATTCTTCCTTTATCCATGGATCTGACAGGTAAAATTTTCCATGCTCCCCTAATTTGCTTATGATATTACCCTTTATGTTTAAATCATGTATCCATTGTGACTTTATTTTGGTATATATACCAAGTGAGATGTTGGTCTATACCTAGTTTCTGCCAAACTGTTTACCAGTTTTCCCAGCAATTTTTGTCAAATAATGAGTTCCTGTCCCAAAATTTAGATCTTTGGGTTTGTGAAACACTAGATTACTATGCTCATTTATTGTGTACTTGATCTATTTATTGTATTGTATACTTAATCTATTCTACTGATCCACCATTCTGTTTCTTAGCCAGTACCAGATTATTTTCATGATTACTACATTGTAATATAGTTTGACATCTGGTACTGCTAAGCCACCTTCACTTTTTTTTTCCTTGATTCCTTTGATGTTCTTGACCTTTTGTTCTTCCAGATTAATTTTGTTATTATTTTTTTCTAGCTCTATAACATATTTTTTTTTTTTGTAATTTGCCTGGCATGGCACTGAGTAAGTAAATTAATTTAGGGAGACTTTAATGTTTATTATATTGGCTCAGCCTATCCATGAGCAATTAATATTTCTCTGATTTCAATAGGTATTTATTAAGCACTTACTATATGCATGAAATTATTGTGCTAAGTACTAGAGACACAAAGAAAGGAAGGGAGGGGGAAATAAAAAAAAAACTTTACACTTTAACAGAATAATTTGTTTGTAGGAGGAGTGGACTAGGGAACATCCTTTGGAGTTGGACACGCATTCAGGCTTCCAACAGATGCACGTGCACATTTCAAGAAGTCATTGAACTTCTCATGTGTAGGTCCATGGGAAGTTGCCTCCTTAACATATATACAAGACATCACTTTGAATTAGCATCTTGATTCACTTAAACTTACAGATAATGAATCTTTCCTGTAAATGGGAACAGGCACTGGGCTTGTGATTTAATTTAGATTGGGAATTCCCAAATGAGGAAATTTCCTTTACCAATAGAAGTAGATGCTTTCTGTATCCTGTATTCTTACAGTGTTCCCTAGAGCAGTGAGTGGTTCCTTAACTTTTTGGTCTCATTCTTTTAAAAAAAGTTTTTATTGATATTTTCTGTTTCTTATATAATCATAGTCATCCCATGTATTCTCCTCATTCCCAGAGATCCCTTTATATTCTTAAAAACTATTGAGAACTTGTCTCCCCAAAGAGCTCTTGTTTATGTGGATTATATCTATTGATATTTATCATGTTAGAAGTTAATGCATTAGTATCATTATGAAGGGGGCAGCTAGGTGGCACAGGGGATAGAGTGCTGAGCCTGGAGTCAGGACGGTTCATCTTCCTGAGTTCAAATCCAGCCTCAGACACTTACTAGCTGTGTGATCCTGGGCAAGTCACTTAATTCTGTTTATCTCAGTTTCCTCATGTATAAAATGAACTGGAGAAGGAAATGGCAACTCATTCTAGTATCTTTGCCAAGAAAATCCCAAATGGAGCCATGAAGACTTGGACACAAAAACAGCAATCATTATGAAAATAGTCTTGATCCTTAGAAAGGATCTCAGAGACACTAGGCCACGCTTTGAGAGCCGCTGGCCTAGAAATGACTGGCTCAGAGTCACACAATCAGTATGGGTCAGAAGCAGGTCTATGAACCAGATCTTCCTGGTTCTGAGGCCAGCTGTCATATGCCCATTCCTTCATAAATAAAGCAAATAAAAAAATGGAGTTGAGGAGGGCTGAAACAAAAAGGACCTTTATTCACTCATTCTGGACCTGAAATAAAATAACTTCATGAATATTTCTAGAGACTAATTAAGGGAAAAATCGGGTTGTGGAAAACCGTTAGGGGCTGGGGAGGCAGGGATGCAACTGTCTGGTTAATGTCAGTTCTACTTACTGCTTGAAAATGGAGTTTCCTCAGCAGTAAGATCTAATTATCTATACAGACACCGTGTAGTTTAAAATCGTGCCATTTAGACACCGTCCAGCCTTGGAAAACTTGGTGATGCAGGGGGGGAAAAAACTAACTAAAAATGCAGCTCTGTTTGAATTTTACATTGGAAGGCACCCTAGGAAGGGATTTCTATCAGGACTGATAGCTCCTAGAGAGCCCCACCCCAATGTTTTCTAGAATCTGCCCAGCTGCCTGTTCTCTCCTGACATTATGTAATGTAGCATATGCCGAAAAGAGAATGTTAAAAAGTTAAACGAATGGATGCCAAAATGTTTAATCTTGGAAACACGTCAGATGGGCTTGGTATTTATAATAAACAGCTGTGTTTTACATTTAGTAAAACGTCTAACATGCTAGCTGCCGTTTACGTCACATTATTTGTCTCGGTGTAAAGGAAGAACAGGACGTGGCCATATGGTTTTCACATGGTGCCTCGGAAGAGCCCGCCTGCTATTCTAGGGACCGTGGGACCTGGACGCCATTTCCCTTCTGTGGCATCAAAAGATACCTGCCAAAGGAAGCTACAGGGAGCTGTGGGGCAAATAGTACTTTTTTTTTTTCTTTCTTAGAAAATCCTCTTCCTATAAAATTTGCGTAGTTGTCATTGAGATCTAAGAAGTGTGACAATAATAGACTAGAAACCCAAGTTGAATACTTTAGAAGCAGCCTAGAATTCCACTGCAGGTAGGGAGGGGACATGATGGCAGTGGGGCCCCCAGAAGTGCCAGCCAGGATGGGTGGGGCTTGTGGAATGACAGTCGTGGCATTGTTTTTTGTTAAGGTGAAGTTCTGCCTGAAGACCCCTCAGGCAAAATAAGGAGGTTCCCAAGCCAAAAATTTCCAACCTTCATCCCCTCCAAACGCAGACAGTTGCATTCTATAATCACAGGATGTAAAGCAGAAGAGACCATAGAAAAAGACAGATTGATGCAGTGAAAGGGGCTTTTAAATGTTGTTCAGTCCTCTCAGTTGGTCTTACTCTTTGTGATCCCGTTTGGGGTCTTCTTGGCAAAGATACTAAAGTGTTTTTTTAATTTCCTTCTCCAGATGAGGAAACTGAGGCAAACAGGGTTCAGTGACTTGCCCAGGGTCACACAGCTAGTGTCTCAGGCCAGATTTGAACTCAGGTCTTCCTGACTCCAGGCCCAGTGCTCTGTTCATTGTACCACCTAGCTGCCCAAAGGGCTTTAAACTTACAGTCCTATCTGACTTTGGGCAAGTTATTACACCCTCTCTGGGCCTCAGTTTTCTCATCTGTAAAATGGGGGGTGGGGTGTTGGACATCATGGCCTTTAAAGAACCTTCCAGCTCTAAATCTATGATCCTTTAAGTTCTGGCTTTATTGGTTGCTCACCATGATGCCTTAAACAAGCCACTTGGTTATTCATCAAGTAACCTAAGGGAGGCAATGGTGTCCAAGGACCTGGGTTCAAAGGGTTCCATAGTAAGCCACCCACCAGTTCTAGCTTAGAGCCATAACAACAGACCTGACCTCAAATCTATAGATGCTTGGACTACACAAGGAGGAAAAGCACTGACTCTGGCATCAGAGGCACTAGGTTCAAATCCCATCTCTGATGTTTACTACCTGTGAGACCCTGGGCAGCTCACTTCATTTCCTTGGGTCTCAGTTTTCTCAATTGCAAAAAGATGGGGTGGAACTAGATGACCTCTAAGATCCCTTCCAGCTCTAAATGGCATCATGAATGTAATGTATTTTGTAGACCTTGAAGTCTTAGGTAAATATTGTCCCTTAATATCTAGTCAGCCCCTCATTTTACAGATAAAGAAAATGGGACTTAATTCTTCCCCTGCTATGTGACTACTGTTGTCTGAACAGAAGCATGGTAGAGTGGGTGGAATGCTAGTCTGGTAAACCTGAATTAGAGTTTTGCTTCTGAGCTCAGAGGACCTGGGTTCAAATCCTGTTTCTACCACTTTCTATCTGTGTGCCCTGTCAAGTCCTGGTTTCCTTCAGGTCCCAGATAAAATCCCACCTTCTGGAGAAAACCTTTCCTGATTCCCCCTTTGTGTTAGTGCCTTTCCCCTATTGATGATCTCCAAATTATCCTGTCCCTATCTTGTTTGTACATAGCTGTTTTCTTATTGTTTCCCACATTAGACTATGAGCAACTTGAGAGCAAGGATTGTCATTTTGACTTTCTTTCTATCCCCAGCACTTGGTACCATGCCTGGCATATAGTAGGTGCTTAGTAAATGTTCATTGATTGGCTGCTTCTCTTGTTAAAAAAAAGGAATAATAATAATAATAACAATAATGATAACATCACAATTGTTGGGAGTCTTAAGACAATGGGTGTAGAGTACTTTGCAAATTTTAATACATACATATAAATAAAATCCAGTTATTATTATTATTAATTATACCTATCTACCTCTCCCCCCACCATAGTGGGTTATTGGCAAGAATGGTCACCTATGTCTCCTTCCTACAACCTTGGGTATGATTTGGGAGGATAATGGAGGAGGAAAGTGGAGAAAGGATGAAATAGCTAAGATTTATCCTGGACCTGCTCCAGGAGGAGATATTTGATCAGCTCAAGGCTTTAAATAGCAATAACAGCTTTAAGGCATCATACCTGCTGAAATTTTTAAATTTCCTGTTGATTTAACATAAAAAATCTTGAGCTTCTTTTTTGGAGCAATTTCAAAAAGCTGTTAAGAGTGAAACAGATGAAACAGATACTTAAAGTTAGAAAAAATTGCTGTTTGAGACAGGTGATGTATCAGTTTATACAGCCTCCCTTCTCATCCACCTTCCCTTGCCAATGATGGTCTTGAGACAGTGGCCAAATCTACTACCTTTAAACATTTTTATTTTGAAGAAAAGAAAAGAGATAGCAGCATCAGAAAAGAATCTTAGTGCCAAGTTTTTAAATTCATCTACCCAGACTATTTTGTTTTCCATCTGCAGTCTGATTCTCTGGGGACATCATGGCCACATGGAGGCTTATGCCTTAAGAAAGGAAATTAACAGGAGTGGTCAGACCGATTAAATTGACCTTCTTGAGTTTAAACCAATGTTCCCCATGAGAGTTGGGAGCAGCAAGGGGAAAGGATGGGAAATGGAACTTATTCTACCTTGTCTCTAGACTGGAATGCTTTGGAAATGTCTCAGGAAGCACCTGGGAGCCTTATTTAATTTTGTGCATTTTGAAGTAAAAGAATTTTGAAAAAGAAGGAAAAGGCGGGGGGGAAGAGGGAAAGAAAATATGTTTGTTTCCAAAATCCAAATCCTTTTTACTTTTTCACATATTGCAGACATTTTTATGATCTGAACAGTGACAATGATTTATTCTTATTTTGATTTATAGCAAAAATTACTGTTTGGATTTACCTTGAGTCTGAATTTCTTCTCCTTTATCAGGCTAAATATGATTAAAATCTCACAGATTATAGTGTTATCATTCTTAGAATTAAAAAAAATTTTCTTAAAATGTTTCAAAGCAAAACAAAAATATTTCCTAGAAATCACAGCTTCTGTACGCTTGGATTTTTTTTTCTTTTAGCTTCTTATCTTCCTAAAGACCTTAGAAAATAATCTTTTCCAAATCTTACTATTTATGAAAAATTTCCTAATATAACAATGAGTTACTCTGATCCTCCTGAACATGCCAGCAACATCCTGGTTTCTCAAATTGTACTTGTAATGAATCATAATTTTATAATTTATTGCTTTCTCTTGTATAATTTACCTGAAATTCACTTCTTGCAGAAATTGCTGACATTTTTATAGTATTTTCAAGTTTGCAAACCTCATTTAATAAACATTATCTGGGTATAATTATTATAATCCTTATTTTACAGATGAAGAAAATAAGACCCAGAGGAATTAGATGATTATGATTTGCACATGGTCACATTGCTAGCAAAGTATCAGAGGTGAGATTTGAACCCAGGTTTCCTGACATCATTCTGCCTCCCTAGATCTTTTGCTTAGAGTTTAGGACATTAAATGGTAAATGTAAATTTAAAAATTAAGTATATGTAACCTTTAATGATTCAAAGTCTCTTTCCATAGTAGCAAATCTGGGATCCTATTAGTATCTATTTCACATTCAAAAATCCTTACAATCAGAATTATTGATCATAGAGTGTGCCTGGCTTCTTCGGGAGCCAGAATTTTAAGGACCCTAGTCAATGAGTTTATCTCCCCCAACACCACTGGTGTATTTGTTTCAAATCTTACCTAGCCCTTAGTCATTGAATGGGCATTGCCTCAGAAAAACCGAGACCTGGGAAAAACCTTAATTTATGGTGCGCCAACCATCTTGACTTTTGTCTTGCCACTGGACTTCAGTGACTCTGGAAGAGAGTGAAGCTGATGACTTTGGGTAGCTCTGCCTCACTTAAATCCAATTCATGAGCAAATCAAGACGTCACCCTGATGATGTCATTGGTCCTCTTCAAGAATGAAGATTGATAGAGCTCTGGCCTTGGAGTCAGGAGGACCTGAGTTCAAATCTGAACTCAAACACTTGACACTTATTAGCTGTGTGACCCTGGGCAAGTCACTTAACCCCAATTACCTCACCAAAAAGCAAAAAAAAAAAAAAAAAAAAGAAAGAACGAAGATTGAACAACAAGTTGGTAAAAGAAAGGAATTCTAAAGACTAGACCTCTCTCCTGAGTTAGGAATAGGAACTGAATTTATGATTTAATGGGCATAAGAAACTCCCAGAGAGAGACAGAGACAGACAGATAGATAGACAGACAGACAAACAGTCGGATAGGGAGATAGGTAGGTAGATAGACAGATAGATAGGTAGATAAATAGATAGAAAGGCAGGCAGACAGACAGACAAACAGACATAGATAGATAGGGAGGTAAGCAGATAGAGACAGACAGGGGGAGAGAGAGAGAGGAGAAAAAGAGAGAGAGAACATTTATGAAACAGTTAATATTTGTATTTGGCAGGTACTGTGCTAAGTTCCAGGATACAAATAGAAGCCAACAAAACCGTCTCTGCTCTCAAAGAGCTTATGTTCCCAGGGGAGGCAACCCCCTCAAACCAGTGCAGGTCAGCACCTTCTCTTCAACTCATAATCTTAGAGCCCCAAGAGGTGACTTGTCCTTGGCCACACAGCCAATCTATGTCAGACTTGAACTGAGATCTGACTCACTTTGAAGTCAGTGCTCTAACCACTACGCACACTAACTCTTTTTACGGAGAGCCGCTTTCAAATGTTTCCTAGCAAGTGAAATAAATAGACTGTGGATTTTTTTTTTGTCTTGACTGGTCACTTTCTAACACTGATGGAATCCACTAGGATGAGCAAAGTCCTGCTGTTCTGTAGTACAGTACTGTACCAAGTTTGTCTGCATGTGCTCAATAATTACCACCTGAAAGGCAGAGCTTGCCGAATGACGTTTTCCCTTTAGCTCCAACTTAGGGGAGTTGAACTCACAAACTTTCTTTGAAAATATTCTACCTAACCTTTCTCCTTTTCCTCCTCCTTCACCTCCTCCTCATGTTGAAATGTTTGTATTTGTTGATAATTATTTGGTCCAAGAAACTTATAAAAATCATGTCTGATGATATAGGCAAATAATTAATTAAAAATTTAATGAAGAATCCAGATAAGAGTCAATTGAAATTGAACAGATTAAGTACCTACTATGTGCAAGACACTCTTTTAGGCAGTGGGGATAAAAAAAAGATGAAAGAAACTATTCTAACCCTCAAGGAGCTTACATTCTACTGAGTTTTGGGGTAGGTGGATATTATAGCAAGTATGGGCAAGTCATAATCTCTCTGGGCCTCAGTTTCCCTATCTGTACAATGAGAGTAACAGTAGTATCTACTTACTAGATGAGGATCAAATGGGACAATACATGCAAAGCATTTTGCAACTGGTAAAATGCTATATTCATGTTAGCTATAATTATTATTGTTATCTAGAGACTAATCCAACACCCTCATTTTACAGATGAAGAAACTAAGGCCTAGGGGGGTTATGTGATTTACCCAATGTCATGAAGATAGTAAGGGTGGGAGGTGGGTAAGATATGAACCCAGGTCCTCTAAATCCAAAGGCAGTGATCTTTCCGTGGTACTGACCTGCCTCCAATCCAGCCATCGAAAATGTCTGTGGACATTTCATGGACTTTGGGAATGAGCTATGTGGGCATCTCTGGCTGTGGGTTTTGGAGCCAGCTTGGGTCACCTGATACTGTCCACCCTCTCTTGATGGTGGCTTTGGGGTCAGAGTTGACTTAAAGTCTCTTCCAACTCCAAACCTACGGTCCAAGGATTCTATGAAAAATAGTATGACTCAAGCTATAAAAAACCTTCATGCCCACCTGACCCAGGATTTCTGGAATCAAAAAGCCTTCTCTGAGCCTTGGAAACTTCTTGCTCTGTACCCAGGGCTATCGGCCAGTTGAGGAAGGGAGTTTCCCTCATTCGCCCCTGAATCCCCCGGCACTTAGCACAGTGCCTGGCATATTTGTCGTTGAGTCATTTTAGTTGTGTCTGACTCTCCGCAACCCCATTTGGAATTTTCTTGGCAAAGATACTGGAGGGGTTTACCATTTCCTTTTCCAGCTGATTTTACACTTGAGGAAACTGAGGCAAACAGATTAAGTGACTTGCCCAGGGTCACACAGCTAGTAAATGTGTGAGGCCAGTTTTGAACTCAGGAAAATGAGTCTTCCTGACACCAGGCCTGGTGCTCTATCCAGTGTGCCATCTAGCTGCCCACCTGGCATATGGTAGGTGCTTAATAAATGTTTAATGATTGATATTCAGAATTTTTAGTTCCAGACCTCATTATTATAGGGAATTCCTGGTGAGGAAACTACTTTAATAAATGCAGTTTGGAAACTGTTTTCGCAATTTATGAGGGGTTCCCTGGGGCATTGAGAGGTTAAGTGACTGTTCTAGGATCATAAAGTGGAATTTGAACTCAGGTCTCTAACCCAAGGTCCAGCCATTTTTCCACTATGTATCTCCAAAAGCGCATAAGATTTTTTGCTAGGGTATTTGTCAACCAGGTTGATTGGAAAGATTATCTGGCAATTGTAGGAAAGAAAATAATATTAAAGCTTCCTGATGGTTTGGAAAGTAGATACAGATCATCTCTTTGTAATTACTGTTCTCCTTAGGAGCATAATGTTATCTCAAAAGGAAAAGTATTTTCTCTTGTGGCTCAGCGCCTTAACCCAGGCCGCTTTCTCAATATTAGTATGCTTCCTAGGGGACAGACCCAGCAGGGATTATATTCTGCCAGAAGTGGGTGCCAAGAGGCACTGTGGGAGCACCAATTGTTCCTTGTGTGCTTTCTCTGTGCTTAGGTATGCCCTGGAGACATTGGGGTATGGATTCAGAGCTAGAAGGGACCTTAGAGGTCATGTAATCCAACCCCTTTATTTTACAGATAAGGAAACTGAGGCCCAGAGAGGTAGAATTGTCCTTCCCCAGGTTCTACCACTTACAGGTAGTAAGTGGAAGATGTGAGATTTGAACTCAGCAACTTGGGTTTATATCTAACACTCTTTCCATTGTTCCCTGCAGTGATCCCAGTAGACTCTTCTGACTTGCGGTCTCTGAAAGCACCCCAGAAGAGGTGTGGTCTTTTAGTTTTTTTGTTTGTTTGTTTGTTTGTTTGTTTGTTTTTTAATATGACAAACAAAAGACATTCTTCAAGGGACTCAGAAGTGTTTCCTTGAAAGAAAAGAAGAGTCATAGTGACAAGATTGGGGATTAGGTATGTGGTTTCTGCTCATTCTGTGTGACTGAGTAGAATAATAATAATAGCTCACATTTAACATAATACTTTGTGGCTACAGAGCCCTTTGTGTGTATTATCTTCTTGTATCCTCGCAAAAGCCCCTGAGGTAGAGCAGTGTCTATAGTCCCATTTTACAGATGAAAAACTGAGACTATGACTTATTTAATGTTACCCAGCTATTCAAGGGGAACAGCCACAACTCAGATTCTGGCTCCAAGCCTAGTACTATTCTATTCAACTAGACAGAATAGCATGGTAATGAAGAGTTCTACTAGGAGTCAGAAAGATCTGAGTTCAGATTCTGCATCTGACTATGACTAGATGTGTGACCCTGAGCAAGTCACTTAATTTCTCAATGCTCCAGGCAGCTCTGTAAGATTATAAACTGGAGAGTAGTTGTGGGTTGGCATTAGTAGAGTTTCCTATACCCTTGAAATCACTCTAACCCCCTCCAAAGATGCTAGAGTATTTTGCCATTTCCTTTTCCAGCTCATTTTACGGATGAGGAAATTGAGGCAAACAGGGTTAAGTGACTTGCACAGTGTCACACAATTAGTAAATGTCTGAGGCTGGATTTGAACTCAGATCTTCCTGACTCCAGGTCCAGTGCTCTATCCACTGCCTAGATGTTTCTCACCATCTAGATGTTTCCTCATCTCTAAAATTAGGTTGTTTTGATGGTCATTTCTCTTATTATTAGTGATTTGGAGTCTCATTTCCTAAGGTTATTAATAGTTACAATTCTTCTTTTGAAAACTAATTAGTCATCTTCTTTGACCACGGATCTGTTAGGGAATGGCATTCGGTCTTATATACATTTCTGTTAAATATCTGTGTATCTTGGATAACAAGTTCTTATCTGAGAAATTTGATGCAAACATTTCTTCCTAGTCAAATGCTTCGCTTCTTAACCCAGATGAATTAATTTTGTTTGTACAAAAGATTTTCAATTTCATGTAATCAAAATTATTTTATCTTCTGTAATTGCTTCTATTCCTTGTTTTGTTAAAAGAATTATTCTCCTATACATATCTATGAAATGTATATGATCTTGTTTTAGAATTTTTGTGGCATTATCTTTAATATTCAGATCTTCAATTCATTTTTTATTTATTGTGTATTATTGTTGTTTGTTTAAGCCTAATTTCTGCCAGACTGTTTTCCAGTTTTCCTGGCAGTTCTTATCAAATAGTATTCTTTCCTAAGTAACTTACAGCTTTTTTTTTTTAATTTTTAGGTAATTGGGATTAAGTGATTTGCCCACGGTCACACAGCTAGAGTAACTTAACATTTTGCAGGGTTTATTGAACAGTGAGTCTTTGAGTTCCATTATTTCTGATTTTCCTTTGTCTAGTCTGTTCTACTGACTCAGTTTTCTATTTTTTAACCAATTCCATTTTTTTAATGATTGCTACTTAATAACATGGTTTGAGGTCTGGAAGTACTATTTCCCCTTCATTCCTACCTTTTCCCATTATTTCTCTTGATATTCTAGATCTTTCGTCCTTCCAAATGAATTTTTTTTTATTGTTATTTACCTCTGCAAAGATTCCTTTTGGTAGGTTGATAGATATAACATTAAAACTGTAAATTAACTTTGGTAGTATTGTCACATTTATTATATTGGCATGACCCAGCCACTATTCCTCCAGCTATTTAAATTGTGCCTTTTTAAAAAAAGGAACATTTTATAGTTGAATCTATACAAGTATTTTGTGTGCTTTGATAGATTGATCTCCAAATATTTTCTGCATTTTATAATTATTTCTGAATGGAATTTTCCCTTTCTGTTTATTACCTCTTGGTTTTTGTTGTTATCTTATAGAAAGGCAATTTATTTTTGTGGCCTCCAACTTTGCTGAATGTATTATTTTAATTATTTTCTTTGCTGATTTCTTAGAATTTTCTAAGTAAGCAATCATGCCATCATCAAATGGGGATAGGTTTATCTCCTCTTTGCCTGTTTCTACACCTTTAATTTCTTTCTCTTGTCTTACGCTGTTGCCAGCATTTCTAGACCTATATCAAAAAGTAGAAGGGAGAATGGATATCCTTCCTTTATACTTGTATTTATTAGGAAAGCTTCTAGTGTAGCTCCTCATTCATAATTTCTTGAAACCTGGTATCCAGGCTTTTATTTATTTATTTTGTGGTTGTAATTTCCTGATAGTCTGATGATTCTTAGATTTTTTTTTTCCTCCTTGACTAGTTTTCCAGGTCAATTAATTTTGATAGGAGATACCTTACACTTTTATTCTATTTTTTTTCATTCTTTTGATTTTGTACCGGCATTTTTTGTTATCTCATGGAGTTACTGATTGCTGTTAGGTACATTTTAAATTCCATGGAGTCTGTTACTTGGGGCTTCTCTACTAAACTGTTCATTCTCCTTCCAAGCCTTTCTTCTAGAGCTCTTATTTTGCTTTTAAAATCTTGCTTAATTTCTTCCAAGAATTCTAGTTGACCTTGCAGCCAGGCTGTGTTTTTGTTTGAGGTTTCGCTTGTAAATGCTGTAGAGATATCGTCTTCTTATGGCTTTGTGTCTTGGGCATTCCTATATTAATAATATTTGTTTATCAGTGGTGTCTTCTTTTGTTTGCTCATTTTCCCACCTTTATTTGTTGAATTGGGACTTTGTGTCAGGATATTTCTGAAGGAAATGTTGGGACTGGAGGTGGAGCCAAGATGGTAGAGAAAAAGCAATTTCCCCCAAACGTCTCCAAACACCTTTAAAACAATACCTTTAAAACAAACACCATAAAACAATTCCTAAAGAGGCAGAATCCACAAAAGGATGGGGTGAAATAATTTTCCAGCTAAATACAATTTAGAAGGTCAGGAGGAAAGGTCTGTTGCCCCTGGGTGAGAGAAGAGTGCAGTCCAGCCCAGGCCACACCAGCACAGACCCAGACCCAGCAAACCTGGGGCAGGCCTTGGGAGCCACTGAGTCAGCTATGGCAGTGGCTACTTCTGGAGCTGTCAGCCCACAGATGGTAAGGTGGTTGAACAACTGATCAGAAGGAGATTACAGGGGTCTCTTTGCTGGTACTAGGGGTAAGACTCTGTTGCTTTGCCCATACTTGGATCTGGGCTGTAGTCCTGGGTGGTAGCCCCAGGTCAAGGAGGAGCACTAGCACACCAGAACTTGCAGCTGCAGTGGAGCATGGACCCTTGTCACAGTTCCTGGGAAGGAGAATGCTTGTGGTCACTCAGAGAGCAGAGCACAGGCCAGCAGAATAGTAAATGTACCTCTTCTTAGATCATACTGCCTTGTAAGAACTAAAAACTTATAGATGCCTAGAATACCTCTGAAAACAGCTGCATAAAACCCCATAAGCTTGGGACAGTGCACCCTCCACCCCAGAAGCAGAGCTCCAGTTTAACAAAGAGTTAAAAATTAAGAAATAGACTGGAAAATGAGCAAACAACAGAAAAAATTCTGACCACAGAAAGTTCCTATGGTGACAAAGAAGATCAAAATACACACTCAGAAGAAGATAACAAAGTCAAAGCTCCTACATCCAAAGCCTCTAAGAAAAATATGAATTGATCTTAGGCCATGGAAGGGCTCAAAAAGGATTTTGAAAATCAAGTAGGAGAAGTAGAAGAAAAATTGGGAAGAGAAATGAAATTGATGCAAGAAAATCATGAAAAAAGAGTCAACAGCTTGGTAAAGGAGACACACACACAAAAATACTGAAGAAAATAACACCTTAAAAAACAGATTAGGCCAAATGGTAAAAAAAAAGGATACAAAAAGGCAATGAGGAGAAGAATGCCTTAAAAAGCAGAATTGGCCAAATGGAAAAGGAGGTACAAAAGCTCACTGATGAAAATAATTCCTTAAAAATTAGAATTGAGCAAATGGAAGCTAACGACTTTACAAGAAATCAGGAAACAATAAAACAAAAACAAAAGGATGAAAAAATAGAAGATAATATGAAATGTCTCATTGGGAAAACAACTGATCTGGAAAATAGATCCAGGAGAGATAATTTAAAATTACTGGAATACCTGAAAGCCATGATCAAAAAAGAGCCTAGACATAATTTTTCAAGAAATTATCAAGGAAAACTATCCTGATGTTTTAGAACCAGAGGGTAAAATAGAAATTGAAAGAATTCATCGATCACCTCCTGAAAGAGATCCCAAAATGACAATTCCCAGGAATATTATAGCCAAATTCCAGAGCTCCCAGGTCAAGGAGAGAATATTGTAGGCAGCCAGAAAGAACCAATTCAAGTATTGTGGAGCCATAGTCAGGATAACACAAGATTTAGCAGCTTCTACATTAAAGAATCAGAGGGCTTGGAATATGATATTCCAGAGGGGAAAAAAGTTAGAATTACAACCAAGAATCACCTACCCAGCAAAACTAAGTATAATAGTTCAGGGGAAAAAAATGGATATTCAATGAAATAGAGGACTTTCAAGCATTCTTAATGAAAAGACCAGAGCTAAACAGATAATTTGACTTTCAGATACAAGACTCAAGAGAAGTATAAAAAGGTAAACAGGAAAGGGAAATCATAAGGTACTTAATAAGGTTAAACTGTTTACATTCTTACATGGAAAGATGATAGTTGTAACTCAAAAGAACTTTCTCATTATTAGGGCAGTCAGGAGGATACACACACACACACACACACATATACAGAGGGCACAGGTGTGAGTTGAATATGAAGGGATGATATCTAAAAATATAAAACTAAGGGGTGAGAGGGGAATGTACTGGGAGGAAGAGAAAGGGAGAGGTAGAATGGGGTAAATTATCTCACATAAAAGAGGCAAGAAAAAGCTTTTACAGTGAAGGGGGAGATAGGGGAGGTAAAGGGGAGTGAATGAACCTTATTCTCATCAGAATTGGCTCAAAGAGGGAATAAAATACACACATTTGAATATAGAAATCTATCTTACCCTACAGGAAAGTAAGAGGGGAAGGGGATAAAAGAAAGGGAGTGGTTATAGAAGGGAGGGCGGATTGGAGGAAGTGATAATCAGAAGCAAAACACTTTTGAGGGAGGGACGAGGTGAAAATAGAGAATAGAATAAATGGGGAGGGGATAAGATGGAGGGAAATACATTTAGCAATCATAATTGTGAAAAAAATTTTGAAGCAAGTTTCTCTGATAAAAGCCTCGTTTCTCAGATATGTAGAGAACTGAGCCAAATTTATAAAAATAGGAGCCGTTCCTCAATTGATAAATGATAAAGAGATATGAACAATTTTCAAATGAAATAATCAAAGCTCCCTATAGCTATATGAGAAGGTGTTCTAAGTTGCTATTGATTGGAGGAATGCAAATTAAAACAATTCTGAGGTACTACCTCATATCTATTAGATTGGCTAATAGGACAGAAAAGGAGAATGATGAATGTTGGAGGGAATGTGGGAAAAATGAGACATTAATGCACTGTTGGTGGAATTGTGAACTGATTCAGCCATTCTGTAGAGGAATTTGGAGCTATGTCCTAAGGGCTATGAAACCTTTTATGAATATCCTTTGACCTAGCAAAACTAGGTCTATATTCCAAAAGTGATAAAAAGCAAAAAGGAAAAGGACCTATATGTACAGAAATATTTATAGCAGCTGTTTTCTGGTGGCAGGGAGTTGGGAATTGTGAGGATACCCATCAATTGGGGAATGGCTGAACAAATTGTGCTCTGTGATTGTGATGGAATACTGTTGTGGTATAGACATGATGAGCAGGATGCTCTCAGAAAAACCTGGAAAGACATCCTTGAGCTGATGCAAAGTGAAATGTACTATGTACAAATTTACAGCAATACTGTGAGATTATCAACTGTGAGTGACTTAGCTATACTCAGAAATACAATGATCCAAGACAATTTTGAAGGACTTATGAAGAAAATGCTATCTATCCCCAGGCAAAGAACTTATGGTGTCTGAATAAAGATTGAAGCATACTTTTTTTACACTTTCTTTATTTTTCTTGAGGTGTTTTTTTGGTCTATGTTTTCTTTCACAAGATGACTAATATCGAAATATGTTTTGTGTGACTATACTTGTATAACCTATATCAAATTGCTTGTTTCCTCAATGAGGCAGGTGGGTAGGGAGGAAGGGAGCAAATTTGGAACTCAAAGTTTTAAAAACAGATGTTAAAAATTGTTATTACATGTAATTGGGGGAAAATAAAATACTAAATCTTTTAAAAATAAAATTAAAAAAAAGATGAAGAAGCAGAAAAAAAAAGGAAATGTTGGGACTCTGTTTGGTCTTGGTTTGTTTTATTTGGCGTGCTGTCACTACTTGATCTAGGTATTAAGCACTTTATTCTTCAAGGATCTCCGAATTGGCTGAGGTCAACAGGCTGAGACTTCTTTAAGTGACCAATGGGGTTAGATGGTCTAGGACATAGTCTGATTTCTGTCTTCTTGGTCTGAGCTTTGCAGGTTCCTGGTTTGAGGTCTGAAAAACATAGCTAGAGACTTAGCCCTGGTCCCAGACCCTGCTGGCACCTTGGAAAATTCTGTAGAGTCCAACAGTAATCAGCTTTTCCTGCCCTAGTACACATTTTAGGTCATAGTCCTATTCCCTACTGGAAAACACTGCTGGGTCAGAGTGACCCAGCTGCATGCTTCTCCATGGGTCACGGTCCCTACCTCAAAACACAAGTGCAGCGCCCGGTCCCAGCCTTTCTGAACTGCATCTTCCTGCCTAGGCGTGCTTCCCAGTGCTGTCTTTCTGTGGCAAAATGGGCTGGAAAAAGGCACCCACTCTATGATGTGCTGGTAAACATTTAACAACCCACTCCCCCTCCACTTTTAAGATTAATCTGTATTATTACCATTTCCCCCATCACTTTCTTAAGTCTAGACATCAACAAAATGATAAATCAAGCCCTAATTTGTAGCATTTGCCAGTGTCTGAGGTGTAAACGCTGGCACTGAAAATTTAACAATTGATTCTTTCAAGGCTTTAGGAGTGGGCTGCACCACACTCTTGCTTGCTGTTCTTGGAAGACAACATAGCAAAAAAAGAGTCCTACATTTGGAGTCAGAAAACCCAGAGTCCAAAGACTTGGGCTCAAATCATTGCTATACCATACTGCTCTGTATCTCCTTGGACGTATCACTGCCTCTGAGTCCTCATCTGCAAAACGAAGAAATTGGCCTAGCTAACTTCTGGGTTCACTTCAGCTTGAAATTTATGAGTCTAAAATTTGATGAAACTCTGCCAAATGGCTGGGAATCAAGGAGATTTCCTAATCCTGCTTCACAGAGATTATTTAACCCTATCTACAGCTGGGATAGGATTAAAACAGTATCTGGAGATGAGAGGCCTTAGATGCTGTTGATCAAGCAGTCTTTTGTTGGTTGGGCCCCAAGTCAGAGCCGTTCCCTAAGGCGGCAGGAGTAAACATTACTTCCTATTTTTAGGCGGTTCATTGCTGGCAAAAATAGCTGGACCGACCATTCTGGAAACTCAAATGTTTGAGCCATGTTGGCTTTCAACCAAGCAGAGTATACCAAGGGTAGACCACTCTTTGTTGGCACCATCTGGGACAGTGGTATTTAAAATATGGATGTCTTTCTTTCCTGGACTGAGCCCAACAGGTCACTTTGGGCAGGTTGTTTGTAAGTGATTGTCTATGGAGGAATCTGGTGCCAGCTCCTATTATCCAATCACTTTATCTTTTTGAATCAGTAACCAGTTTCACAAGCTGTCCTGTTCTCATCATTTTCTGTTTTCATAAGATCATAGATTCAGAGCCGAGACAGACTTCCAAAGTCGTCTAGTCTGGTCCTTTTATTGAATAAATAAGAAAATGGAGGAATTAAAAAGGTAAACAACTTACCTGGGACAGCTAGGTGGTGCAGTGGATAGAGTGCTGGGCCTGGAAACAGGAAGATGTGAGTTCAAATCTGGGCTCGGACAATTACTAGCTTTGTGACCCTGGGCAAGTCATTTAACCCAGTTTGCCTCAGTTCTTCATCTGTAAAATGAGCTGGAGAAGGAAATGGTAAACCACTCCAGGATCTTTGCCAAGAAAACCTTAAATGAGGTCACGAAGAGTAGGATATGATCGAAATGACTGAACAACAACAAAAGTAACTTATCCAAGGTCATTGTAATAGTATAGTGACGGCCAAGTTTCAATCTCAGGTCTCCCAACTCCAAATCAAACACACAATTGCCGCCATGTTGCCTACTAGTTTCTGAGAGTAGCTCAAGGTCTGAGGCCACCAACTCCTGTCTGGGTTAACTGAGTTTGAGGAAGAGCTTAGCAGCAATATGAAATTTTATCAGTGCTAGATTTGGAAATGGAGGACTTGGGTTAAGATATGGGCTTTACCACTTATAATTATGTTGATCCATCAGTTTATTGACAGGTAAGTCAATAAACATTTATTCAGAACTTACTTCCAGCTTCTGTGATGAGCACTGGGGATACAAAGAAAAACAAAAATGGGGCCCCTGCCCTTCAGGAGCTCACATTCTTTTTTTTTTTCACATTTTAAAATTTATTTTTAGTTTTCAACATTCACTTTTATAAGATTTTGAGTTCCAAATTTTCCCCCTTCCCTCCTCTCTCCCCCCCGCCCCCCACCAAGACAGCAAGCAATCTGATATAGGTTATACATGTACAATCGTACATATTTCAACATTAGTCATGTTGTGAAAGAAGAATCAGAACAACAGAGAAAAACCATGAGAGAGAGAGGAAAATAAAAGAAAATAGTATGCTTTGATCTACATTCAGACTTTATAGTTCTTTCTCTGGATATGAATAGTATTTTGCATCATGAGTCTTTTGGAATTGTCTTAGATCATTGCATTGCTCAGAAGAGCTAAGTCTGGCAAAGTTGTTTATTCCACAATGTTGCCGTTACTGTGTACAATGTTTCCTGGTTCTGCTCACTTCACTCAGCATCAGTTCATGTAAGTCTTTCCAGGTGTTTCTGAAATCTACCTGCTCATCATTTCTTATAGCACAATAGCATTCCATTACATTCATATACCACAACTTGTTCAGTCATTCCCAAGTGATGGGCATCCCCTCAGTTTTCAATTCTTGTCCACCACAAAAGGAGCTACTATAAATATTTTTGTACATGTGGGTCCTTTTCCCTTTTGTATGATCTATTTGGGATACAGACCTAGTAGTAATATTGCTGGGTCAAAGGGTATGCACAATTTTATAGCGCTTTGGGCATAGTTCCAAACTGAGGAGCTCACATTCTAATGGAGAGGCAATCTGTAAAGAAGTAGGCATGTACAGAATATAGAGAGAGCAGACAGGAGACAACAAGGGAAGACCTAGAAAGGCATTTGAGGAAGGTAAGATTGGAACTAAATCTTGAAGGAAGTCAGTGGAAGTAGGGTGGAGGTGTTGAGGGAGAGCATTCCAGGTACGGGGGACATTCTGACTTTCTGGGCCTCAGTTTCCTCATCCCTAATTTCATTCCATACTCCTTGTCAGATGCCTTCCCCTTGAGTTTGTTAGGTACCCACACTGCACTGAGGATGTAAAGAAGGGCAAAAGCAGTCCCTGTTCTCAAGGAGCCCACAGTCTGATGGGAGAAACAACACACAAACAATCATGTACAAACAAGGTATAGACAGTATACATTGCAGGGTACTCGCAGAGGGATGGAAGTAAGATTAAGGAGGATTAGGAAAAGTAAGACTTGAAGGAAACTATGGAAGCCAAAAGGTGGCGAGGAGGAGGGAGAAAACTTTCCAAGCTGGGGGGACAGCCAGTGAAAACACTCAGAGTTGGGAGGGGGAGTGTCACGTATGAGGAACAGTAAGGAGGCCACCGGTTTCACTGGATCACAGAGTATGGCAGGACAGTTGTTATTCATTTGTTATTCAGTCCTCTCTGACTCTTTGTGACCCCATTTGGGGTTTTCTTGGCAAAGATACTAGAGTGGTTTGCCACTTCCTTCTCCAGCTCATTTTACAGATGGGGAAACTGAGGCAAACAGCATTAAGTGACTTGTCCAGAGTCACACAGCTTGTAAGTATATGAGGCCAGATGTGAACTCACATCTTCCTGATTCCAGGCCCAGCACTCTATCCACTGCACTACCTAGCTACCCCATGGAGGGGAGTAAGATATAAGAAAAGTGGAAAAATAGGAAGAGGACAGGTTATGAAAGGCTTTAAAAGCCAAACAGAGGACTTTGTATTTTATCCCAAAAAGTAATAAAGAGCCACTGGAGTTTTTTGAATGGGGGTGTGTGTTATGGTCAAACTTGGGTTTTTAGGAAGATCAGTTTGATAGCTGAATGGAGAATGGATTAGAGTGGAGAGAGACTTTGAGGCAGGGTGGCCAACCAGAAGTCTGTTACTATAGTTCAGGCTCCAAGATGGTGGCAGTGTCAGAGGAGAGAAAGGAGTGTATTCAAGAGATGTTAGGAAGGAAAAATCCATAGGGCTTGACAATTGCTTGTTAATGGGAGAGGGGGATCAGAGTGAGGAGTCAAAGCTGTGACTGGTGACTGGAAGGATGATGGTGACCTCAACAGTAATAGGGAAATTAGGAAGAGGGCAGGGTTTGGGGGAAAAGATAATGAGTTCAGTTTTGAACATGTTCACTCTAAGATGTGTATAGAATAAATTTTTCTTTTGTTGTTTGTTTGGTGAGGCAGTTGGGGTTAAGTGACGTGCCCAGAGTCACACAGCTAGCAAGTGTTGTGTGTCTGAGACTGGATTTGAACTCAGGTCCTCCTGACTCCGGGGTCGGTGCTCTGTCCACTGCGCCACCTACCTGCCCCAGGATAAACTATTTTCAAGAAAGATTAGATTAATTCAAAGCCCTCCCTTCCCCCTAGCCTCGTATTAGTGCAATGCCTTCTCAAAACCCAGTCAACATTGATTATTTCTAATTTTTTTTCCTTGTTAGCAATTTGCTGGAGGTGAGGAGACACTTCAGAATTGTTTTAATTTGCATTTCTCTCATCTTTAATGATTGGGAATAGTCTTTCAGGTTGTAGTTCTTTTGAAAAGCTGAGTGACGAATCTCTAAGAATAAGATCAGGAAGGTTAAAGAGCAAGGTTGGCAAAAACTATTAAGGTCAATAAAAGGGATCTCTTAAAAGTAAGGCTACGTTCAAGTCAAGAGCAAGGAAAGGACAAATTCATTGCTTGGGGGGAGACAGTAGTGTTAACAGGAGAAAGAAAGAAAGTGAGGGGAGGGAGGGAGAGAGAGAGAAGAGAAAGGAGGGAGAAAGTGAGAGACAGAAGAGAGAGGGGAGGAAGGGAGAGAGGAGTGAGAGAGAGAGAGAGAGAGAGAGAGAGAGAGAGAGA
>NW_020954652.1:236888-347805 GCF_900497805.2 Vombatus ursinus | reverse complement strand
GAGAGAGAGAGAGAGAGAGAGAGAGAGAGAGAGAGAGAGATAAGAGAGAAAGAAAAAAAGGGAGAAATCAGAACCCCTTAATTTCTTGATTTCTATTTTGGTCTCTCCTGTTAAGGAAAATGATCTTCTGATGAAACAGGATATAATAAATATCATTAGGTAGAAAGTGTAGCCAAATAGGTTAGAAGGTTTTATGCAGTATTTTTTTAAAAAGCCCTTTATAACCTTGCTCCTTCCTGCTACACCTTTCCAATCTTCTTACACTTTATAGCCTTCTATGTCCGCTATGACCAGGCACCCTGGACTTCCTGCAGTTCTTCTCAGAAGAGACTCCACCTGCCCACCTTGGACATTTTTATTGGCTGTTTTTTTATGCCTGGAAGGCTCTCCCTCATACCTCTGCCTCTTGGCTTCCTCAGCTTCTTTTAAGACTCTACTCAAATCCTAGCTTCTATAAGAGGCTTTTCTGTACACATCTCCACATTGCCCCATTGCCAGTGTACATTAGTTGCCCTCCATACATGTGTTATGTACAGAATTGTTTGCATGTCGTCTCCTGCATTAGAATTCTCCTTAAGGGCAGCGACCTCGCCTTTGCCAGAGCTTAGCACAATGGCAAGTATGCACAAGACACTTAATAAATGCTGGATGATTGAATGCTTAAATGAGGAACAAGAACAGATTTCCTATGTGAAGGAACAATCTCTTCTCTAGCTACATTTTTTTGGTTAGACATGGGCAGAGAGTCAGAACCAGCGTCTTCAGTATAAATGCACTACCCTGAGGACAATTATCATCATTGGCTTCTGCTCCAGTAACTTTATAGGATCATAGACCTCATCTGGAAGGAGCCTTAGAGGTCACTGACTTTAACCCTCTCATTTCAAGCAAGCTGAAGGCCAGAGGGATTACATTACTTGCCCAAGGTTACGCTGGTAGTAAGAGGTAGAGCTGATATCTTAACCCTGGTTCTCTGACTCCAAATTCAGCATTCTTTCCACTGCATAACAATTATCCAGCTCTAATAAGGGGAGACATCGCAGGTAAGATGGTTCAGATATAGGGCAGATGGTGAGGCAAGGAGTCTAGAGGGTCCTTTGGCCAGTCTGTGGCCAAAGGAATAGATGGGTGAATCATGAATGTGAATAGATGGGTGAAATTTGTAGATGACACAGAGCTTAAGAGAGGTAGCTAATTTGGATGTCAGAATTGGAATATGTCGGAGACCTCTACAGGTTGAAACAATGGGCCGTATGAAACACAGTTAAATTTAGTAGAAGCAAATATAAAGTACTTTGCTTCATTTCCAAAAACCCACAGCTGAATTACAGGTTAAAGGAAACATGCTCCAGGTTGCAATTTAGGTAAATGAGACCTGCAGGGGAGGGGTTCAGTTGACTGCAGGAATATGTGCCATGAGTCAAAAGTGTAATTAGTATGACAGCCAAAAAAGCCAAGGTAATCTTAATTGCATTCAAAAGAAGCGTGGAGTCCTGGATCCCTGGACAAGAAAGGCTCACCAATTCAACGGTATACTAGTTCAACAAGCATTTGTTAGATACCTACTATAGGCTACAGCCTTCGTAGAAAAAGTTGTGCCTTCAGCTCCCTCACCCTCCTGGAGATTTCACATCTCCTGATTTGTCCTCTCTGACCTTGTTGGTTTGCCTAAAGGAAATTTGCTCGAAGACAGATGTTCAGCGTGAGGTTGGCCCATGTGGTTGAAGTTGACTTGGGAGTCAGAGATCCTGTGAGCAGGGAGAGAGATTAGGAAAAGGAAGGAAAGGCATTTATTAAATGCCTACTTATCATGTGGGCAACTAGGTGGCTCAGGGGATAGAGCACCAGCTCTGGAGTTAGGAGGAGCTGTTCAAATCTGCCCTTGGATACTTACCAACTGTGGGACTCTGGGCAAGTCACTTAACCCTGTTTGCCATAGTCTCCTCATCTGTAAATGAACTGGGGAAGGAAATGGCAAACTACCCTAGTATCTCCACCCGGAAAACAACAAATGGGGTCAGAAAAAGTCAGACATGACTGAAATGACAAAATAACACTTATTATGTGCCAGGTACTATATTAAACATTTTACAAATATTATCTCATTTGATCCTCACAATGACTATTTTTCAATTGAGGAAACTGAGGCAGACAGAAGTTAAGTGATTGTCCAGAATCACAGTTAGTAAGTGTCTCAGGTCAGCTTTGAACTCAGATCACTGACCCCGACCTTGTTCTCTGGGTGCCATTTGGCCACAGACACCAAGGTCCTGTCCCCTGGGTCTGGTTTCCTCATACTGTTTCTGATCTCTTGGACTGAGATCACCTTCCTTTTATTTTTATTTTTATTTTTCATTCCTTCTCTCCTTCCTTTTGGAACATATGACTCTCCTTGTTTTCACAGCAGATTTATGCTCTCAGGACATCTCCTTGCTTGAGGATAGAAAAGTTTCATGCCGTGTAGTTTTTGGTAACTCTACATTTGTCATTTTAAAATATTCATCTAAACCAGGGATTCATAACCTTTTCTTAAACTTTCTTTCTTAACCTTTATGTGTGTGTCCTGGGCCCCTTTGGTGGTCTGGTAAAACCCACAGACCCCTTCTAAGAATAATGTTTTTTAATAATTGGAGGAAGTGCTAAGTTTGAGTGAAAAAAAAAAGATAATTTTTTTCCCATCCATGTTCATGTGTGTACTAGAGGTCCATGGACCCCAGATGAAGAGCCAACACAAACAGAAATAATTTTGACAGCCCCGCTGAATATCCACTCACAAGTGAGCAAGATAGTTTGGACTCTTTCTTGTTTTTAATGTAATAGAAGCATGGCATTTTTCCTTTGCCATCACAGTAGTTCTGATATAGTAATGAGAAATTCAACAAAACAGCTTGATTGTTTAAAGGGTGAGGGGGTGCTCGTGAAATGGAAAAGGTCTGACCTCGGCACTCTCCTGCTCACAGAGCTTCAGTGGCGTTCCATCACGTGGCCTGCCCATTTGCTAAAGGACAAATATTTCCCTGGAAGTTGCTGAAGCTCCCCACAGAAAGAGCCCCAGACCATCCTCAATACCCCCTGCTGAGCCCCAACCCCACTGCCTTTGGATCACAGATTTAGAGCAGGAAAGAACCTTAAAGATCATCGAAGCTGGCTTGTTCATTTTACAGATGAAGAAACTGAGACCCACAGTAGTTACGTGGCTTGCCTCCCAGCTCGGAGTCTCTCTCCATTCATGATAAAATAGAAACTTCTCTGTTTGGCTTTAAAAACCCTATTCAATTTGCCTCCAGCTTATTTTTCTAGCTTCATTTTATATTACTGCTTCCCTCTGCACTGCCCCGCCCCCCTCCCCAACTCTGCAATCCAGACAAACCAGCCTTCTTGTTCCTCACGTGAGACTCTCCATTTCCCATGTCCATGCCTTTGCTCGGGCCACCCCCAAGCCTGAAATGCATTCCCTCCTTACCTCTGCCTCACAGGATCCTTCTCATCCTTCAAGACACAGCTCAAGCTTCGTCTTCTGCATGAAACCTCTCCTGATCCCATCAATAACCAGGGCCTTCCCCCTAAATTACCATGTGTTCAATCCCTTGGTATTTATTGTCTTCATATTTTATTCTGTATATGTACCTATACATATAATTATTATCTCAACAGAATGTAAGCTTCATGAGAAAGAGATTGTTTTCACTTCAGTTTTTGTATTTTCAGTAACTAGCACAATGGATTGATTGATTATCTACTTTTGTTCAGTTGCGTCCAACTCTTCATGACTCCGTTTGGGGTTTTCTTGGCACAGATACTGGAGTGGTCTGCCATTTCCTTCTTCAGCTCATTTTACAGATGAGGAAACTGAGGCAAACAGGGTGAAGTGACTTGCCCAGGCTCACACAGCTAGTAAGTGTCTGAAGCCAGATTTGAACTCAGGAAGATGAGACTTCCTGACTCCAGGCCTGTCACCCTAACCACTGTACCACCTAGCTGTCCTGATTATATGTACTCTCAAAATTAGTGGGTAGCAGAGCCTAGACTTGACCCCACAGTTTCTGATTCCACTCCCAATGCTCTTTCCATTCTATCCCACAAATTCAATCAGTTTTGGACACCATTTTCTAGAAGAATCTATCGCCTGATAAGGGGAAGGAGGATGGGGGCAACTCCTTGGAAGAATTTCAGGCTTTCCCAAAATAAAAATAAAAAGATACCTCTCCTCTTTCCTAGGGAGGAGAATACAGATATGCCTTGGGGCCCTGAAACAATGGAAGCCTCCACTTACCTATCTTCAACTCCCTGACTTGCCCTAGAATTGCTGAGTTGTGGCTCAGATCCCTTTCTTAGGAGCTGGTTTTCTAGATCCCCCCATTTTCACAAATGGATCTTTGTGAAACTATTAGTGAATTCTTTAACAAATAATAATTTGTGAAATTATTATTATCATTAGCTACCAATTCCTCCAAATGATGCAGACTAAGGCATAATAACCCCAGCATGAAATTCATGCTAAGAAAATTGTTCTGGTGGGCGGAGGGGGATGGGGTGGGGAGGTGAGTCCAAAATGCGTAAATGGTCACCTACTCAGATTTCACTGGAGCTGTGGGATGTTTGAAATAAATAGAACCTATGGCATGAGGCAAGCCAGGGATAGCCATTCATGGCACAGAACTAGTACATGGAATACTCCCACTAATAGCTGGCATTTATAAGGTTGCAAAGGCCTTCAGGTTGGTTATCTCATTTGGGCTTCATAACAACCCACTTAGAGAATAGGGGACATTCTTATCCCTATTTTATAGATGGAACAACCGAAGCCCAGAGAGGTTCAATGGCTTGCCTATAACCACACAGCTAGTACTCTAATGTTGATTACTTAGCTTAAAGAAAAGGGATGTCTATATTTATATACAGTAGCAAGTTGCAGTGGAAAGAACCCTGAGTTTTAATCTTAGTTCTTCTTTTGACTATTAGTGAGAAGTTGGGCAAAGTGTTTAGTCTTGGGGGAAGGGTCCTCCGTTTTCTTGGTGAAACAGTGGAAAGTGTATTGAGTCTAGAGTCAGAGACGTGGGTTTAAATTTGATCTCTACTGCCTGATATATGACCAAGTCACAGCTTTTCTGAGCTTCAGTTCCCTCATCTGTGCAGTGAGGGTGTTGGACTAAATGATTTCTGAGGTCCCTTTCCTCTGATGCTTACAGGGTCATGAGTTCAGATAACACCTTTGGGGTTCACTGTTTGTGTAACCCAGGACAAGTCACTTTATATCTTTCATGTACCCAGTTATCCACCTGTCTCCTTCAATAGAATGTGAGCTTGTTGTGGGCAGGGGCCATTATTTGCTTTTCTTTGCATTGCAAACACAAGGCTTGACTTTTAGTGGACTCTTGGTAAGTGCTCATTGACTCTTGACTCCTTCTTGTACCTCAGTTTCCTCATCTGTAAAGAGGCCTTCCTGGCCTCTGAGGACCCTATTTATCTAGTCCAGGGGTAGGGAACCTGCAGGCTGAAGGCCATATGAGACCCTCTAGGTCCTCAAGTATGACCCTTTGACTGAATCCAAACTTCATAGAACAAATCTTCTTAATAAAAGGATTTGTTTTGTAAAATTTGGATTCAGTGAAAAGGCTGCACTTAAGGATTTAAAAGGACACACGTGGCCTTAAGGCTGCAGGTTCCCCACCCCTGATCTAGTCTATCTAGATTCTAGTTCTGACAAAGGGGGTGGAATTGAGTAGATAGAGAACTGGACTTGGAACCTGTAAGACTCGTTTTACTGAGTTCAAATCCAGCCTCAGACACTTAGTAGCTATGGGATCCTGAATAAGTCACTTAACCCTGTCTGCCTCAGTTTCTTCATCTGTAAAATGAGCTGGAGAAGGAAATGGCAAACCACTCCAGTATCTCTGCCAAGAAAACCCCAAAATGGAGTCACGAAGAGTTGGACAATGACCCAAATGACACAACAACAAAGTTTCTCTTATCTCTTCATTTCTATCATATTTCAAATTGTCCTGTCCCTAACTCTAGTCTTTCTGTTTGCCCATTACTCTATTCATTAGTAGCAGATTAGGAAAGTGTCTATTTTAGTTTGGTCAATAACACAAGGATCTGAGATTTTATTAGTGTATTTATTTATTACTAGCCGTAGACCACAAGCTATCTCTATCCTAGTGGAGAAGTCTCAGGGAGTTGTCCGCAGCTCAGAGACCCTCACTGGTGGTTACAAAGCTAACACGGTGAGAAATCATAGGACCGTTACTCTGGAGCCAACTGGGACCTCAGGTCATCCATCTAGTCCTCCCACCTTTTGCAGATGGGGAAACAGAAACTCTCAGAGTTTAAGTGGCTTGGCCAAGGTCTACCAGGCAGGAAACATCTAAGGTGGGACTTGAATGCAAATCTTCCTTCATTCCAGGCTTCTATCAATTACACCAAGCACTTTCCCTTTAACTTTTTTTATTTAGGTCCAGGTCATGAAGAAATTTCAGCGCTAAGCCCTGGGGGAGCACCCCAGGTGACTTTTCAGCAAACATATGATCTCATGAAATGGATCCATTTTTAAAAATAGTCTCCCTCCGCCCCGCCCCCCCCCCCAATTCATGGGGAGCCTGTGTAACCTCTTTTCAATGGAAGTGGATTGTAACCATTTTTAGGGGGCGAGTAAGAATTTTTGCAATGGTCTGAATAATTGGCAACGCCAGGACAGGGAATTTCTCCACCAAGAAAATGGTGCTCTTTTCTTTGCCTGAGATTAGATTTGTCTTCTGGGGCTGTGTGAATATGTCAGAGATAAAAGTAAGGTCCTGAATTTGGGCTCAAACAAATCAATTGCATAAGTACAGGATGGAGCAGAAGTAGTTAGGCAGGCATTCATGTGGATAAAGACCTGAGGGTCTAAGTTGGTCATAAGCAAAATAGAAGCCAACCAGTGACAGGATTGCTTAAAACACTTAAAACGCGCACACACACACACACACACCTGCAATCTTTGGTTGCATTAATAGGAGGATAACTCTGTAGGAGAGGCAACCTGACTTTATGGAAAGAGTGCTGACCTTGAAGCCTGAAAGCCCTTGGTTCAAATCTAGCCTTTGATACATGCTGGCTGTGTGACCCTGCGTTGAGTCAGCTAATTAAATGGCTGAGAAGGTAGGGCTTCATATCAATGAAATCCTAAATCCAGCCTCTAGTCTTGTGTGTCTCTGAGGCTTATGGTAATAATAATAATGATGATGATGGATATTTACATAATACCTTTTAAGATTTTTAGTATCTCCTTCGATCTTCATAAAATCCTAAAAGCATAGGGCATTGGAAAGAGCTCTGGATTTGAAGTCACAGAGGAAGGAGCTGGTTTGAATCTTGGCTTTGTCATTCATTGAGCACTGTGACCTTGGATACATCCTTTCGTCTCCACTGGCCTCTGATTTTTTCTTTTATTTTTATTACGAATTTAACATACACCAAAGCAAATGACTATTTCCATATATAGTACATTGTGGAGCAGAAAGAGAGGGATTGCACATGAAACTATAAATCTATCTTGTAGAATGTAATTTTATTTTGTAGTATATAATAAATTTTTAATATAATAAATTTTAATTTGTGATTTTCAAAGTTGCCCTGCTTGTCTATGATTCCTTATCGCGATCTTTTTGTTCTATTTTTTTTTCTTTTCATGAAAGGGGAAGGAAGCCTGAGAAGTCTACCTTATCCCAAACCTCCTTCTCCCACCCAACTCTCCTCCTCCACCTCACATTGGGGAAAAACAAGGAAAAACAAAACCCTTATAGTAAATCAAGGTATCGTAATCAAGGAATCAAGGAAAACAAACCCTCACGTTGGGTCTCCAATTTCTCTTCTGTAAATTGAGGAGGTTATACTAGATAACCTCTAAGGACCCTTCCAGCTACAAATGTGTAATTCTATTATTATTCCCATTTCACAGATGAGGAAAATGAGGCTTAGAGTGACTTGGGTCCCCCAGCCAGTATGTTTCAGAGGCTAAATTTGAACCCAAATCTTCCTAGCTTGGAGACCAGCTTTCTATGCCATATGTCATACTATCAGATACCAAATATATGTAAAATAAATAAAAAGTTATTTGGAGGATGAGGGCTCTAGCAGCTAGCAGGAAGTGAGGGGGAGATCAGGAAGTACTTCATGTAAAGGTGAACCTTGAGGTAAGTTTTGAAGAAAACAAGGAATTCAAAGAGATGAGGAGGGAGTGAATTACAGGCATGCAGAATAACCGATACAAAGGCATGGAGATCAGAGATAGAGTAACATGGATGAAAAATAGAAGGCTAGTTTAGCTGGTCCATAGTACACATGAGGGGGGGTAATGCAGAAGGAGGCAGAAATGGTGGATTCAGGGTATGAAAAAGGTAATAGTGATCCATTGGGGTTTTTTGAGGGAGGGAAGATGAATTTACTAAATGCTAGATACCATGCTAAGTACCTTATGAATATTATCTCATTTGATCCTCAGAACAACCCTATGAGAGAGATACATACTATTATTATCTTAATTTTACAGTTGAGGAAACTGAGGCAGGCAGAGGTTAAATGACTTGCTCAGGGGCATACAGCTAGGAAGTATTTGAGGCTAGATTTGAACTCAGATCTTCCTGAAACTAGGGTCAGTGTTCTATACACTGTGCCACTTAATTGCCTAATTACTGAATAGGTCATTGCCCAGGTGAGTCCTAAGCTTTTGGAAAATCACTGTAGCACCTGTGTGGAGGATGGATCGGTGTAGGGAGAGACATGGCACGTAGGGAGCCCAATCCAGCTGATGTAGAACTGACCCAGTATCTGTAAGAGGAGAAAGAAGGGGGCTGATGCAAAAGCAACACTAAAACATCCAGATGTTTTCCCACAAATTTTTCTCACCATACTTCCTCCATCCCAGTACTTCTGAAGTGTACTTTTTGAACCCAGGTGTAAGACTTTACATTCTTCCCTGTTGAATGATTTGGCCCGGTTCTCAAGCCTCCAGAGATCTTTTTTCAGATCTTGATTTTGTTGTGCAGTAAGTTTGCTATCCCTTGCCACTTAAAGGCACCCAAAAATTGGAGAACCATGCCCTCTTTGCCTTTATCCAAGATTCTATGGACAGTGCCCCTCGTTACAATATCATGTTGCCTCTTGTGAACACCTTCCACAGTGGTAAAATTTCTAGTGAAGTCACCCAACTGTGGTTTACGTCCAGAGAGAGTGGGGCACATGGAAGCCAAATGGTGCCAAGCTTCATCCACATGTCCAAATTTTAAGGGCGACAAAGTCTGACAGAGGAAGAGCTTAGCCTTTTCTCTAGAGTCACCAATTCCAGACATATTTGTGTTGACAAAGATAAATCTAGTTAAGGAAAGTTGCCATCTCACATTATTCATTCCTGTCTTAGATTAAAAAGCCCTCCACAGTTTCATGAGACACCATGGGTAAAGACCCTAAATCATAGCAATCACCAAGCAAGCTTCTGCCTGATGGAGGGTTAAGATTTGAAGTCTTCAATAGATTTTTATTTTTGGACATGGCCAATACAGGAATTTATTTTGCTTGACAATGCATGTTTGTTACAAAGATTTGGTTTTTCTTATTTCCTTTGGGATGGGGGAGAGAGAGAAAAATGGATTTTTGTTCATTGAAAAATCATTTTAAAGCTTTTTTTTTTCTTGAAGAGTTTAATCCAGAAAGCCTTTTTTGGGGCCCTTTAGATGCCTGCTTTACTCTGCTCTGGAAACTATTGCTAAAACAAGAGTAAAAGAGTGGAGCAGAATAAGTTCCTAGAGTTGGAAGTCAGGGAACCTGGGTTCAAATCTCAGCTTGGACTGGGTGATCTTGGGCAGTTTCTGGACCTCAGGCTTCTCATCTCTAGAATAAGAGTATTGAACTGAATGATCTCTGCCTCTCTTCAGGCTTCTCAGCTCAAGTGCTCTCTCCGAAAAGTGACTCCTGACTTTCCCCAGTTGTTACTGCTCTGCCTCTAAAATGACCTGGCATTTATGTCTCTGTGTACATCCGTGTACAGGAACAGGTTTGTATTTATCTTTGTATCTCTGGCACCTAGCTCAGAGCCTGGCACTTAGTAGGTGCTTAATAAATGTTTGTGGATTGATTGATTCCCCACCCCCACCCCCAAGTAGAATGTATGTTCCTTGAGGGCAGGAACTTATAACTTTTTTTGTCTTTTTATCCCCAGCATCTGGCATAATATCTGGCATATAATAGGTGCTTAATAAATGTTTGTGGATTGATTGATTTTCCCCAGTAGAATGTATGACCCTTCTTTTTTTGTCTTTGTATCCCTAGCACTTAGCTTAATTCCTAGTATGCAGTAGAGACTTTATAAATGCTTGTTGATTGACTGATTGAATGTTGTTTTCCCCACTTGAGAGTACATTCCTTGAAACCAGGTGCTTATTTTTCATTTCTTCTTTTCTTTGTATTGCCGGTGGCTGGCACACAGTTGGCACTTAATAAATGCTTGTTACTCTCATAAATCTGTGCTTCCTTTTTTTTTCTTTTCAGAAGAGCAGGGATGGGGAAGAATCCTAGGGGTAATGGTTTAATGCACTTGGGCTGAAAATAGTCCCAGAATTTACCCTCCAGTCAGTACTCCCGGAAACCTGTCTACCCATAATACCAGACCTTTGCTTTGATTCCTATGTTTGCTCAGTTCTTTGGGCAGGTCTGTATTAATAGCTTCTCTCTGAGGCTACAAACCAGGAGGGCAGGGTCCCAGGCTAACTTAACAAAGCTTTGCTTTGTACTTAGTCATTGCTCTTAATGGTGAAATTAAAGCTGGCAAACACACACACACACACACACACACACACACAAGTCAAGTCTTTGTTTAAAGATCACAGCATTACAGATTCATGGAGTTAGAAGGGACCTTAGATAGTGCCACACATAATCAATCCTCTCTTGTTGCCGATTAGAGATGAAGAAAAGAAAATCCTTGGCATTTACAGGACTATGCCAAGATCACACAACTAATTAAAAGAAGAGTTGGATTGAAAATGTCAGCGTATTAACAGCTGGATCAGACAAGAGTCCTTCTATCTGATAAGGAGATACATTTTAATTTTATTTTTAATTTTTAAATTTTCAGTAGATACATTTTAAGGGGGTGTTTTCAATGATAGGAGCTGACATTATGTAATCCTTTTAAGGGTTACAAAAAAGCTTCACATAGGTATCTTTATAACCCATTCCCCAAAGCAACTCAGGACTTACACAGACCCTAGTTTATATCCTGGAGGTTTCTCAAGAATAATTAATTACTCCCTATGGCTCATTTTGCCCCCGCCAAGTGTCTGCTTTTGGAAGATCTGATTCTGATTTGTGCCCCCACTCAGGATTTCCTTTAGGAAAATTAGAATGTATCTCCAATAGCATTTAGGTCGTATATAAGCATCCAGGCTAATAAAACATTAAGCACAGAACAGTTATTATTTAATCTAATAAAAAAAAAAAACTCAAAGGACCTGCACCAGTCCATTCAGAGTCAGGGAACCTCTGTTCTGACTAATAGGGCCACTGTGTTCTCACAGCCCTAGAAAGTCATCTAGAATCTCAGTATTATCCTGGGAGGGGCTCCTCTATCAAGGGGACAGAATTTGAGGTTGCCAGGGAGCCAAGTAACTCAGCAATTCATATGATTCATGGTGCTCATGAATGGTTAAGGTCTAGGTTTGCTTCTCTTTGTTATGAACCTGCTGGCTTTCAGGCTGCTCCAGGTCCTTGGCTAAGGGCAGGAGCCCTCTATCATTCTGCTATTGAGCTGTACTATGGGTATGCCTGGAACGCATGGTTAATGGCTGCTTGGGATTCTATGCAGAGAACAAGTTTCTCCTCTCTGTCTGACTTCTTGGTCCAGTCTTTTAAACTGGGTAACTCCTTCGAAAAGTCAAGGCCAAGCTTAATTGTACGGACTAGCCACGAACTTCATCCTGAAGCTGGAGATCCTTATCACTTCTGGCACAGTAAAAGGAAATTCCCTATCTGCTGGGGTCCTCCATTCCAGGCCAAATTACTAGGAAGATGTTCCTTATACCAAACCTAAATTGGCCCTCTACGTCTCCTGAAGAAAGTATGTATTTCTTTGGACCAGATGAACTCTCTGAAAACATACAAACTTGCCTTTTCCTGCTTACTGGCAGACACCCAACTGATGGTAAAGTTCCTCCAACTGACTCAAAGGTAGAGAGGAGAGAAGCAACCATCATATTTGTTGTTGGCTGATTTGAAAAATAAGACTTGACAGGACAAAACACAGCCTTATACAATTTACCCCGAAATACCTCTCCAAGTACACACTGAGATTTATTCTTGACGGATCCAGCCATGGAGATAACTTAGTTCAATAGTCCTTTGATTGTTGATATTAAGCAAGGTATAGAAGAGGGAGATGTATGCTGACCGAAGGAGTTCACCATCGTCTTGTTCTTTGAAGGATTCAGGTGGATTCCCTACAGATGATGAAGACGTCTAGCTACTTCCTACTGTGACTGAATCAAGCCCCTGAATACTTTGGGGTCTTGCTCAAAAGAAGTTGTCCTCACAACCCACCCAATACACTCTCATTATTTTGAAAGTAAGGAGATTGTATGTGAGTAACCTCACATTGGTGCATTCTCACTATTCATCCTCCAACAAGTCAACCTGGTAAAACTTGGTTAACAGCAGTTTTCCAGAGATTTTCTAGAATAAAACCAAGAAAAACAGTCATCTTTGGTGATGATGACAGACTTCAGTGCTTATTTCATTTAGTCTGTCAGTCACCCAGTAAACATATTATGTATCAAGTTCCAAGCTCTGAGCTGAGAGTGAGGGACTTAGAGACAAAAATAAAACAAAACATGCAAACAAAAGACATGAAATTGTAGCAATTGAAGGAATCAGGAAAGCCCTTGTGAAGGAAGTGACATGAGCTGAGATTTGAAGGGAACTATGGGTTCTAAGGGGCAGCTAGGTGGCACCGTAATGCATAGAGTCCTGGGCCTGGAGTCAGGAAGACTCATCTTCCTGAGTTCAAATCTGGCCTCTGACATTTACTAGCTGTGTGACCCTGGGCAAGTCACTTAACCCTATTTGCCTCAGTTTCCTCATCTGTAAAATGAGCTGAAGAAGGAAAGGGTGAACCACTCTGGTACCTTTGCTAAGAAAGCCCCAGATGGGGTCACGGAGGGTCAGACAGGACTAAAACAACTGAACAAGCAACAGCAGCAGGGATTCTAAGTGTCAGACGTGAGGAGGGAAGGGAGTACTTTTCCAGCAGGGAGGATAGCTGTGCCAAGGCAGAGGCGGAGGACGCATGACACTGTGATCCATCTAGCCAGTTTGGCTTGATTGTAGAATGAGTAAAAAAGGGATGAACCATCTTGAAAAGATAGACTGCAGTTAGATTGGGAAGGGCTTTAAATGCTAAACAGTAGAGTTTGTGTTTTATTCTAGATGCAAGAGGGGAACCACTGGAGCTCTTAAACAGAGAACTGACATGCTCAGACCTGCGTGTTAGGAAAATCAACTTGGTAAATACACATAAGTCACAAGCATTCCTGTATATTACTAGTAAGATCCAATAGAAAGAGTAGGTAAGAGAAATTCCAGGCAAAACAATTATAGAATGTATAAACTATTCGGGAGTCTATCTATGAAGACACACCCAGGAATTACATGAATTCAATGACAAAACACTTTTTTTTTTCAGAAATAAAGACAGATCTAAATATTTTGAGAAATATTAATTGCTCATTAGTAGGTTGGGGCTAATGGAGGCAGCTGGGTGGTTCAGTGTATAAAGAATTGAACCTGCAGTCATGAAGACCTGAATTCAAATCCAGCCTCAGATACTTACTAGCTGTGTGACCCTGGACAAGTCGTTTAACTTCTGTTTGCCTTAATCCACTGAAGAAGTAAATGGCAAACCACTCTAGTATCTTTGCAAAGAAAGCCGCATGGATAGCATTGGTGTGCTGTGGTCCATGGGGTCACGAAAAATCTGACATGTCTGAGTGACTGAACAGCAACAGGTTGGGGCCAATATAATAAAAGTGACAATACTACCTAAATTTATTCACTTACTTAGTGCTATACCAATCAAACTACCAAAGGATTATTTTGTGTAGCTAGAAAAAAAATTAATATGGGGGAACAAAAGGTCATGAATTTCAAGGATAAAAATGAAAAAAGTGGGAAGAGAATCTATCAGTAGTGGATCTCAAACTATACTACAAAGTAGTAATTATTAAAGGAATTTGGTCTTGGTTAAAAAATACAGAGGTTGATCAGTGATACAGATTACGCACACAATACACGGGAGCAAAATAACACAGTAGCATATTGTTGATAAACCCAATGAGCTTAGTTACTGAAGTAAGGACTTCTTGAAAAAAACTGCTGGGAAAACTGGAAACAATTTGGCAGAAATTAGGTTTAGACCAACACCTCACACCATACACCAAGATAAACTCTAAATGGATACATGACCTGGATATAAAAGGTTACATCATAAATAAATTAGAGGAGCAAAGAAGAAATTGCCTTTTGATCTATGAATGGAAAAGAGCTCATGACTAAGTAAGTGATAAAGAGGATGACAAAAGACATAATAGTCAAAAGTTTTGGCATAAACAAACCTAATGAAGATAAAATTAGATACCGTGGTGGTGCGGGAATCTTCACATCAAGTTTACATGATAAAGGTCTCATTTGTAACATATGTAAAGAACTTAATTCAAATTCCTAAGACTAACTCATGTCTTAATAGGTAAAGGGTCAAAGGATATGAACAAGTAATTTTCAAAATAAGAAATCCAAGCTATCAACAACCATATGAAAAAATGCTCCAAATAACTAATAATTAGAGAAATATAAATTAAATAACTGAGATTTCACTTCATACTTGTCAAATGTGTAAAGATAACAAAAGAGGAAAATGAAAAATGCTAAAGGAGCTATGAAGAAAAAGCTACATTAATACGGCACGGCTGTGAACTGGTCTAGCCATTCTGGGAATCAATTTGGAACCATACCCCAAAGGTTACTAAACTCCACATGCCCTTTGGCACAGCCATACCACTACTAGGCCTATATACCAAAGACATCAGAGAAGGAGAAAAAGGGTCCATATGCACAAAAATATTTACAGCAGGTTTTATCATAATAGCAAAACGTTGGAAACTAAGGGGGACACCCATCTACTAAGGAAGAGCTAAACAAATTATGGTACAGGAATGCAATGAAATTCTATTGTGCCATAAGAAATGATGAAAGAGACAGTTTCAGAGGAAACTGAAAAGACCTTTATGAACTGATATGGAGTGAAGTGAGCAGAACTAGGAGAACAATTTACATACAATGACAACAACATTAAAAAGAAAAACAATTGAAAAACTTTGAGACATTGATGAATATGATGATAAACCAAGAGTAGAGAAATGAACATAAAACACACCACCCACCTCATACTAGGGAGGTAATGGACTTAAAATTCAGAAGACATGTATTTTAAGACATGGTCAATGTGGGAATTTGTTTAACTTTACTATGAATTTGTTATGAGAGTTCTCTTCAATTGGGGGATGGGGTGGAGAAAGAAGAGTAAAGGATAAATGCTTGTATAAATTAATAAATATTTTAAAAGACTATAAATTTGATAATTAGGTCATAGATGGATTGAGGAAGGAGAAAAACGTCAGGCAGGGTGAACCATGAAGAGGCCATAGTAATAGTCTAGGCAAGAGGTGACAGGCACCTGAACTATGGGGTTGTTATGTAAATGGAGAGAGGGAAGTGGTTGAAAGAAATGTAGAGATGGAATCAACAAGATTTGGCAAATGATATTTCAAAAAATCACACCCACCCACTTCTATTCTCAAACAGCCAATGGTTTTCATTTTGTCCTCAAACTTTCAAATTTTTGTTAAGGAGGTCACAGTCACTTGCTCTCACACAAGGGTATCAGAACTTAGCTGAAGGTTCCTCACCCTACCCCACCCCACCCCCCAGCTATTGTTGCAGAAGATATGACTTTGGATGTTTCCCCTACAACAATTTTTTTTTTTAGGCAATTGGGGTTAAGTGACTTGTCCAGGCTCACACAGCTAGTAAGTGTTAAGCATCTGGTCTGAGACAGGATTTGAACTCAGATCCTCCTGACTCTAGGGCCGGAACTCTATCCACCTAACCACCTAGCTGCCCCAACAATTTTCAAGAATAGAAATGGGAAAACCATGTAATTGACCCTCCCTGCTCTCTTGCACAGATGAAAATCAACTGTCAAAACTATAGATCCTATACCTTTAAAACATGTGACCCCCTATAAAAATGTTTATTTAACACCCACAACATTTATTGTATGCCAGGAGAAAATGAGTTTCCATGTGGAAAATGTATTCACCAAAGTTCAGAAATGTTATCTTAATAAAGAAGTGACCTTCTTTTTAAAACTTTGGAATTCAGTGTCTTGTAGGGTCAGAAGGAGAGCAAGTGTGGGTTGGAAATCCAAGAAGGAAGGAAAGAAATTGTGAGGTTTTAAGCTAAAGTAATTTTTCAACAATAATATCAGAAATCTTTGTAAGATGTCAGGGGAATTTGGGGAGCAAAGACCTTGAACAATGGTTATCAAACTTCTCTAATGGTCTATAACAATCTCTTATGGAATTCTCAAAAAAAAAAGAAAAAAGAAAAAGAAAAAACTTCTCAAAATAAAAGTTGACTTGTATCTTTATGTTTGTAGAGGCTTGTAGCCGGAAGAGACCTCAGAGCTTATCTTGTCCAACTCTTTCATTTCATAAAGGAGCAACTTGAAGCTCACAGAGATGAAGTGACTTGTTCAAGCTCATTTCTGTGAATGAAAGATCTGAGATTAAAATTCCTATAGCGCTTCCAAAAGGTGTGTGTGTGTGTGTGTGTGTGTGTGTGTGAGTGGGGAAAAATCTCAGAAAATAAAATTGATTTATATATAAAGGAACTATGAAAGAAAAAGAAAAAACACGCTGTTCCAGATTCATTCATAAATTCTTTCAAATGTTTAAAGAACAATTATTCCACAGAATTTATTCTCAAAAATTAAGAAGGCAAACACTCTACCAAATTACCTTTATGAGACTAATATAGTCTTAATACATTAAATAGATAAGGATAAAACAAAGACAACCATAGAGTAATACTATTAGTGACTATAATTTCAGAAATTTTGAATGAAATCCTAGCAAAAATTCCACTGCAATAGATCCAAAAAGTTATTTAACAGGACCAAATTGGATTTGTACTGGCGATATGAGGATGGTTCAACATTAGGAAAACAATGAATAACATTAATTTTATTTAAAACAAAAACACCCAAATCACATAATTACATCAATAGATGCTGATAAAGCCTTTGTAGAGCACTCAAAAAGCTACAAAGTATGTACAAAGAAGGATCATTTTTAATACAATAAAGCACATATATCTTCAACCAGAAGCTGTCATTTGCAATGAGGAAGCATTAAAACTTTTTCTGATAAATACAGGAAAGGATGCCCCTTTCCTCACTGCTATTTGACATAATACTAGAAATATTAGCAATAGTAATGAAATAAAAGAAATTAAAGGCACAAACACAGGCAAAGAGAATATAGTTTCCCTATTTGCTGACTGCATGATAGTTTACTTAGAAAACCCCAGAGAAGCAGCAAAGAAACCAATTAAGACAATAACTATTAATTAATAATAACTAGCAACAAATGGCAGATAGGGTACAAAATAAATTCACAGAAATCCAGGGGGAGGCAGAATGTCACCAAAAAAATCAATATCATTCATATAATCATAAATTCAGAGCTATTGAGATGACAGACATCATCTAGTCTCACCCTATCATCTTACAAATGAGGAAACTGAGACCCATGGAGACTAAGTGATTTGCCTATAGTCATAGGGATGGTAATCATCAGAGGCAGAATGTGAACCCAAGTCCTCTGAGTCAGTTCTCTTTTCATATCACCATGTTATATCTCAATCGAATCCTATTTGGGTATTGCAATTCCAAAAGAATAAGAGCTAGAAATTGTTTTGGTTTTTTTTTTTCATATTAGAATGCTGATCTTGATACCAGTTTTAACAGCCAGGCCTAGGACAGAAAGTATTTCCCCATATGTGTCTAAAAATCCCTTGTAAATGTTAGCTACCTCCAGAGAAAGAAGCTATGGAATCTGAATGCAGATAGAAGCATATCTTTTTTTTTTAAACTTTCTTTAATTTTCTTGTTTTTTTTTATCTGTGTTTTCTTCCACAACATGACTAATATGGCAATGTTTTGTGTGATTATACATATATAACCTATATCAAATTGTTTTCTCTCTCAATGAGAGAGGAAAGAGGGTGAGAGATAATTTGGAATTCAAAATTGTAGAAAATGAAGGTTAAAACTGATTTTGCATGTAATTGGAAAAAATAAAATATTAAAACTTAAAAAGACAAACAAAAAATAAAGAACCTTTGTAGGTTGATTATATTAGAATCCATTTGTTCTTTGTAAATATATGAAACTTTTCCACCCTACAACATGATGCTTGTATGAGGAGAGAATCCTTTCCATTATCACCACTGTTGTTCAATATGGTACTGGAAATGTTAGCTTTAGCAATAAGAAAAGAAAAAGAAATTGAAGGTATTAGAATAGGCAAAGAAGAAACAAAGCTATCACTCTTTGCAGATGATATGATGATATACTTAGAGAATCCTAGAGAATCAAGTGAAAAACTACTTGAAATAATAAACGACTAGCAAAGTTGCAGGCTATAAAATAAACCCACATAAATCATCGACATTTCTACATGTTACCAACAAAGCCCAACAGCAAGAGATAGAAAGAGAAATACCATTTAAAATTACTGTAGATATTATAAAATATTTAGGAGTCTACCTACAGAAACAAACCCAGGAACTATATGAACACAATTACAAAACATTTTTCACACAAATAAAGTCAGATCTAAATAATTGGAAAAACATCAGTTGCTAATGGATAGGCCGAGCTAATATAATAAAAATGACAATTCTACCTAAGCTACTTTACTTATTCAGTGCCATACCAATCAAACTACCAAAAAATTATTTTATAGAGCTAGAAAAAATAATAACAAGATTCATTTGGAAGAACAAAATGTCCAGAATATCAAGGGAACTAATGAAAAGGAATGCAAGGGAAGGTGGCCTAGCCGTTCCAGATCTTAATTGTACTATAAAGCAGCAATCATCAAAACTGCTTGGTACTGGCTAAAAACTAGAGTTCTGGATCAGTGGAATAGATAAGGTATGCAAGACACAGTAGTCAATGACCATAGTAATGTCCTATTTGATAAACCCAAAGACCCCAGCTTCTGGGATAAGAACTCACTATTTGACAGAAACTGCCAGGAAAACTGGAAAAGAGTATGGCAGAAACTAGGCATAGACCAAAATTTCACACCGCATATCAAAACAAAGTCAAAATGGGTTCATGATTTAGATATAAAAGCTGATACTATGAGCAAACTGGGAGAGCAAGGAATAATTTACCTGTCAGATTTATGGAGAACAGAAGAATTCATGACCAAACAGGAGATAGAGAACATTACAAAATGCAAAATGGATAATTTTGATTACATTAAATTGGAAAGTTTTTGCACAAACAAAGCCAATGCAGCCAAGATTAGGAGGGAAGTAGAAAACTAGGAAAGAATTTTTACAACCAGTGTCTCTGATAAGGGCCTCATTTCTAAAATATATAGAGAATTAAGTCACATTTATAAGACTACAAGTCATTCCCCAATTGATAAATGGTCAAAGGATATGAACAGGCAGTTCTCAGATAAAGAAATTAAATCCATCTATAGTCACATGAAAAAAATGCTCTAAATCACTACTGATTAGAGAAATGCAAATCAAAACAGTTCTGAGGTACCACATCACATTTATCAGATTGGCCAACATGACAAAACAGGAAAATGATAAATGTTGGTGATGATGTGGGGAAATTGAACACTAATACATTGTTGGTGGAGTTGTGAAATGATCCAACCATTTTGGAGAGCAATTTGGAACTATGCCCAAAGGGCTATCAAAATGTGCATACCCTTTGACCCAACAATAGCACTTCTAGAGCTGTATCCCAAAGAGATCATGCAAATGGGAAAAGGACCCACATGTACAAAAATATTTATAGCAGCTCTTTCTGTTGTGGCAAAGAATTGGAAATTGAGAGAATGCCCATCAATTGGGGAATGGCTGAACAATTTGTGATATATGAATATTCTATTGTGCTATAAGAAATGATGAGCAGGCAAACTTCGGAGAAACCTGGAAAGACTTGTATGAACTGATTCTGAGTGAAGTGAGCAGAACCAAGAGAACGTTGTACGCAGTAACAGCCATGCTGTGTGATGACTAATGTTGAAAGACTTAGCCCTTCTCAGCAATGCAAGGATCTAAGACATCTCCAAAGGTCTCATGATGGAAAATGCTATCCACATCCAAAGAAAGAACTATGGAGTTTGAATGCAGATAGAAGCATACTATTTGCTATTTTTTCTTCTGTTTTGTTTTATTTCCTCTTTCTAGTGGTTCCTCCTATTGGTTCTAATTCTTCCTTACAACATGACTAATGTGAAAATATGTTTAATAGGAATGTATACATATAGCCCATATCAGATTGCCCTCTGTCTTTGGGAGGGAGGCAGAGAGGGAGGTAGAGAAAACTTTAAAACTCAAAAGCTTATGGAAGTGATTATTGATAAATCAAAATAAATTGATAAAAAATTTAAAAAATCAAAAAACAAACAAAAAATAAAGATCCTGTGTAGGTTGGTTATATTAGATTCCATTTGTTTTTTGTAAATATATGAAACTTTTCCACCCCACACAACATGATGCTTGTATGAGGAGAGATAAAGAGCTCATTAAAATCCTTTCCAGATTTCCCAGATGTCACATTCTACTTTGTCTTTGATACTTTGATGATATTTAAAGTTGTGATCTCCTTGAATTATGTATTCCCTCCAATGATGCAGATGGTAACTCATTCATTCCTGATCATTCTTTATGGATAGATAAGGTATTTATTAAGTGCTTTACTGTGTTCCAGTCATAGTGTTAAGTATTTAGGAGGCAAACTAGACAGTCTTTGTCTTTCAGTAGCTTACATTTCAATGATGGTAGTAGGGGGGATGGTGGAGAGGAGATATAATACATAAAGGGGAGTTGTGAATGGGGTGGAAGAGGATCATGGCACAGAAAAGCCTTTGGAGGTGTGGATATGGGCAATATAAGGCTAAAGTTGGCTTATCAGAGTCCAAGATGGCTCTAGGGACAGAATCCTAGATTCTTGAGGAGAGCATTTGAGATGATGGTCCATTTGGAGACTGCCTTGCATGGAGATAGCCCAGAATGATATGATATTCTTGTCCATGTCCTCTCACAAATCTGCCTAGGGATAGTACCTAGGGATACTAGGACATTTCATCTGTATCTCTTGATATTGCTTGGATACCAATGGAATTTCTCGAATGTATATAAATGACACCATGTATTTTATTTAGCTCCCCAAATAGAACACCACTTAATATTTTCTGAATGAATAAAAATAAATATGTTGATTTGAGTATCATGGAATCAGAGATATGGCATACAGTATTATCAACTAAATGTGATTCTTGCTTTGCTAAACAAGGTTACTTGAAAGATGAAGGTTGAGCAATTTTGACTAGCTTAAAATAAGCCAGGTTTGCACAGGTAGGTATTACCTTTCCCATCTCTCCCTATCTCTTGCTTTGGCAACTATAATCAAACTGTTCAGTTGTTCACTGTCTATCATAGTTTCCAGAGCAAAGCATCCTTCCCTGGCCATCATTCTCCTATATGCACTTCTCCCCCATTAAAATATAAATCCTTTTTTTTTTTTTTGGCTAGGCAATGGGGTTAAGTGACTTGCCCAGGGTCACACAGTTAGTGTTATGTGTCTGAGGTCAGATTTGAACTGAGGTCCTCCTGAATCCAGGGCCAGTGCTCTATCCACTTCACCACCTCGCTGCCCCTAAAATATAAATTCTTTAAGGGCAGAGATCAGATCGCTTTTATTTTTGCATCCCTAGTTCTTACCAAAGTGACTGTCACACAGTAAGTGCTAAATAAATGTCTTTTTTTTCATTCATTCATTTATTCCTCATACATAAAGCACTTTGCTTAGAACTCTCCTTTCTTCTAATTTATCAAGCCCTTACTATGTGCTACACAGGGTATGCATGTCTTGTCCCATCTATTAGATTGTAAGCTCATAGGGGGCAGGGATAGTACAGTTTTTTTTTTTATTTTGTATCTCCTGCACTTAGCTCAGTGCTTCATACATGGTAAGCACTTAATAAATGTTATGCTTAATGGAAAACATATAAGACAGTTTTCTACAACTCTTCTCTATCTCCCTCCATCCCCACCCCTCCCCCACCCCAGCCAATTGTACACCATCCCTATATAATCCTGTACCTTGCTGCCTCACTATCAGAGGCTCATTTTAATCTTGGCCCAAAGTGAAACTCTCAAGTCTCCAGGGCAAGTATAACACACTGTGATACTTAAATATTTGAAAAGGTCCTTAATCTCATCCAAATGGATACTTTCCCTACTTTTCATAGATTGCAACCCTGTGCCTTAAAATACAGTTCTTCATCACCACCTGATGCTAAATCTGTTAGTCTCTCTGAGTTTAGGTAATCTGGGCCTTGAATGATAGAGACAGTCATACTAAAGAGACAGCACATACTAAAAGCCTTTCCATCTAGGGAGGACCTGTCATAGTTTGTGATCAGTGGGCATACTCTTTAAGAATTCATCTGCACCATGACGACACATAGAGTAGGTAGGTGGCGCAGGGGGTAGGAGTGCTGAGCTCAGAGTCAGAAAGTCTCATCTTCCTGAGTTCAAATCTGGCCTCAAACACCACTAGCCATGAGACCTTAGATAAGTCATTTAAGCCTATTTACCTTAGTTTCCTCATCTGTCAAATGAGTGGGAGAAGGAAATGGCAAAGCACTCCCATATCTTTGCCAAGAAAACCTCAAATGGGGTCACAAAAAGTCAGACACGATGATATGATGACTCATTGGAGCTGAATGTTAATGGAGGTGCACAAAATGATAGAAGAAAAAAATTCCTTTGTGTTTGGCTTTGAAATTCATTGCATGATTCCCACCCCCACCTCCATGCTTTTTAATAGTTTTACCATTCTAATTGTGTTTCCCAATTATGTGTTAGCTTTGGGGGCTGGAGAAATCATCAGTGTTCTTAAGCCTAGACTTCAGCTGGCTTGATTGGTATGAGAGGAGCAGTGTGGTGTAAAGGAATTCCATTATACTGCAATAAGCAAACATCTGGGTTTGAATTCTAGCTCTGACTCTTTCTAGCTAGGGTGACCCTTAGCAAATCCCATAACCCCACCAAGGTTAAAATGGGGATCCAAAATATTTGTAGTACTTTCCCCACAGAGTGACTGTAAGGAATTTGTCTTGTAAATCCAAAATGTGAGCTATGTTGATTTCTCCACTCTCAAAATTCAGCATTGCTTAAATTAATGTTACTGTATTCCAAATACTATATTTCATTTGATTTTGGTTAAAGTTGTCACTCCTGTTGGATTGGGTTTGATGAGCCATGCTGTAATATATCTACTGGATACTATTTTATCAGATAGAGGCTGAACCTATGATTTCATTGGTATAGGGAACTACCAGATGAGAAAATTCTCTTTCTCAATGCAAGTCAGCCCCTTTTCTGCAACTTACAGTCTTAGACAGTTGCCCAGAGCTTTGAAAGGTTAAGTGACTTGTCCGGGGTCCTACAGGAAGAATGTATCAGAATCTTGGCTTGATTCCAGGTCTTCCTAGCTTCAAGACCAGCTCCCTATCCACTATATCACACTTTCTCTCTGTATAATATTTCATAATTGATTTTTTCTCTTGCTTTTGAAACTGCTCCTTTCCTCCAAGTGATACATACCACAGATTAGATGCTTTGTTCTGTTTCATTTTTGTCTTTGCATTCCCAGCAAATAATAGTGTCTGGCACACAGTAGGAGCTTAATAAATGCTTCATTCATTCAGTCATTCTCTCATCCTTCATCTAGACACTTTGCCTAGATTTCTCTTTTTCTCCTATCACATTCTACTAACCTGAGTACATTTCTTATTCTACCTATAGATTGGGCAGTGCTGATTTTTACCTTTGTATCTCTAGCCATTAATCCAGTGCTTTGCCTGTGGTGTATATTTAATAAATATAAAATTGAATGGAAAACACCCAGTATAGTTAATTGTTGATCTTCCATGACTCTTCTCTACCTTCCTCCATCCCCTCTTCCTCCTTGACCAATCTTTCATTATCCCACATGATCTCTAACTCTTGATTTTCCCTGACTCTTTCCTGACTCACCCGCACTTTTGATCTTCCACTGCCCTATGTGACCCTGGACCATGGAGCCTGGACCTTGCTACTTGGCTATCAGGGATTCTTTTTAATTCGAGCCTAAAATGAAACACAATTAGAATGCTAAAGCTGTTAGAAGGATGAAAAAAATCACAGAATGAATTTCAGAGTCAACTATAAAATGGATCTTTTTCATCTTTCATTTTGCTTGTCTTTGCCAATGTCCAACTCCAATGATTCATCATGGCATAGAGATGACCTTGGGTTCTTTAAGACAATGCCAGTGGATGGGAAGCTCTAGCAGATCTTCCCAAGCTGGAAAAGGCTTCAGTACAGCCTGGTGTTGAACTTCATCTGCCATTCAAGATCCAGTCTCCCTTCCTGGGGAGCGGTTAGCTGAGGTTTGGCACCAGGTGGCCATTTTTGTCTTCAATAACTCGTGAAGAATTATCTACTTAGATGGGAAGGGTGCAATCTCTATAAAGTGGATAAGTACTCACCCATGTGAATGAGATCATGAACCTTCTTGAATACAAAAAACATCATCCTGTACTATATCTTCCTTGAATGCTCGAGAGTTGACAATCCGTTTTTTGGTATAGGTCAACAGTTTAAATAGTGTATTGAAAAACTACCAGTGGAATGGCGTGGGGAGTCCTTCATATTTAATACTCAAAACTGAGTTTCAGTCTGTGTAAATGCAGCTCTACAAAGCCTACAAACTAGGGCTTTTTAGCTATTCATCACACTAGTACATTTGCTTGCTTTTCTTTGATCTAAGATAGCCAGATAAGAATCTTGTAACCTCTGGCCTGGGTATTCAAAGTCATTTTGTCCTCTTTGCTCTTGTAAGATAAAGCATTTTTGTGTTCCAGATATCACCTTCCATTTTCCAAGTTGATGCCCCGTTAATGGTCCTCGGAAAGAGGTTGACCATAGGATCCTGATTTGCAGATTTAAAGATTTCTTTGAAAAAGATGTCTATTAGGCTATGCTTGGGAACGCGGTCAGTGGTGTCCTAGGAAATGTCTGACAACTGACTCTTGAAAAAAAATGAACACTTGACATTTTAAATTTTAATCTGTGGTTTTCTCCATCACTTTCTTAAGTCTACACAATCAAAACCAATAAATCAAGCCCTGTTTCATACTGTTTGCCTATTTTTGAAGTGTAGATGCTCCCACTAAGAATTTAATAACTGAGGGGCAGCGAGGTGATGCAGTGGATAGAGTACCGGTCCTGAAGTCAGGAGGACCTGAGTTCAAATTCGACCTCAGACCAAAAACTGGACACTTACTAGCTGTGTGACCCTGGGCAAGTCACTTAACTCCAATTGCCTAAAAATAAAAAAAAATTAAAAAAAAGAATTTAATAACTGGCTCTGACTTTCAGGCACCAGTTCTAGCTGGCTTTTGCATACTTTTGGATGTGGTTCAGTGGAAAGAACACTGGTTCTTGGGCCAAGGGACATGGGTTCAAATGTCCTTGCACAGTACCTGGCCCATAGTAGATGTTTAATAAATGTTTATCAACTATTACTGACCTCCTCTAAAGCTTAAGACACACATGACCTTGGGTAGGTCTCTTCACCTCTGTGGGCCTCAGTTTCCTCATCTGTAAAAAGAGGTCTCTTCCAACTCTATGTTTATGGTCTTATGGTCTATGAAGCCCTTCGAGCTTTGGCCCATGTTCCACCTCCCACAAGAGGCCTTTGATTTTTCCAATAATTCATTCTCCCCCAGATCTTCTACTTCATTATCTGTGTTTGTGTTGTGTCCTCTCCAGTAGGATGTAAGTTCTCTGAAGTCAGGGTCTGTTTTCTTGTTTTGTCTTTGTATCCCCTGTGCCTGGAATGGTGCCTGGAATGTTGTAGGTAATTAATTGTTGAATTCTAGAGATTGATTTCTTCTTGTTCTATCCAGAGTCGAAGTCAAGAATAAAACCCACATCTGGTGGGATTCACACGCCTGGGTCTGGAGGAGCTTCACATATTGCCACACTCTGTCACTTGTTGAATTGAATTGACCTTGAATCATTTTATGCTCATGTACAAGACAGGCTTTACCCAGTGCATGTTTTCAGCAGTGATTATGGCTCACTAGTAAAAGCAATTATGATCTTTGCAGTCCCTTCTTCCCTATTAAAAAATTAATTGTCTATAAGCTTCTTGGTGGCAGAAGCCATATTTTGTATTTTCCTATTTCCGCTAGTGCCTAGCAAAGTGTGGGGATAGAGCTGTTTGTCAAGTCAATAAATGTATTTTTTTGAGTGACTATTCTGTGCAAGGTGCTAGGTATGCAAGACAAACAGTCTCTGCTCTTTAGGAATTTCTATTCTCCTTCTATTGTCAGCTTCTATTGCAGCTGACAAAATCACCTTGTATCTATTTTGTAATATACCCATCCATGTATATAGAGTACATCATACTATGAAATTAAGCCTGGACGAAGTTGTTGGAGCTAAATTATGGAGGTTCTTGAATGTCAGGATGAGGAGTTTTATTTCATTTTGGTACCAACAGGAAGCCTACGAGGGATGCTGAGCCTGGGGTTGACACACTCAGACACACCACCAATAAGTCCTTGTTCATTGGCTAATTTGCAGACGCTTTGCTCAAGGGAAAAGGATCCTTGTTGTGCCATAGAGCACACCAGCCCCGGCTGCAATAAAAAGAGGCCTCCATGCTATTACCCTGGGTCTCCTGGGAGATCAGAGTTAATGGGGAGAGAGCCATCAATGAATATCTGGGCAAAAAAGTGATATCATCATTGTCCGGTAACCAGATTGCTTCATACCTCTCTCCTTAAGTGGATAATATTTCATAATAACCTCCTGCAAATATCAACTACAATTTGATTTCATGTTACCTAGGAGCTTCTTATTTCCCACAATTCATAGGAGCTTTCAGTACACTGGTGACATTTATATATTTGAAAAGGAATGAATTTTGTAAAGAAATCTCTGCTTGAGAAGGGGTGTGTGTGTATGCGTGTGTGTGTGTGTGTGCGTGTGTGTGTGTGTGTGTGTGTGTGTAGGTGGGGGGGTGCATTTTTTAGAGCATGGATGGGAATGAGTTAATAGGGACCATCCTATAGAGTTTTCTCTGGAGTTCCCCTGAAAACTTCTGAAAACCTGTGGCTCAATGTTAAAAGGGCTTGGTGCTTTGACATGATGGAGTGATGTTCTTATCAGCCATTGAGCAAAGAGAAGTGTTGACTCAGTGGACTTTAAAAAAGAGTGACCCCGTGGATAGAGCACCGACCCTGGAGTCAGGAGGACCTGAATCCAAATCTGACCTCACACACATAATATTCACCAGCTGTGTGACTCTGGGCAAGTCACTTAACCCCAAATGCCTCACAAAAAAACCCCAGAAAAACAAAAAAACAAAGAACGAACAACACAAAAACAAAACAAAACAAAACAAAACAAAAAGAGTGACCCTACTCTCTAGTGCTCCCTCTTCTTTCAACGCTCTACTAGATGATGTTATATAACGCTGGGACTTCCCGCACTGACCTTCTCCACCCTGGCATCATTGTAACTCTTCTCACATGGCAGCAGGAGGGAGGCTCAGGTAGTCAAACCTGAGCCTGGACCTCTGTCTACCCCTTCTGCTTTCTCTGTTTGTCTATCTATGTATGTATCTATTTGTTTATCTGTCTATCTATCTATCTACCCATTTATGTATCCATCCATCCATCCATTTATCTATCTATCTATCCATTTATGTATCCATCCATCCATCCATCCATTTATCTATCCATCCATCCATTTATCTATCTATTTATCTGTCTGTCTATCATCTGGCTGTCTATCTTTTATATATGTTTCTTCCTTCTTTCCTCCCTTCCTTCTGTCCTTTCTCTTTCTTTTTCTCTTTTTCTCTTTCTTTCTTTCTCCTTCTCTATCATCAAACTATCTCCTCTACTTTTTTCTCCCTCCTTTTCTCTCTCTCTCTCTCTCTGTCAATATATGTTTAACATTTTTTTTTGGTATGGAGAGGAAATAAAAAGCAATCCCATACTTGATCTACATTGTGTATCAAGTACTTTTCTACTCCCTTTTTGGGGAGACCCCAGATAGGAGCTAAACTGAACCCTTAAGTGATTTTCCCTTGGGCCTTGGGGTGAGGGTATAAAGAGAGAGAGAGAGAGCGCCTGACCCTTCTTTTAGGTGGTCAGGCTCCCAGGACTGAACCCAGGCCATGGACATGGCTGGCAGGGCCCTTTAGTGGAGTGGAGAGAGCGCCAAGTCCTAAGCCACTGGGCCCAGCAGGGGGGCCATATCCTGTTACATATATAAGCATATACACAGAAAGCCTGGCCCACAGTGGGCATATAATACATACTTGCTGATTAATTGATTACTTATTTGTGTGTATGCCATCCTTCACCCCACTACAGTAGAATGTAAGCTCCTTGAGAGTAGAGACTATTTCCTTTTTATATTTGTATCCCTAGCTCCTAGCATAGTGCCTAGCGCACAGTAGGCACTTAACAAGTTCTTGAGTATATCAAAGCACTTGAAGAACTTCTTGTAGGATTCTAGCCCTGGCTTAGGTTAAGGATGTGGTTACCAGGATCAGAGAAAAGGAAGCCAGCGGCTTCTTTAAGTTTTCACAAAGAATGGCCTTGAGGCTGCCTCTTCCTTCTCCATATTCCAATTCATTCAGTCCGTTTGTGCTGCCCCAATATTCTTCCTAAAACCCAAGGCTGATCATGCAATCTCTCTGCTCAAGAACCCTCAAAGGTTCCTTATTACCTCTAAAATAAAAAGCAAAATAAGTTTCACATTTTTCACAATCTGATTTCAGCCTATATTTTTGGATTTATTTAACATTTGCCTCCTTCCCCCCAAGCTGTCTCTCAGTTGCAGACATACTAACCTATTTGCTATTCCTCTAAACTCAAAATTATATCTCCTACCTCTCTGCCTTTTTATAGGCAATTCCTCACACCTAGAATCCACACTTTTAATTTTTCCCTCATAGAATACCTAGCTTTTTCCTAGGTTTAGTTCATGTGCTGTTTCCTACAAGAAGCCTTTCCTGATCCCCATGGCTGTCACCGGTCTCACCTCCCTCCTCAAATTATCATAGTGTAGTAATTCCTCTGGGCTATCTATCAGGAAGCTGCTACTTTCACAAGTTCTAAGGTACTCTGTTGATGGCTACTTCTAAGATGATAGCTCATGAGCCCCAACTGGTGTGCCTCCCAGGAATAGTTAGCCAGTAGAAAATTATCTTTTAGCAAAGGGATTCACAAGAGTAGTTACAAAACAGTGAGGCCATACATGTGGCCAAGGCAACTTGGAGAACTGTGGAGAATGCAAGTCCTTTCTTTCCTTAAAAAACTTCCATGTGTGGGGCAGCTAGGTGGCACAGTGGATACAGCTCTGGTCTTGGAGTCAGGAGGACCTGAGTTCAAATCCAGCCTCAGGCATTTAACACTTACTAGCTGTGTGACCCTGGGCAAGTCCCTTAATCCCAATTGCCTCACCAAAAAGCAAAAAAATGAAACAAAACAAAACTTCCACATGCATATATATATATATATATATATATATATATATGTGTGTGTGTGTGTGTGTGTACGTGTATGATGTACATTTATATAGGTATTACATGTATATTTCTGAGCATGCATATGTATTTATATGCATGTATACACATATAAAATTAATGTTCTATGTGTGTATGTATAGCTATGTATATATTTTATATGGCTATATATTTATATGTGTTTATGTATTCACATATATTGTGCAAATACACACTTTTGATCATACAAATACATACACATATTACAAGCACACATACAGAAGTATGTGTGGGATTTAGAAAGGTATCATGATGGAGTGGATAGAGAATTGGCCTTAGAGTCAGAAAGACTTCGGTTCTCAAGCTCTGTCTTTGACATATACAGACCACGGGGATCAGAACAAGTCATTTATTTCTCACTTTTCTCAGTGCCTCTGGTAACTCCAAAATGGTTATAGAGAAGGTCCTAATCTGCACCGGTGGATGGAGTTTTCTCTTTGGGAGTCTTCTGAACCATTGGAATCAAAGATCTGTTCAAAACAAAACAAAATATAACAACAGGACCAATGTCCTACTTGGATGCCTTCTTACGGTTTGTAGGTGACCTTGGTTTCTTGAAAGCTGCACTCTTAAAGTTCAAGCGTGGCAGGTCCTACCATGTGAGAAAGTCCTTGGGTATGGACTTGGCATTAGATTGGATGTTGAAAAGTGGCAGATATTTTGCAAGCTTTCCACATATGTGCCAACTCTTTATTGTGATTGTTACTATGACTGAATCAAATGCTTTTTTTTTTTTTGTACTTAGTGAACAATGAGCACATTGGGATCTTACATTCCTTATTCCTCTCAGTCAGCTGTGTGAATGGGAAGATGTGGGCTGTGGGTGTGGAAATCATCTGCAAAAGCCCTCCTGCTCCTTTCTCATACTTGCCTTACGGATACTCTTGGAGGTATGCACAGGCTGCTCTTTGGAAACATTTACTTTATTTTGACCATTCTTGTGACTTCATTGGTTTATTTCAGGAAATTCTCTCTACCAAGTAGGTCATAGGCTCACAGATATAGAGATGGAGAGGATCTCAGAGGCCATATAGTTTAATCTCCTGATTTTATATATGAGGAAACTGGAGGCCCAAGGAGGTTACATGACTTTCTCAAGGTCACACAGGTAAATCAGCATAGGAAGGATTTAAATTAAGGTCTATTGTCTCAAATCCAGTGTTTCCACTAGAACTTGCTGACATTATGTGTTTATATATATATGTAACTATATCGTCTGTGAATCTGTCTATCTATATCTGGACTCTTCATTCTCATTCACCTCCCAGATCTAATTAGTTGCTAAGTTTTCCTGAATATATATTCTCAACATCCCTCACATTCATCCCCTTCTCACATCTACTCACATCACAACTACCCTAGGCCAGACTTGCGTTACTTCTTGTCTGGATTATTGAAGCAATTGCTTTCTATGCATTCAGTTTCTCCTCTTATAATCCAGTCTCTGTATGGCTATTAAGTTAATATTCCTAAAGCACAAGTTTTACCATGTCCTTGCTCTCCTCAAAAAGCTTCCATGGCTCCCTATGGCCACCAGTAATAAATACAAATGTTTCTGTTTAGCATTAAAAGCTCCTCACAATATGACTTTAGTTTTTTTCTAGTCCAAGTTCCAATTAGATGTTACTGTCCCTCATGTATTCCAGCCAAACTATCCTGCTTACTGTTCCTCTACATAATGTTCCATCTTCTGTCCATTATGAGGTGCCTAAGTTAATTTTAAAAATAAATTAAGAAGTTCAGGCATTGGTGGCTAGATATTCCATCCCTCCCTCATGTTTGCATTTTGACTCCCAGTATAGGTTCAATAACTATTAGAGACAGAGAGAAGGTGATATAGTGGAAAATTGACCGGATGAGTCAGATCTGGGTTTGGATTCAAACTCTGACTGAATCCCAGTCATTTCCTATGTGACTTTAAGCTTTGGACCACCAGTGTTTACTGCTCATTCCTTTTCAGTGCTGCTAATGTTCTCTGATGGCGACACTGGACTTCAAAATGCCCTCTCTGTTGAGTTGTAAGCTACCTCCATTGAGCTGTAGACTGTTTCTAATCCTCTCTCTTTCCTGCTGCTCTGTGCTGCCATCTGCTTGTCTTCAGCTGATATGTAGCCTCTTTCCCTTTTAGTGGAGAAGCCTATTCAGTGCTTAAGCTCCTAGTCCCAGGGCTTTTCAGATATTTAATTTAGAACTCAAATGGCTGTACCTACTTAACTAGTTGAGAAGACCTTACACAGTCTGTCCTATCAATTCCCTCGTTTCTGCTTGACGCTCCTAGTCAGTGAATTCAGTCAATTCTCTGACTTAGAGTAAGAAAATTCCTTTTAATTCCTTTGTATTGCCCCCATGCTGGAGGCCATCTCCAGTCCTGATCTGTATCTCACCATTGGACCCAGATGGCCCTGGAAGAGACAGTGAGGCTGGTGACTTTACACAGCCCTCCCTCACTTAAATCCAATCTACCTGCAAGTCATGGTATCACCTCCCTGATGTCATGGTTCTCTTCGAGAATGAAGGACAAACAACAACTCACCTATGCCAATCATGGTTTGAGCAAGTCTCATATTAGGAAAAAGACTGAAAGGTGCTATGTGGGGCTGGTGACCTTTGTCCTTCTTCCCTGGTAGAAACAGAGTCACTGGCTTTCCTATGCTCATTTCCATAAAGGAGAGAAGCAGTGAATTCTGTTTTTTGTTTCTTTGGTTTGTGTGTGTGGGGGGCAATTGGGGTTAAGTGACTTGCCCAGGGTCACACAGCTAGTGAGTGTTGTGTGTCTGCGGCCAGAATTGAATTCGGGTCCTCCTGACTCTAGGTGCTCTATCTACTATAACACCTAGCTGCCCCTGAAGCAGTGAATTCTGGAATTGGTAAGCCTCATGTGAATCTCTAGAAAACTTTTACAATCAATTATTAAAGATTTGCAAATATTTATGGGGAAAAGACTGTTCACTGGGAGCTAACATTGGTTCATCAAAAACAAGCCATACCATATTAGCAATGTAATCTTTTTAGCTAGCGTTACCCGACTGGTAGACCAAGACAAAGTCAACTGTACTGACCAACTGTATCTTATTTCAGCAAAGTTTTGGCCAGAGTCTTCCCTGACATCTTTATGGATGAGATGATCTGTTTGTAACATACATTCATAACTAGTTAAATAACTGTACCCTAGAAGTCTTGATTGATGGATCAATGTCAGTTTGGGGGGAGGTCTTTAATGGTTGGCCACAGGGCTCTACTCATGATCATGTTTTAGTCAATATTTTTACTTAATGAACTGGATAGAGAAATAGAAACTTTAATTGGCAGATAACACCAAGCTAAGCTCCAAGAACACAGGTAATACAATATATGACAAAAACTTGGAAGCAACTCATGTGATGAATATTTTGGAGTTCTGGTCAACCACAAGTTCAGTGCTGAGGTAACTACGAGATGTGGGAGTCACAGGGCTGTTGGGAGGATGAAATGATATGTGTTTTGCAAATACAACACTTACATATGCTTTTAGATATGTAACATAAGAGACAAATACTCTGGACCCAGAAAGACTTAGGTTCAAGTCCCACCTTTGATGTTTACTGGCTATGTGACTCCGAGGAAATAATTTCAACTCCTCAGGGCTCTCTAAGAACTTAAGTTTCAGACAATGTGCTGTTCTTCACTGGTAGAAGGAGTTTCCTTAGAGGTCCCCATATCAATGAAATCACCCGGTCAGTCCCTATCCTTCTACTCACATATATTCTAAAGCAGAGGTGTCAAACGCTCATGCAGGCACAACACTCCTGAGTGTGGTCTGAACCAGATTAAAATGTAGTTCCATTCTGATTTTAGTGTATTTATGTATTTTAAGAAATGAAGCATATAAACACGTGTGGTTTTCTAAGTCAATATGGAGCCTGCAGGGATCCTTACATATGGCTTAGTGACTCCCATTTCTATGCGTTTGACAGCATTGTTCTAAAGCATTTCGTAAATGTGAGCTCCTGATATTACAATTATTTTTATGACGTGTGAAGCATCTTATAATTTTTGCTTTAGATAATTAACATTATTGTGATGTGGTTGCTAAGAAACCTAATGCAAAGTTGGGCTGCATTAATGGAAGTAGAGTGATCTGATCTTGAGAATCAATAGTCCTTTATTCACTTGTGCTATTCAGGTTACACCTGGATCATAGAGTTTAATTTTGGGCACCATATTTAAAAGGGAATAGTGAAACTCAAGTGTATCTAAAGAAGAGAAGCCAGGTTGATAAGAGACCTGGAAATTATCTTTTTATCCAAAGGAACTGGAGGAGCCTGTGGAAGACTCAGTACATGGCTGAGAAACAAAAATAGGGGTAGGATTGGGGCTCAGAAGATATGGTGCTGCAGTACCTCAAGGATCCATGATTTTACATGCGAGGGTATTCCCTCTAGCCAGAAACATTGCAACTCTTCTGATTTAGTAAAAGACCCTTGAACATTCCTGTAAAATCACTAGTAAAATGAGAAAGGCAAATGAAAATAATTCTGATGCTTCCCCTCACACCTAGCATATTGTCAAAGAGGATGAAATGATAGAACCAGTCAATGTTGGCAGGGCTGTGGAAAAGTAGGCATTTTAATACATTATTGGAATGGTGAATTGGTTCAACTGTTCTGTAAAACAGTTTGGAATAGATGAAAAAAGGGACTAAGTTCATCCTCCTTGATACAGGGATTCCATCAGTTAGTCAATAAACATTTAATAAATACCTACTAAGTAGTAGACACTCTGCTAAGTGCTGGGGATACAAAGAAAGTAAAAAAGCAGCCCTTGCCCTCAAGGAGCTCACAGTCCAGTGGAAGACACAACACAAACAAGCTATAAAGATGATAGTTCCTGAGTATATGCCCTAAGCAGATCAAGAACAGAAGGGAAGATCTCATATGTACCAAGATATGGATTTAAACACCTTTTTATTGTGGCATAAAGCTAGAAAAAAGGTAGAGTGATTGGAGAGTGGCTAAGCAAATTGTAACATGTAACCTGCACGGTAAGAAATGACAAATATGGAGATCTTCAGGAAACATGGAAAGACATCAACTGATGTGGTGCAAAGAAAGCAGAACTAGGAGAATAATATACCCAATGATTATAGTAATGGAAAGGAAAAGAACACGAAGAGATATCTGAATTCAGAAATATAATGAGATAGGGATATGGACTTGGACATTTGGTTTATTAGTGTAAGGAATTTTCTCTCTCAATGCAACTTCTACAGACAACTCAGAGAACTATCTAGGGAACTGAGGAGTGAGGTAAGTTGCTCAGGGCAATGTGGCCAGTATGTTTATATCAAGAGAATATTAATTATGGCTTATCTCTCAAGATATCTTCAAAGCAAAAAAAATTCAGTAGCTAAATCTGTTAGGGGGGAGGAGGGAGGAGCTGAATTAATGGACATGTAGAGTGTTAAAATCAATATGCAATTAAACTTAATTTCCATAGAAATGTGATTTTATTGTCATTCTGTCAGATAGGACATGACTTTATCGAATTATAGCTGTCAGTATATGGCATTGCTCACATGGTGCTCATCATAGACTGATTTGTATTGTGGTTATTAAATGTGAGAGAGGGAGGGCCAGATATGTGGTCTGGACCTATGATGTCATTGTATAGGAAATTCCTTGTAAGCCAATGTGCCTCACCAATGCTTATTGGTTAGTCTTAGAGAGTTTCCTGGGGGGTCCTGAGTAGTGAAACTGTGCAGGATTTGAATGTTAATGACCAAACTTTATTCAATAGGAATGAAAATGAAGAGGTGGTGAGCTACAGGGCCAGAATGTTATATATGTAGGCAGATATTATTTAGGTATTGGTTTCCTTTGTTTATCTGGAGATTGTTTGCTGTCAGAGGGTTCTCTTGCAGGATAGAGGGTGGGAAGGGATAATGAAATTTTAAAAATCAACAGAAATTTTTTTTTAAAATGTACAATTTTAAAAAAAGTTGCAGTGGCAGAAAATTCATACACCTACATCTAATCTGGTGATGTACCTTTTTCTACTCATCAGTTTCTCAGATAACATACATACACTCCATTACCCATCCTGTTCTTGAAGCCTTTCCAGACTCATATCACATGCTAGAGATTGTACACCATCGGCAGAGCCTTTGAGGACTCACCATAATGAGGCATGACTGGAGGACCTCATGGGAAAAGAACATTTGTTCTACATTGCTCCATGGGCAGATCTAAGACTGAAAGGTAGAATCTATATGGAGGGAGGTATTCCTCAACTCTGAAGCACTGGGCACAATGGGGGTTACAAGGAAGAAGAAGACAAAGTTTCTGCCCTCAGGGAGCTTCAAATCTAATTGTTATTATTTCAGAAGGGGGATTACAATGGACACAAATTTAATCCAATTCAGTCAGTCAGTCATCAAGCACTTATGAAGCACCTACTATGGATACAAAGACAGGTAAAAGACAGTCCTCAAGAAGCTCACAGTTTAATGGCAGAGACATGTACAAGCTAGCTATATACAGGATAATTTGGAGGTAATCAACAGAGAGGAGATACTAAATTTGTTAAATAAATTAAATAAAAATTAAATAACTGAGAAGCAGTTCGATGTGCTGTGGAGAGGGTCTAATAGTCAGGAAAACCTGGGTTCAAGACCCATAGCAAAAGACTTATGCTATATGTGAGTTATTATTATTACTATTATTATAGTATCTGAACTTGTTTATCCCAGAAGAATTCAGGTTTCCCAAGGGCAGGGACATAGTACTAGAAAGACTGCAGGATTTGGAGGCAAAGGCTGTGGGACCCTCAGCAAATCACTTCATCTCCGGGTGACCCAGGCAACTTTCCAAGGCTGGGTAATCTGCATTGGTGAAGGGAGTTTGCTCTCTGGGAGTCTCCTATCCAACGCAATCATAGGTCCAGACCACGTATCCTTCCCTTCCTCAAATTAAATAACCATAAGTCAAGGCAGGCTATGCTAAGTGCCGGGTGAGCAGTACCATACACTGACTGTTATAATTCAAAGGAGTTCTGTCCCTCTTGCCAGAATGTCAATAAAAGCACAACTCAGGGGAACATGAGCCTAATTGGATATTGATTTTCTTAACACTATAGGTGTGCATTTATTCAGTCTCCCAGAATAAGTTTAGCTACTGAACTATTTTTTCCTTGGAAGACATCTTGTGAAGGATAAACCAAAAATAACACTCTTTTGGGATTGAACAAACAAACAAGTTTAAGCACCTGTATCTGCTAGTTACTATGCTAGGTGCCAGGAGCACAAAGGAATATAAAAATAGAACCAGAGAGTCATACATTGAAAACTGGAAAGAGCTTAGAGGCCGTCTAGTACATATCCCTCATTTTACAGATAGGGAGACTGAGACCCAGGGAGGCTCAGTGATTGACATGAGGTCACATGATAATAACCAATCCTTCTCTTTCTTCTCACACAGATATCTCCTTAGTTCAGGCTTTCATCGCTTCCCACCCAGGTTATTGCAATAGCTTCCTACCTGGTCTTCCTGAGTCAAGTCATTTAACTCTCCAATCCATCCTCTCCAGAAGTGCCACAGGGATTTTTTCCTAAAGCACAGGTCCAGAGGGAATTGTGGGAAGAAGGCAGAAGACGGCAGGAAATTGCCTCCTCTCCCAAATTCCTGTCCCCTTCCCCTAATAAATTAAAATAATGTCTCAAAGGAAATTTTAGAACAGCAGAAATAATTAAAAGTTGAGGTAAAAGCAGTTGAACAGGCTAAGAGGACTTGGGAAGGATGTTAGGAAAGATCTGACCTCCAGGGCTAGTGGCTGGCCTGATTGAAATGCGGGCACCTCTGGGCAGATACAGCTGTGTCAACAAACAACTGGCCTTGGGGGCAGCTGTGTCCTCAGCTTCCAGAATTTTCATCCTAAGGAAGGTGTGGGCTCCCCTGGCAGATCAGGGGAAGATTGTGGGGACCCTCCTGTGGTACTAGACTCGGGGCCCAGGTGCGCTGACTAGTGGTTCCATGCTGTGGCTGTGGATGAGGAGGAGTGAACACACACAGGCCCAAGTGTGGTCCCAGAGGGGTGGGGCTCTTCTGGTTGTGGTCCCTGGCAGGAGAGTCAGTCCCTGGTTTCGGTTCTGGGACAGAGGGGTGAATGGAGGCTTGTGAGGAGGGTGTCATCACAGGAAGTGAGAGAGTTTGTGGTGACACCATTGCTGGGGACTCTGGCTACAGCTCAGGGGCAGAGGCACCTGAGGTCACTCAGAGACCATTAGCTGGATGAGCAGTGACCATACCTGGTCTTAGATTCTACAACACTGGAAGAACCAAGATGTCAAAAGCCCCAGACAGAGCTCAGAAAACAACAGCGCAAAAAGCCTAAAGCCTAAGACATTTATCTCCACACCCTGGGAGCAAAGCTTGCCCCTAATATAAAGTTAACAGCCAAGAAATAGGCCATTAAAATGATTAAAAACAACAGAGAAAGAATCTGATCACAGATTGCTACTATAGTGATAGACAATATCAGGGTTCAAATTCAGAAGAAGATAATGAAGTCAAAACAGCTACTTGTAAAACTTCAAAGAAAAATTTAAAATGATCCCAAGTCCCCAAAGAATTATTGGAAGAGCTTTTAAAAAGGACTTTAAACATTAAGTGAGAGAGAGGTTGAGGAAAAATTGGGAAAAGAAATGAGTAATACAAGAAAATCAAGAAAATTCTGAAAAGAAAGTCAAATACAGTAACTTCTTAAAAATATAATTGGGCAAGAGGAAGCTAATAAGTTCATAAGACATTAAGAAATAAAAAAAGATGAAAAAAATAGAAGAGAACGTGACATCTCATCAGAAAAATACCTGACCTGGAAAACAGATCAAGGAGAGCTAATAAAAAAATTGTTGGACTACCTGAAATTTATGATAAAAGAAAGAGTCTAGACACAATACTTCAAGAAATTATTAAGGAAAATTCCTCTGAAGTTTTAAAACTAGAGGGTAAAATAGAATTGAAAATTTCACCCATCACCACCTGAAAGAGACCCCAAAATGAAAACTCACAGGAACATTGTAACTAAGTTTCAAAGTTCCCAGGTCAAGGAGAAAGTATTACAAGCAGCTAGAAAGAAACAATTTAAATACTGTGGAGTAACAGTTGGAATAACACAAGATTTAGCAGGTTTTACATTAAAAAACCAAAGAGCGTGATACTCCAAAGAGCAAAGGGGGTTTGCAACCAAGAATAACTTACCCAGCAAAGCTGAATGAAAGCCTGCAAGAGAAAAAAAAAAGATATTTAATGAATTAAAGGACTTTCAGGTATTCTTGAAGAAAAGACTAGAACTGAACAGAAAAGTTGACTTACAAGAATCAGAAGAAACGTAAGGTAAATGTGCAAGACTAATTATAAGGGATTGAATAATGTTAAAATGTTTGCTTCGTATGTGGGAAAATGACATTTGTAATTCTAAAGAATGTTATCATTATTGAGGTATTTTGAAAGAGTATACATAGAAAGAAGGCTTGGGGTTGAGTTGATTATGATGGGATAATCCTAAAAAATAAAATTGGGTAGGGAGAAGTAAAATGAAGCAAATTATCTCGTACAAAAGAGGTATGAATAGAAGAACTATTACAATGGAGAGAACCAGAGGGTGAAGGACATGTCGAACAAGAACCTTATTCTCATTGGAACCGGGTTAAAGAGGGAATAGCGTATATATCTAGTGGGGTAGAAAAGTCTTCTTAACTTACAGAAAGGGCAAGGGGATAGAATGAAGGAGGGATTTTAAGAAAGGAGTATGGATTAGGGAGGCCATGGTCAGAAGTAAATTAGATTTCTGAGGAGGAAAGAGAGAGAAGGATAAACAGTGAGGAAAAATAGGATGGAGGGAAATACATAATCAGTAATTATAACTTTGAATGTAAATGGGATGAACTCACCTGTAAAATGGAAATGGATAGCATAATGGATCAAAAACCAGAACCAAAATATGTTGTTTACAAGAACACATTTAAGAATGAGAGACACACACAGAGTAAAAATAAAGCACTAGAGTAGAATTTATTATGCTTCAACTGATATTAAAAAAAAGGGCAAGGGTAGCAATCATGATCTCAGACAAAGTTAAAGCTAAAATAGTTTTAATTAAAAGAGACAAACAGGGAAACTACATTATGTTAAGAGGACTATAGATAATGAAGCAATATCAATACTAAACATATATGCACCAAATGTTATAGCAATCAAATTTTTTAAAGGAAAAGGTAAATGAATTACAGGTAGAAAGAACAGAACTATAACAGTGGAGGATTTCAACCTTTCCCTCTCAGAACTAGATAAATCTAACCAAAAAATAAATAAGAAAGACATCAAGGAGATAAATAGAATCTTAGATTAGCTAGATATGATAGATAACTGAAGAGAAATGAATAGGAATTGAAAGGAATACACCTTTTTCTCAGCAGTACATGACATTTTTACAAAAATTGACCATATATTAGGGCATAAAAATTTTATAATTAAATGCAGAAAAGCCCAAATATTAAATGCATCCTTTTCAGATCATAATGTAAAAAAAATTACATTTAATAAAGGCTCGTGGATGCACAGATTAAAAATTAATCAGAGACTAAATAACCTAATTTTAGAGAATTAGTGGCTTAACGAACAAGTCATAGAAATAGTAAATAATTTTATTAAAGAGATTGATAATAATGAAATGACATACCAAAACTTATGGGATGCAGCAAAAGCAGTAATCAGAGGAAAATTTATATCTCTAAATGCTCATATCAATAAAATAGAGAAAGAGCATATCAATGAATTGAGTATGCAATTTAAAAAAAACTAGAAAGAGATAAAATTAAAAATCCTCAATTAAACACCAAATTGGAAATCCTAAAAATTAAAGTGAGATTAATAAAATTGAATGTTAAAAAACCACTGAATTAATAAATAAAACTAGGAGTTGGTTTCATGAAAAAAAAACCAATAAAATAGATGAACTATTAGTTAACATGATTTTTAAAAAGAGAAGAAAACCAAAACACTAGTATTAAAAATGAAAAGAGTAAATATACCATCAATGAAGATGAAATTAAAGCAATTATTAGAAGTTATTTTTGCCCAATTATATACCAATAAATGTAAGTGAAATGGAAGAATACTTACAAAAGAATAAACTGCCTAGATAAACAGAAAAGGAAATAGAATATCTAAATAAACCCATTTAAGAAAAAAGAAATTGAACAGGACATAAATGAGCTTCCTAAGGAAAAAAAAAACTTCAGGACCAGATGGATTCACAAGTGAATTCTACCAAACATTTAAATATCAACTAATTCCAATATTAAATAAATTAATTAGAATAGTAGGCAAAGAAGGAGTCCTATCAAACTCCTTTTATGAAACAAATATGGTGCTGCTTCCTAAACCAGGAAGAGCAAAAACAGAGAAAAAATCTATAGACCAATTTCACTAAAGCATATTATGCAAAAATCCTAAATAGAATGCTAGTTGGAAGACTACAGCAATATTATCACAAGTATTGTACATTGTGACACAGTGGGATTTATACCAGGAATGCAGGGCTGGTTCAATATAAGGAAAACTATGGATATAGTTGATTATGTCAACAATAAAAGTAGTAAAAATCATGATTATATCAATAGATGCAGAAAAAAGTACAACATTCATTCTTACTAAAAGCACTTGAAAGCATAGGTATAAATGGATTTTTCCTTCAAATGATAAGTAGTATCTACCTAAAGCCATCAGCAAGCACTATCTGTAATGAGGACAAGTTAGAAGCATTTCCAATAATATCAAGGGTGAAGCAAGGACATCATTATCACCAATATTATCCAGTATTGTACTAGAAACGCTGGCAGTAACAATAAAAGAAGAAAAAGAAATAGAAGGAATCAGAATGGGTACTGAGGTAATGAAACTATTTTTCTTTGCAGATGATATAATGGTATGCTTGGAAAATCCTAGAGATTCAACTAAAAACTTAATTGAAAGAATTAATAATTTTAGCAAAGTAGCAGGATATTAAATAGACACACATACATCATCAGCATTCTTTTATATCACCAGCAAAACCGTGCAAGAAGAGATAGTAAAAGATATTTCATTTAAAATAAACATAGACAACACAAAATACCTGGGAGTATACCTGCCAAGACAAACCCAGGAACTATATGAACATAATTATAAAGCACTTTTTATACAAATAAAGTCAGATTTAAATAATTGGGGAAATATTAATTGTTCTTGGGTGGGCTGAGTCAGTCAATAGCAATTCTACCTCAACTGATCTATTTACTCAGTACCATCTCAATTAAACTACCAAAAATTATTTTATTGAGCTAGAAAAAATTAAAAAAATTCATTTGGAAGAAAAAGGTCAAGAATATCAAAGGAATTGATGGAAAGACAAATGTAAAGTAAGGAGGTCTAGCAGGACTAGATCTTAAACTGTATTATAAGGCAGTAATTATCAAAATTATCCGGTACTGGCTAAGAAATAGAATGGTGGATCAGTGTAAGAGAGTAGATCTGCAATACACAGTAGTAAAAGATTGCAGTAACCTTGTGTTTGATAAATGCAAAGATTCAAACTTTTGGGATAAGAATCCACTATTTGGTAGAAATTGTTGGGAAAACTTTAAAGCAGTCTGGCAGAAACTAGTTATAGGCCAATGTCTTATTTACCAAGACACAAATACACACACATGTATGTACACGCATGCATATGCACACACTATATATACATATATGTGCACACATGTGTATATACACACATGTATATGCATATACATGCATACACACATATATTGCTTTACTCAATAAACTCAGGTTGTTCCCTACTGACTCTAGGATAAAATTTAAACTCTGTTTGACTTTTAAAACCCTTTACTAATTGTAAACTTACCTTTTGTCAACTAAATTGTCAACTTATCTTTTCCACCTTGTTGTCCAGTCATGTCGGACTCTTCATGACTCCATTTGAGGTTTTCTTGGCAAAGAAACTGGAGTGGTTTGCCATTTCCTTCTCCAGCTCATTTTACAGATGAGGAAACTAAGGCAAGCAGGATTAAGTGACTTGCCTAAAGTGACACAACTGGATTTGAACTCAGGAAGATGAGTCTTCCTGACTCCAGGCCTGGTACTCTATCCACTGAGCCACCTCGCTGCCCCTCCTATGCACTGTGATCCAGCCAAATTGGCCTTATCTCTGAGCCTCATGAGACTCTCCATCTCATATACCTGTGTTTTGCATTGGCTGTCCCATGAACCTGGATCACTCTTCTCCCCGCCTCTGCCTAAGAGTCTCTGTCTTCCTTCAAGGAGCAGGTGAAACGTCGGCTTTTATGCTAAATCTTTCCTGATCATCCTAATTGCTAGAGCCCTTACTCCCTAATTCCTTTGAATTTATTCTTTAAATATTTTCTGTATATACTTATGTGACCCCACTTCTGCCCATACCTGGGGGAGTTTCCCTGTGACACCATAAAGGGTAATAACTCCTGGTTAGTTGAGGGATCTCAGAGACTGAGATGCTAAATCTGGCAAAAATGAGATACTTGACTTTAGATTGTTGAAAGCCTGGGGGAAAGGTGGCTGAGAGTGACAAGTGCAGACTTTTGAATGACTGGCTAGAGATCTCCCCGGAGTCAATCAGTCAGTTAGGATTCAAGGATTTATTAGGCTCCTACTATGTGCTAAGCACTGAGAATACAAAGAAAGGCAAAGAATAGTCCCTGTTCTCAAGGAGCTCTTGGTCTAATGGGGAAACAATCTGTAAACAACCATGTATAAACAAGATATAGATGGTAAAACTGGAGACCATCACAGAGGGAAGGCGCTGCATTAAGAGAGATTGAGAAAGTCTTCTTTTAAAAGGTGGGATTTTAGGTGGCACCTGAGAAGAGCCAGGGAAGATAGGAGGAAGGGATGAGGAGGGACAGAGTGAGACAGCCGGTGCAGATTCTTAGAGTCAGGAGACGAAGTGGCTTCTAGGAGGAGCAGCAAAGATGCCCGTGTCACTAGAACACAGAGAATGTGGGGATAGGTAAGGTGTAAGAGGGCTGGAAAGGTAGGAGGGGACCAGGTTATGAATGACCTCATCAGGACCTAGCTCCCTATGGGAGGTGCTTATATGGACCTCTTCTCATTCTCCATAACAGCAGAAATCACCATACCCCTTGGAGAAAGGGTGAGCCAGATGCCACAAAAGATATTGATACATGCCACGCACATGTCAGTCATTATTTATATTCCCATAGCCCAACCATATATTTTACACACACACACACACACACACACACACACACACACACACACACGTGTGTGTGTGTGTGTGTGTGTGTGTGTGCTTCTTATATCCTCATTAGAATGTAAGGTCCTTGAGAGGAGACAATGTTTGTCTTTGGCTTTTGTCTTTGAATGCCCAACCTAGTGCCTAGAACATAGTGGTACTTAATATATGCTTATGGATTGATTGACTGCTAAGTGTCAGATTCTGGATCTGAGTCATTTGCCTTGAAATCCAGCATTCTTTTCATGGTGCTATGTCCCTGCCTCATCATAGAATCTTACATCCAGGACCATTGAATTCAATCACTTCTTTTTTTTTACAGGATAAGGGAACTGAGACCCAGGGAGATGAAATATCTTTCTCAGGGTCACAGAATTTGTATGAGGCAGAACCTGAACTTAAAACCAAGTATTCTTTCTATAAATTCATTGTTCTTTCTTCCTGCTCTACCTGATTGTCTCTTGTGATACTTTTGAGGCTGCTAGCTCACAAGACTGGCCTCCCAGAAAGCCTCTGAATCAGCCTGTGTGTCTCGTTTCCCACTGGGAAAACTGAAACCTTTCATTAAGATTTATTTTTCCCTCTCTGCCAGCAGTACAGAGTCAGAGCTTTTCCTTTGGGAGTCAAATGCTGAGCACACAAGGAGCCTGCCCTGCTTAACCTCACAGTGGGATTTCATTCATTTGGATCCTGAATGCCAGCCTGGTACCACAGAAGCCGATAGGGGTGGATGTGAGCTGGGGAAAAGGGAATCTGTGGGATGGAATTTGTTATTACTCAGTGATATTAACAACACTCATCGATTGATGTGGACCATGCAAGGAAGTGGTGGGATTGTGCAATAGAGGCACTGTCTGTGTGACCTTGGACAGATCACTTTACTTACCTGCGCTTCAGTTTCTTCATTTGTAAAATGAGAGGATTGGACTCCTTGGCTTCTGAGGTCCATTCCAGTTCCAAATCTATTGTTTTATGATCCTATTTATTTACTACCTGTTTGACTTTGGACAAGTCACAACTTTCTGGGCCTTGGTTTCCTCATCTGTAAAATGATGGGATGGACTAGGTGTGCTTTGAGGTCCTTTTCAACTCGAGATCCATGCTATTAAGGGGAAGCAGTGGTCCTGGAGTCAGGAGGACCTGAGTTCAAATCCAGCCTCAGATACTAGCTGTGTGACCCTGGGCAAGTTACTTAACCCTGGTTGCCTCCAAAAAAAAAAAAAAAAAGGAAAATAGATCTAAGGTGTTGGCAACTAGGTTCAAATCCTGTCTCTGAGGTTGCAGACATTCATCATCTACCATGGCAAGATATAATCAGGGGACTAGAGTTATACACCAGGAACATGGTATCCTTTATAAGCTAACAGATGAAATATTCACGAATTATAAATAAAAACCCTAGAATTCCATCGAGAGTTCAAAAAATAAACTGATCCATTATCAGAGATAGAACTATTGCTCACAATTGCCCGGAAATAACATTGATCTCTAGAAACTGAAGAAAAATATTTTTTAATAGATGTCATGGGGCAGCTAGGTGGCACAGTTGATAAAGCACCAACCCTGGAGACAGGAGGACCTGAGTTCAAATCCAGCCTTAGACTCTTACAAGATGTGCGACCCTGGGCAAGTCACTTAACCCCAATTGCCTCCAAAAAACAAACAAAAAATAGATGTCATGATTTAGAATATTTATTCTCTCCAAGATATTTGGAATGAAAAGTATGCAGATAACATAGGACCCATGATTACCTTGGTATAGGGAACTCTCTCCCTCTTTATCAATGCAAGACAGCACCTTCTTTGCAAGTTAGTCTTAAAGGATTACCTGGGGGCAGTTACTTAGTGGTTGCTGTGTTCATCCTCTTGATTTTATAAATGAAGAAACTGAGGCTCAGAGAAATTACTCTTTCCTAGAATCATATAACCAGTATGAATCACAAGTACAATGAATAATTTTCAAAATATAGAGACATAATGGAGTAAATGGAGAGAACTAGGTGGCTCAGTGGATGGAGTCCTGGGCCTGGAGTAAGGAAATCTCAGTTCAAATCCAACCTCAGACAATTACTACTCTGTGACCCTGGGCAAATTATTTAACCTCTCTCAGTCTCAGTTTCCTCTTCTGTAAAATGGGGATAATAATAGCACCTACTTCATGGGTTGTTGTGAGGGTCAAATGAGGTAGGATATATAAAATGTTTTGCAAACCTTAAAAAAGCACTGTATAAATGCTAGTTATTATTTTTATTGTTCAGTTGTTTTTGGTTTTGTTTTTAGTCACGTCTGACTCTCCGTGACCTCATTTGAGGTTTTCTTGGCAAAAATCCTGGAGTGGTTTGCTATTTCCTTTTCCAGCTCATTTTACAGATGAGGAAACTAAGGAAAACAGGGTTAAGTGACTTGCCCAGAGTCACACAGCTAGTGAGTGTCTGAAGGCAGATTTGAACTCAGGAAAATGAGCTTTGCTGATTCCAGGCCCTGTATTTTATCCACTACCTAGCTGCCCATTGTTATTATTCATTGCAAAAAGCAGTTATGCTATTCACCCACCTGAGCATTAGTCTTCAGAAGTTAAATATAAAAGAATAATAACAAAATAATGATTAGTTGCAGGACCATTTCCATCTGAACTCCACTAAAAAAAAACCCACAGTAGCAATAATGTATTACAAATACCTTAGTCTTCCCCAGGCAAGATGAGTTAAGCATAAGACTTATTAAGGAGAAATCTGAGGCTGTGTATGTTAAGAGACTGTCTGATTCCTGGAAATCACATACAGAGCACCTTTAGAGCAATAAATGCCCATGAAATACCAATCTTAAAATATACTGTTGGCACAGATGTCCACATATTTGGTCAACAGTACATTTCAGCATTCCCTTAAATATCAGGCATCTTAGCAAAAAGGAGGGCTCATCATCTTGAGGACAGTTATAGAAGGATTAACCTTATCAAAAATGAGGAAGAGGCCTTTCTAGGCTTGTTTCTTATTTTGTAAAACAAGGGAGGTTAGGCTAGGACAGATGTCTAAGGACCCTTTCAGCTGTAAATCATATAAGCTACAGAGCCATAAGCAGGAATTTCAGAACCTGGGACAAGTTCAGTTGGGAAATGGGATCGTTTAAGGAAGAAACACTCTTGTCTGTGGATGAAGTAGTCTGGAGAGAGAGGTCAAGGGTCCAGAAGAGGTTGAAGGACTAGGATATCAAGATATTCACAGAAGTCGGTGTTTTGTGGCAAACTGGATAGAGATCTGGACTTGGAGTCAGGAAGACCTGAATTCAAATCCTTCCTTAGATACCTACTAGCTGTGCACCCCTGGGCAAATCACTTAATCTTGTTTTTCTCAGTTGCCTCATATGTAAAATGAACTGGAGAAGGAAATGGCAAGCCATTCTAGTGTCTTTGCCAAGAAGACCCCAAAAGGGTCACGAAGAGTTGCACACAACAGAAATGACTCAACAACAACACAAGGACTTCCCAGTCCTGCAGACCAACAACCCACCTTTGATTCTTCTTTCCAGTGACTCTGGCCTCCTTGCTTTTCCTTGAGCAAGACATTCCATCTCCCCCCTCCAGGCATTTTCACTGGTTGTCCTTCATACCTGGAATACTCTTCTTCCTCATTTTCCCCTCCTGGCTTCCTTCAAGTCCCACCTTCTACAGGAAAGGGAGATTCCTTGATTCCTCTTACTTTAAGTGTTTTCCCTCTGTTGCTTACATCCAATATATCTTGCATATATCTTTTTTGTACATAGTTTTTGCACATTGTTTCTACCCCTCAATTGTGAGTTCCATGACAGCAAGTATCATCCTTTACCTTTCTTCATATACCCAGTGCTTTTTCGTAGTCCTTGACACATAGTAGGTGCTTAATAAATGCTTATTGACTGACTGATTGGAGAGTCACCTGGAGACACAGAGGGCAAACAAGTTGCCCATGATCACACAGGTAGTATAAGCCAGTTGCAGGACTTCAACCCACGTCATCCTGTCTCTAAGACTTACCCCTTTTAACTCACTATGTCTCTCAGAGTCTCTTACTAACATTGTACTTTATTATTGAATATGTTGAAAGTGCTTTAAAGTTACTAACAATTTCAATTCTTAATTGGATGGTCTTTTCTCAGTCCTTATCCTTCTCAATATATCTGAGGCATTTGGCATTGTTCAGTGCCCTTTCCTCTTAGGTACCCTCTTCTCTCTGGGCTTTCATGACAATACTGTCTCCTAGGTTTCTTCTACCTATCTGACTCCTCATCACACCTCCTAATGACTGGCTATTCCCCCAAACCTCTGTTCTTGGTGCTCTCCTCTCTCTATATTCTTACTCTCGGTAACCTCATCAATTTCCGTGGTATTAGCTATCATCTCTATGCAAATGAATTCCATATCTATACCTATCCAGCCCCAGGCTCTCCCCTGAACTTCAGTCTTACGTCACCATTTCCCTATTGGACATCCCAAACTGGATACCACAGAGACATCTCAAAATTCAACATGTTCAAAATGAAACTCATTATCTTTTCTCTCAAATTCATCCATCATCCAAACCTTCTCCTTTCTGTTGAAGGTACATCATTCTTCCAGTGTCCTGGGTTAGTAATCTGAGCATTATCCTGGACCTCTCACTGTCCCTCATCCCACATATCTAATCATTAGCCTAATTTTATTGTTTTTACTTTCACAACATCTCTAGCATCCAACTGCTCTCTACTCACACCAGTACTACCTTAGTTCAGGCTCTCATCACCAGCCCCCTGGATCATTCATTCACTCATTTGATGAGGATGGGATCTAGACCCCAAAAAAGGAAAAACTCTGGACTTTCCCACTTGGCCAAATCTCTGGCGTTTGCCCGAGGCTATAATCCCATCAACTGGACTTTCATTGTGGCTACACCCAATCTCCCAATTCTGTTACCCCTAGCCTAGCCCTCCCTATGGCCCCTATAGCCATTTCCCACACTTAATCCTACCTAGGCTCCATTGTCCAGGTCCCAGGAGTTCTGTTTACCCCAGTTTACTGGCCACTCCCATTCAGATCTTCCTTAGACTCCTGCTCCAATCGCTCCAAACTACTTGGCCACTCCTAGATCCCTCCCACAGTCTTTCTGTATATAAGGTCCATCTTCTGTATATAAGGTCCACTCTCAACATATTCAATAAGGTCCATTAAGATGCTCAGATTCCTAAAATCTAGCCATTCCTCTGATTCTTATAATCTAGCCACTGCTGAGATTTTTACAATCTGGCCACTAGCTCACAGGTGCTCAGATTCCTTAAGAGTCTGGCCAATATGGTGGATCTTTAATAAACCTTGTCTTTGGCTGAAAGAAGGCTTGGGATCCATGTGTCATGATCTTGGGGTTCTAGCACCCCTAACCTCTAAACCTCATCACATTGAACCATTCAATCAATAAGCTGGAGGGTGATTCAAAAAAGAAACTGAGGAGTAGTCAGATAGGTAGGAGAACCAGGACAGAGTAGTGTCATTAAAGTCCAGAAGGGAGAGAATAGCCAGGAGGAAAGGGTGGTCAATAATGTCAACTGCAGCTGATAAAGGAGAAGAATGAGGCCTGAGCAAAGGCCATCAGGTTTGGCAATTATGAATCTGCTGATAATTTCAGAGGGAACAGTTTTGTTGAGGTTTAGGAGTTTAGAGGTGCTAGGATTCCAAAAATCACAACACGTGGATTCTGCCCAAAAGAATTTGACCCCAGTCTTCTTTCAGCCAAAGACAAGGTTTATTAGAACATTTGTCATATTGGGCAGACTCTTCAGGAGTCTGAACATTACTGAGCTATTGGCTAGATTAGAAGAATCTGAGCCCATGGCTAGATTGTAAGAATCTAAGTCTCTTAGTGAAGACAAGATGGATCTTATATACAGGAAGACTATCAAAGGGATTTAGGAGTGGCCAAGTAGACCACTTGTGGCCAGGGGAGAATGGAGCCTAGATAGCATTAAGGGTGGGAATTGGCCTGGGGCAGTAAGACAATGAAGGCTAGGTTAAGGGTAACTGAACTGGGAGATTGGGTGTAGCTGCAATGAAAGGCAAGTTGATGGGATTATAGCCTCAGGTGATGGCCAGAGATTTGGCCAAGTGGGAAAGTCCAGGGTTTTTCCTTTTTTGGCATCTAGATCTCATCCTCATCAGTTCCAGTTGAGTGTCAAGTTTGAAAGTCCAGTTGTGAAGGGTGGAGCCATCTTGTATTTAACTATGTAACTCCTCACATGCCCAGGTTTGGGGCATTCCCTAAAGGATAGCCCTATGGCTCTATGTGGTGATACGACTTCTGATTAACTGAGGGACCTCTGAACCCAAAACACTGCATGAGTGCAGAGAGACTTTGGAGACAGAGAGTGAAGGAGTTTGAGAGAGATGGGTGAGAGATGAGAGGCGTACTTTGGAATGGCTGATGGAAGACCCTATCGCTGCAGACATACGGGGGAAATCATTCCCCACCTCCCACCCCATCCCTCATGAAATGTCCCTCGATTCTCCCAGTGCCTGCAATCCTAGATACTACTGAGAACAGACTGGTGAGATCATCCTCTCTTTGACTGAGCTGAGATTTTATCTCACTTCCAGTCAAAGCCTGTTCTATTCTTCCTTATTCTTTTCTCTGCTCCAATCTATGGATCTATCTAAACTTCCTAGACTTCTCTTTACTGTTTGTTTAGATAAATGTGTTCACTTGATATTCTGGACTGTTTTGTGTGTAACCAGTGTCTAGTGGGAAGAAGCTAAGCTGGTTGAGAGTAAGAGACCTGTTATCCCTCTCTTTTAGAAGGATTAGGGAAAGTGGCTTTTCTTCTGAACCCCTAAGAGATGATCATATTCCAGTGTGGTGGCTAGATATAATTCTAATCCCACACTCCTCTTGGAGACTGGCAAATGCAAGAGTGAATATTAGCCAGGGTGCTCCTCTTCCACCCCATAAAGGTGGAAATCTTGGAGATGGGGTGAGCAGGATCTCAGATTAAGAATCTATCTAAACTGGGGGCAAGTAGGTGACACAGTGGATAGAGCACCGGCCCTGGAGTTCAAATCTGACTTCAGACATGTAATACTCACTACCTATGTGACTCTGGGCAAGTCATTTAACCCCAATTGCCTCACAAAATTAAAAAAAAAATCTATCTTAACCACTCATGGACTATATTACAACTTTGTATTTATTCTCTTTTGTTTTTGTTTTTTTTTTTTTTTTGGAGGCAATCAGGGTTAAGTGACTTGCCCAGGGTCACACAGCTAGTAAGTGTCTGAGGCTGGATTTGAAATAGGGTCCTCCTAACTCCAGAGCCTGTGCTCTATCCACTATGCCACCTAGCTGCCCCCTATTTATTCTCTTTTATAGGTTCTGTATGTATTGATGTTTGTACTTGTCCCCTCCATTTGAATGGAAGCTCCTTGAAAGCCTATTGCCTCATTCTGTTCTGTGTCTGTGTTGAGCAGCTAGCCCAGTGCTGGACCGTAATAGCTTCTTAAGAAATTCCTGTTGATGGATTGACTGATTGATCTCTTTTGGCAATGTCTGGGTGGCACGTCTACTACCACCACTGTCATTATCCAGTTTTATTTATTGAGTGTCTGGACATAGCTGATAACTCCCTTAAAGCTGTATAGAGCTGATCAAAGACACAAGCCCTGGTCCCTAGGAACCCTGACTGGCAAACAACTATGGTGATGGGGAGGGTGATTTGGATTTGGATTTGAATTTTTTTTTTTAAATTATACTCTGTTGAAAGAAGAGTGTGGCCCTATTCCAATTCTCCCTGCTTAGAAGTTGTTGAAGGTTATAAATCTAACATGCCAGTCATTTCCCAGAACAAGAGAGAGGAAAAAGAAAAGCTAAAGCAAATAGTAGCATTGTGTGACTCAAAGTCATTCTTATTTTTCATCTTAAAGATAGTACAGACAAGACACAGCAAGGTTTCTTTATGACCCAAATCCTCTGAAGTTGCCTAACATATCCCGCTGCTCTTTCCTGAACATCCGCTCAGACAAGCTGCCTTTTGTCCACTCTGGTTGCTAGCCCAATGAGTCTCCTTTAAACATCCCCCGTGCCCACTCCACAGAACTATGAAAACAATATACCCAGGCACTACAATCAATCAACAAACATTTATGAAATGCCTACTGTGTGCCAGGCACTATGCTAAGTGCTACAGCCTTGTAAATGTGAAGAATAGCAATAAATAACGAGAGGAGGAAAGAGTTTATTTATGAAGCACCTACTATATGCCAGACACTGTGCTATCACCATGTATTTGTGAAGAATAATAACAAAGAAAAATGACAAAAGGAGGAAAGTATTTATTTATTAAGTGCCTGCTGTGTGCCACAGAGGTGGTGGAGTGGATAGAATTCTGAGCTTCAGGAGGACCTGACTTCAGATCCAGCTTCAGACATTCACTAGCTGTGTGATCCTGGGCAAGTCACTTAACCCTGTTTGCCTCAGTTTCCTCTTCTGTAAAATGAGCTGGAGAAGGAAATGGCAAACCACTCCGGTATTCTTTGCCAAGAAAACCCCAAATGGGGTCACGGAGAGTTGGACACAGCTGAAACAATGGAACAATAACAGGTACTAAAGGGCTTTACAATTCTCATCTCAGATCATAACAACAACCATAGCAGGTAGGTGCTATTATCATCCCCATTTTACAGATGAGGAAATGGAGGCAGACACAGGTTAAGCGACTTGCCCAGGGACCCACAGCTAGGGTCTGAAGCCAGATTTGAACAGAGGTCTTCCTGACTCTAGGCCCAGTGTGCTATCCACTGCACCACCTAGCTGCCTCAAAATACAAAACAGCATGAATTTATAATGCCTGAGGTTGGCCCAGAAGAGAAAATGAAAAAAATGTGTGCTCCCTTCCTTCTTTTCAACTTCTTGAAAAAGCTTTGTGATTGCAGAGGTGGAGGACTGTGGCTGCAGAACACAGCTTACATACTGTCAGATTCCATTCATGTATTTGTTCATCCCCCCACTCCCACTATCTTTTACTTTATTGTAGAGAATGGTTCAAGGATTGATGTGTGTTGAAATGAAGGTGATACAGAAACAAAAGATTTTGCACTTTAAAAAAATTCCCCACCTTCTTCCTATTGGTTCTAATTCTTACTTACAGCAACACTAATGTGGAAATATGTTAAAAGGAATGTATATGTATAGCCTATATCAGATTGCTTGCCGTCTTGGTAAGGGAAGTGGGGAGGGAGGGGGAGAAAAATTTAAAACTCAAAAACTTATGGAAGTGATTGTTAATAATTCAAAATAAATTAATTAAAAAAATATATCCTAAAGCAAAAAAATAAATAAAATTCCCCACCAATGGTTTTTGAGTAGGCAATGAAAGCTGCCTTCCTTTCATTTGTCCACATGACATTCTGTGGTATGAATGTCTGTTGTCCCTCCAAACTTTGCATTTGCTCTGCCTGGTAATTTCTCATGCTGAATCATCGTTGGAGTATCTGGCCATCTCTTAGGGAGCCAAATAGTTTAAAACGCTCTTAAGTGACTCATGTATCCTCATCCCAGTTTTCTTCCTTTCCTTCTCTCAAATAAAGAAAACACACACAAAAAAAAGTCTTTGTGTATTCCATAGTACCATGCTCCCTCTCCTCTCTTTCTTTGCTTTCATCACGTCTTTGCTTGCATTTTTGTTTTCTATTTCATACAAAGGAAATGGAAATTTAGTTCTTTGATCTTAGTCTTCTTTTAGAAGTGGCTAACTCACACTTTACAACTACCTTTGCTTTGGATTCCCTGGCTCTCCTATAGATACTTATTGGTTATGTGACCACAGACAAGTTATTTAACCTCTATTGACCTCAGTTTCCTCATTTGTAAAATGATGGTCTGGATGGCCTCTGAGGCCCCTTACAGCTTTAGGTTATGGTTTTATGATCCCATGAATTGTGGGACCTTGGACTAGTCACTTTGTGGGCCTCAGTTTACTCATCTGTAAAATGAAAAGGGGCAGATAGGTGGCACAGTGGATAAAATGCACAGCCTGGAGTTAGGAAGACTCCTCTTCCTGAGCTCAAATCTGGCCTCAGATACTTACTAGTTGTGTGACCCTGGGCAAGTCACTTAACTCCTGTTTGCCTCAGTTTCCTCATCTGTAAAATGAGCTGGAGAAGGAAATGGCCAACCATTCCAGTATCTTTGCCAAGAAAACCCCAAATGGGGTCATGAAGAATTGGATTGTGACTGGAACGACTGAACGACAGCAAAATGAAAGTACTTCTTCCTTGATTCATTTCCTTTTTGGATCAGTGTCATGGGAGTGTGTTTGTCTCTGCTCCTTCAGCTGTGCTTTAAACTCTTCTGAACTGACTAATCCTTGGATTGCTCGGTGGGGTGTATTCTATTGAACAAAGAGCTTTGCTGCTAGAAACCGTGACTGATGGGGGAGAGGGAAAGAAAATTCCCTTCTATCCCCTGATGCCCCCTAGTCTAGACACAGAGTTCACATTCCATGAAGCTGCTCCTATCCTGGACTTCCTCAGAGCTCTTCAAGCTCAGTTTTTAAGGGACTATAGGGGCTTGGCCAATAGTTCCCCAATGCAATGTAAGCTCCTTGAGGGCAGGGACTGGTTTTCATTTGTCTTTGTATCCCCATATCTAGCCCAACAGCTACCATATGGAAAATTTGGAACAATTGAGTGTTGGCTGAGTGCATCTTTCAAGAAATCTTGTGTGATTTTTGACAAATGTTTTGATTTATAGTCAACAAACCGTAAGCACCATGGGATATGCCATTCTCTGGACCTTTCCAGGGATTGCATGACCGTAAAGATGTGGCCCATTTTTAAATGTCATCTGTGAAAGTTTGCTGTTACCCTTATATTTTCATCAAGGATGTATTCAACATGTGTACATATTTTTGTTCTCATAAAGGTGTTATAGAGTTGGGGAAGTAAACATCTGGGGTAGTGGTTATTGATGTTTTCTTAATGACCTTTTTTTTTTTTGTCATTATAACACTTGTGATTCTCCCTCCTCCCAGTAGTTTTTATCCCTATCTCTTTCAAATATCTTAGGAATCAATCCCTGGAAGTCCTTAAATTATGTTGTATAGACATGCTCCATATGCTCTTCCCATCTTAACTTTTTAAAGTGGTATTTCTATTTCCTTCAGGAGCCCACTGGGGACTTTGGTAGCTCCACTGTTCTTACTGAAGAACACTGTTATAGCAGTCTTAACAGATCATTTCTATCTTAAAAAAATCTGTTTGCTGTCCTCCCAGATTCACCCTTACGTGCTCCTGGGATGATTTGAGCTAACTGGGTCTCTCACCAACTCTTTCCATAAATTTATTTTTCCCTTCATTGCTTCTCATTGTTTTATGAAGCAATACTGTTCATAATCAGTATTCTCCATAAAACATTATAATCAAGTTTATGTTCTAAACTGGTATTGCCCTTGATTGCGGTCATTTCTCTTCTTGGCAAGGAGTTCAAATGTTTGCTGGCTGATTAAGTTTTTTAGTCTTCTCATTGCAGCTACTAATTTATATCAGTTAAACTTCCTTAGGAAATGGTGATGGTCTTTGTTGCTATCTGTTATTTTATCCATTTCCTATATTTTTTAAAAAAGCATCAATACCTTGCTTAAATAGATTAGATTGGAGTTGTATTAACTCTTTCTTCTAATTTGGTATTTGTTTTAATATTTTCTCTTGGAAGTTGGATTAGATGACTTTCGAGGGTCCCTTCCAGCATTAGATTCTGACTACATACAGAAAGCATACACAAATACATCTGTGTAATATACAAAGACGTACACACACATATATTTTGACACTAGAGAGATTTTTTATACTAACTTTTATCTATATTGGTTTATGCATTTTTATTCTTTTATCATGTACAAATTAATAGACAACACATGGTCTCCCTATTGCATTGTATTATTGTTGTCAAATGTATTATAATAGAAAGCCTATGTCATAATTATTATTGTCTCCAGAACACCTTTATTATAACAGCACATGGATGGCTTAGGAGTCCTTGAAACCTTCTCCCATTATCACATTAGAAAAATGACTTCATAAAATTAGTGAATTGTCATCTTGGAAGGCAGGGTCAGCCTGGTCTTAAGAGAATGTGACAATGGGCAGGTTTTAATTTCAGTGGTTCAAGTGTCAACGGTAGAATTTGAACTTGGGTCCTTTGATTCCAGAACTCTTTCTACTATAGCACCCTGCCTTCTAATGATGGGAGGGGGCAGGGAAAAGGGATTCACTGGAGAATCTAAATAATATTTAAGTTTCATTTGCAAGCCATTCTTAAGAAAAATGTAACCCCACCCAGAATTTGTTGCTTTAAAATCCTATGGTCATTTGAGCTTGCAGGGGTCTAGAGTGGAGGGAGAGAACAGTTGGTGACAATTGTGGGTGCCTAGGGACCCAACAAGTACCCTTATATATGCCTGGGTAAGTACATAGTGTTATAATTATAATTTACAATTTCATTTTTAAGTAGACTAACTAAAATTTTGTGTGCATGTATATTAGAGAGCCATATTCAATCCTCTGAAACTTACCCCAATATTTTTTAGCTTGACTGCAGAAGCATTCCTATTTAGTTTCTTCCTTAGATTATAAACAACTTGGGGACTGAGGCAAGGCTAGGAAATAGATTTGGCATCAGGATACCTGGCTTGGCATCAGAAAGATCAGAGATTTCCAATAGTGCCCCATATATTTAGTATGTGGCCCTGGTACAGTCACCTAACCCCTTTGAGTCTCACTTTACTTATCTGTAAAATGAATAAAATCTGAGTAGCATCAATCTCACAGGATTATTATGAGGATCAAATTAGAGAGTGTGTACAAAAATACTTATAGCAAACCTAAATGTCCGCTTCCATTGCTATGTAAAATTCTGTAGTGGCTGTTAGCAAGGTTTCTTAACCTGGTATCTGTCAACATTTTTTTTTTTTTAATAGTGATACTGAATTTCAATATAATTAGTTTCCTTTGTAATTTGTTGTTCAATAGTTTCAGTCACATCCAATTCTTCATGATCCCATTTGGGGTTTTCTTGGCAAAAGATACTGGAGTGGTTTGCCATTTCCTTCTGCAGCTCATTTTACACATGAAGAAACTGAGACAAACAGGGTTAAGTGACTTGCCCAGGGTCACATAGTAAGTGTCTGAGGCCAGATTTGAATTTAGGTCTTCCTGACTCCAGGCCTGGTGTTCTATCCACTGTGCCACCTAGCTCCCCAGAAGGGGTACATAGGTTTCGCCAGACTGCTGGGGAGGGGGGTGTCTAAGACAGAAAAAAGATTAAAAGCCCTCATTTTAGTGGGTGGTGGTCATATTCAGAGTGAGAGTTTGATCAACACTTGTGTCTGTTGACTCCTCTAATTTTTCATCTCTTAAGAATAATAGCTGGTGTTTTTATAGCTCTTGAAGGTTTGTAGAGAGTTTTACATATATTGTGTCATTTGATTCTCATAACAATCTTGGGAGGTGAGTACTACTGGCATTACTATTCCCATTTGACAGATGGGCAGACTAAAGCCCAGAAAGATTAAATGACTTACCTAGAAACACATAGCTAGGAAGCATGAGAGACGGGGCTGAAGCCCAGATCTCCCCTGCTTTCAAGTTTGCCATTCTTTCCCCTCCTTTCCTACAGAAGCAACCAGACTTTTTGCTGAGCTTGGTTCAAGTGTCTGCTTGACCTTACCTCTTTCCTTATTTTGAATTCCAAGATCCAGTCGGCTTACAAAATCCATTGACCTTTGCTGTGGAATCCCACTAGTATTTTGCAATCCATTCTGAAAAGTTGAGCAGCCTCCAGTGTTTAAATGTCAGGTCCCTTTCCCTTCTTAAAAAGTAATTCTCAAGTAACAATTTGAGACATTGCTCTTCATTCCCCTACTTCCCCCCCCCAAAAAAAAACAAGCACAAATTTCCATATTTTTTCTGCTATAATCAAGTAGAAACTTCTCTGGCATTCAAAACCCCTCACAGTACAGCTCCAGTCAATCTTTCCAGGCTTATTCCACATGGACTTCCCTGCCCCCCCACCCCCTTCAAGTACTCTACATTTCAGCCAAACGGGCCAACCTGCCATTCCCATACACAACATTCATGCATTTGGAACTGGAAAGGAACTTCCAGGTTATCTTACATAACTTCATGAGGAAACTGAGTCCCATTGAGGTTCAATAGCTTGTCCAACGTGACAGAGCTTGGAAATGACAGAGCTGGCATTGGAACCCACCCAGGACTTTAGACTCCAGATCCAACGTTCATTCTACTCCAGCATTGCTGATAGCAGGTAGGCTAAGAATTATTCACCTGGTTTGACCAATGAGGAAATGGAGGCAGAGAGAAGGCAAAGGGCTTGCTGGAAGTCTTGAAGCAAGTCACATTATTTAAAAATTTATGCTCCTATCTCTCTGGTTCTGAAGTCAGAGGAACTGGGTTCGAGTTCAACCTCTGATGTTTCTTAGCTATGTGACCTCGGGCAAGTCACAATCTTCTCGTTTCCTCATAAATTGTTCTTTGTCCTTAATTTTTGAAGAAGACGAATGACATCGGGGGTGAAGTCTTGACCTGAAGTGAATTAACTTTAAGTGAGGCAGAGTTGCACAAAGTCATCAGCCTTACTCTTTTCCAGAGTCATCAAAGTCCACTAGCAAGACAAAGGTGAGACAACTGGCAATTGCCCAGGGTGCAGTCCTCGTGTGTAAAACTGATGAGCCAAATGGCTCTGAAGTCTGACTCCAGCTCTACGCTAGGACTGCATAGGCTGGCTGTCATGCCTGGAATGCTCTCCCTCCTACCTCTTAGAATCCATAGCTTCCTTCAAAACTCAGCTCGAAGGCCACTTTCCTTAATAAAGCCCACCCCCAGCCCAATTTACTTTTGATACATTGGCATTGGACTCTTTCCTCCTGGGTGGAGATCAATGCCCTATCCCTCACACAGTAACTAGGGTTAAACTTTGTATTTATCTTGGATATATTTGTGTACATACTATATCCACAGGCAGAAACAATGTTTTCAGGTTATTGGCATCATCATCATCATCATTATCACTACTACTACTACTACTACTACTGCTACTAGTAGTATCCTCCCAGCACTTAATATCCTTGGCATAGAGAAAATGCTTGGAGATTACTTGGTTGATTTTTAATAGAACCAGACTTTGAAATTTCCCTTTTCTGGTAGCATTAGCACTTCCCCAGAGAAGTTCATTGTCTATTGTGCTTTTAGGCATTAACTTGCCTCATTAGACCAGTGGTTAATTCTTCTGGTATGAGGTCAGGGCCATTTCCTAAGTCGAGGTCAGAAATTGTTTTCTTTCTTTACTTCTCAATGGTTGATTCTTTCAGACAGCTTGCTCACATCATTTCCTCTAGTGTTTCTTTGAGCTCAGCTAAGGTCCCCCCACCCCCAACTTTGTTCTGTCCAGGTTGTTCCTATTTTTCCTTCTCTGCTCCCCTGCCAGCAGTCATTCATGCCCTTCCCTTCAGGAAGTCATCCCAGTTTTCCCAGGTGATCCATTCTACAGGGCCTGATGGGGGAAGGGGGAAGGCGGATGGTGGAGGTGAAGCCCAGCCAAGTTGGCAGCGGTTTACTGAGAGTTATCAGTCCAGCTGTTCATTGTCATTACAAGGCTACCCTACCATTGATCCTATTCAAAGATTTTCCTGCAGTTCTCCTTCCATTTGAATGTTCCAGGCTAAGTAAACTTCACACCTTTGATATTTCCTGTTTAGCACTAACCTTTTTTTTTATTGCTTTTATTGTTCTCCTTCTGATCATCTTTAAAAATTCTCCAGGATTTACTCCAAGCATGAGGCCCCAAACTGAATAGTTCTGTTCAGCTGTTTTTCAGTTGTGCCCAACTCTTCGTGACCTCATTTGGGGTTTTCTTAGCAAAGATACTGGAGTGGTTTGTCATTTCCTTCTCCAACTCATTTGACAGATGAGGAAACTGAGGCAAACAGGAGTAAGTGACTTGCCCAGGGTCACACAACTAGTAAGTGTCTGAGGTCAGATCTGAACTCAGGTCTTCCTGACTCCAGGTCCACAGTCCTCTACCTACTGCACTACCTAGCCTCTCATAATACAACATAGATAATGCTAATCTGTGGTTTTCAAAGTCAATATGTGTCCCACAAATATCCATTTGTATTTGGGTTTGATACCACTGATCATAACTAAAATTCATTTTGTGCTTTAATGTTTTAAAAGTGCTTTTCTTACATTATTTCATGTAAACCTCACACCAATCCCATAAGGTTAAGGTGGATACTATAGGTATTAATATCTTACATATACAATAATATTATAATATATAATATAATATAATATTGTAATATATTATAATAATCTCACAGATGAGACTCTAACACAAGCACCCTTATATCATAGTGCCATAGGACCATGGACTTAGAGCTGGAAATGACCTTAACAGCTATCTATAGTCTAACCCCTCATTTTATAGAAAGGGAAACTGAGGCTCAAAAAGCTTCAATGTTTGCTCACACTGAGTCACACAGATGGTAAGGACTTGAGCCAGGATTAATCTCAGGTCCAGTGTCTCCTCCACCATACTACATTTTATACACTTAACTATTTGCATGTTATTTTCCCCTCCAAAAGAATGTAAGCTCCTTGAGGACAGGCATTATTTTTAGTTTTGTCCTTAGATCCCTAGTGCCTAGAACAGAATGTTTCATAGAGTAGACAATAAATACTTATTCCATGGACTGAAAAGTCTGAGGGTAACTTTTTGACAGTTATTCAAGGTGTAGGATATGATTTTTTTTCCAAGGATACTATATAGTCAGTACAAGAACTCAATGAATTTCATTCCTTTCAGCTCGGTGAACAGTAAGGGTGAAGGTTCACTCCTGCCTTAATTAATCATTGGAGGCCCAGACATCTAAATTGAATCAAACAATAAAAAGTAAGCTAAGTGTGAATAAATTCCTAATCCTTTTGAGAGGATCACAGGGGCTTTGGGCTAAAGCACATGACACACCACAGGAAATACCTTGTGACTGGTTAAGGAGAATCAGTCATGGTCTGTGTGGCCATAGATAAAATAACAAACTGGTCTGGTAATTTAACCATTCTAGCAACAGGTCTGCCATGTAGTGGTTGAACACAGGTGAGGACTCCTGAGAGAAAATTGCCCTGAGTGGTAGGAGGAAAAAGTATTTTTTTGCTCCCTTTCTCTCCCCCATTGAACAAGTGATAACATTGGGTTTAGAAATGTTGAAAGATGTGGAGTTCCCATCAGTATCATTAACAGTATCCCCAGAGCAGCAGCAGCTGATGACAAACTGCATTGGCTGCTGAGAGACCTATGGAAGAAAAGCAATGTCAAGACTCTATGAGGCACTGACCTTTAGACCCTAGTAAATTGCTTCTTCTAAGGGGAAATTCATGAGGATGCCACTAAGGGAAAAAAGAATTTCCATTATCTAGAAGCTCTGAGTTTACTGTTTGGCCACATATGCCCTCTAAGTGTGAGTCCATTTTCCCTAGGTACTTAGTGTATGCAAGAGAAGAGTATGCCCCTTATTTGGGGTATTTTTTTCTAACAAATATCCTTTCTATACCTACTTTGTAAATACCCTTTCTGAAAGCTAATTGACTCTTGCTGATAATCAATGGTAAATACACTGGTGGGGGCTCATGAGTGATAGTGCTAGAATATCCAGTCTTTTAGGATTAACTATAAAACTCTAAGGGGAGTAGCAGTCAGCTTCAGTCTCAGGATACAGCTGGAGGATGTGAGTGGGGGGTTTGGGGAAGCAACCCCAGAGAAGGCGCTATACTTAGATCACATTTAAAGTCAAATTCAAAATGACTAGTACATCATAATCTTCACCTATAAAATGACTAATTTGGACTAGTTGACTTCTAAAGTTCTCTGACAATTCTAGATGTATGATCCCATGAAGGGACTTGCTTACAGTTAGGCAGACATGAAATTTGAACTCAAGCCCTTAGACTCTGAATCCAGAGCTCCTTGTACTGAACCAGGTAGGGTTCATTGCCTCTTACCTAGAAGCAAGAGGCAATATGGCTTAATGGATAACATTTTGGAGGTGAGAAGAGCTGGGTTCAAAGTCCATCTCTGACGCCTATTAACTGTGTGACCAGGAACAAGTGAGCTTTTCTAAGCCTCAGTAAAAATGAGAGGGTTAGACTCAGTGACTTTTAAGGCCCTATTCCATTTCTAAATCTATAATCCTAAGTTCATTTAATTTCATCTGAGTTCAGATGCTTGGAAAAAAACATTTTTCAGACCAAGTACCTTAACATTCTGAAAGGGAAAAATTACACAATTATTCTTATCTCTGATTATAAGAGAGAAGGAACCTTATTTTATTTAGAAGCCCAAGACAATAAGTGCTTTTTGGAAAGCTTTAAGCAGATGACCCATGTCTGCTTTTGCTGTGGTTAATGATTCCTATCTCAGTGGAGATGATGAAGGATTATGCATCCTATCAGGCAACCTACAATAGGCATCAATAACCAATTACTCAGTTATTTTAACATCACCAGCCTTCACAGGGAAATAGATATTTAGATGGGTAATTATCAATAACTCTTATTACATTGATTTTGAAATAGCTTATCTAAATTGATCTTTTACAAATTTAATGCTTATGGGAACATTTTTTAAAAACCATAGGAAGTGAACACGCTAAATAATTTCCATACTTGCTTTTTCCTAGTACCAAGCAATTATAAATCCAAGTGGTTGTTTGGCTGTAGGTGATTTAGAATGCTCCAAGAACCAGGTGATGGATTAGTGACAGATTAAAAGATTATACTATCCTCTATCACCTTGATATTCAATGAGTCATTGTGGAGTTGCCTGAAATGGTGAGGCATGCACAGAAGGATTGATTTTTGTTCATTTTAGAATGAGTATGTACAGTACGGCATGTATTAGAAGGAGTTTGAGTTTCCTGTAGGATGATGAATATGAGCCGGAAAAAACTATGCCTCTTGTGTGTGATTCTATGACATTGAATATACCAACTCATAGATTTAGAGCTGGAAGTTATTTTGGTGGTTATTTGGTGGTCATTTTACACTTAATCAACTGTAGACTGATCAACAAGCATTTGCTTCAGATGCATACTGCTCCTGTGACTTTGAGCAAGTCCATTAACCTCTCTGGGCCTCAGTTTCCTCATCTGTAAAATGAGGCGGTTGAACTAGATTGCCTCTGTGGTCCCTTTCTACTTTAAATCTTAAGATCCTTAGCCCTTACTATTGGTTGCTAGGTGCTGGAAACACGCCCAGAGAGGTTTAGACTTAGGGTAAGTCATCTCTGAGCTAAGAGGTTTTTGTTTGTTTGTTTTAAATGAGGGGGTTGGACTGGATTACCTTTGAAGGTCCCTTCCTGGTCTCCTAGGGAATGACTTGCCCAAGGTTTGCAGGTGATAAGTGGCAGAGCAGGGATTTGAACTCAAATCCTTTAATTCCAAATATAGTATTGTTGGAGCAGCTAGGTGGCACAGTGGATAGAACACCAGTCCTGGAGTCAGGAGGACCTGATTTCAAATCCAGCCTCAGACCTTGAAACTTACTAGCTGTGTGACCCTGGCCAAGTCACTTAACTCTGATTGCCTCCACACCTCCCTCCCCATACCCCCCAAAAAAAACCCCAAACCAAATATGGTATTTTTTTTCAATGCAGCATACTTCCTCAAGGTCTAACATTCTTCCCTGCTTATTTGAGAACATAGCTTCCATGGAGGATATTAAGTTTTGACTTGGATTGGATGGAGCTAAACTTCTGAGGGTTTGGGAAATAAAGCAGATTTCTCTGATATTTGCCCCATGGCTTTTCTTTCCCTCAAATTAATTTCCTCCTGATTACTTTCCTGATTTTCATTAGGTGTTATCCTCATTTTTTTTTTTTTGGTTAAGAGTAGAGATACCTATTTTCCTTGAATCTGATTACTAACATCAAAGCTTTTTTTTTCCAAGATTGTTATTATTATTATTAGCCATTTAATATATTAATAAATTATTGGATGATTTCAAACAGGTATAATTCATGTATGTATATATACATATAATATAAACATAAATAATATATGCATATCTCTATCTAGAACTAGACCTAGATATATAGCCTTGCACATATATCTTGAATGGTTTCATTGGGAGTAGGTCTTCCTTCCACGAATGTGGTTGAGAAACCCTCTATATTTTAGTAGATACTCTTCATGAGTTGTCATGGTTGAAAATATGAATAACTTAGCGGTTAGTCTTCTGGCAATGAGCCTCTGTGAACTTAAACTGGTTCTCAGTCAACAGATAGTTTAATGTTGGGCCCGTATTAGGAACCTTTATGACTTTATTGAATTTTCCAGACCTCATTGGCAGAGCCTTCAAGTACCCAGAATTTAAAATATTCATAGCTAGACTCTTTGCACTGTCCAAAAACTGGAAGCAAAGTGGGTGCCTATCAACTGGGGAATGTTTGGACCAACTACGGAATATTAATATAACAGAATGTAGTTATGCAATAACAAATGATGAATAGGAGGAATTTGCAGTTAACTGATGTAAAGGGAAAGAAATAGATCCTGAAGAATGAAAAATACAGTGTTGGCAACAATGTAAATGAAAAGGTTATTTAAAGGAAGCTGACAAATTGCCAGCTTTGGAACTTAAAATTAAAAAAAACAAAAACAAAGCGTTTAAAAAAATGTTTTTTACATGTAATTGGAAAATATATTTAAAAAATAAAAGGAAGCAGAATTTTGAGTAGTTTACAAATGAATAATGGTCCCAAGCTTCCTTTGAGCTCTAAATCTGTGATCTTGTGATCCCATGACTTCCAGCTGCCAGGATCTAAGGATATAACCACAAAAACAATACTTCATTCAGATATTATGACCCTTTTCAAATTGTGTTTCCTGATAACTAGCCTAGAATATTATATCACTCCTTGGGGACTGGGTAATAGAATAGAATGAATGTTGCGTTTGGAACTAGAGGACCTACATTCAAATCCCAGCTCCGCCACTTACTACCTCTATGACCTTGGAGAAGGTCACCTCTCTAAGCCTGTTTCCTCATCTGTAAAATGAAGGGGTTGGACCAGATGACCTCTAAACTCCTTCCCTGTTCTGTATGATCCTGTGATTTACTTGAGTATCCACTGAGTCTGAAGAATTGTACTAGCTGGGCATTGCATGCAGTGTAATATTGTAGAAAGAGCGCTGGATTTGGAGGCAGAGGATATGAGTTAAAAGTCCAAGCTCTCTTACTATCTGTATAATTTTGGGCTTGTCATTTTATTTTGATAGCCCTCAGTTTTCTCATCTGCAAAATGAAGGCATTGGTCTAGATGTTTTCTATAATCCTTTCTAGCTCTGCAACTGAATGAGAAGGTGGGGAGGAAGAGGAATGTTATTATTTATTTTATATTAGAACCTTAAATATATGATAATACATCAATATAATTTATAATGTGTCAATATAAATTATATTATTTATCTATAAATAGGATATAATGTATAAATAATATGCAACTATGTTATTTATTATACAAAATTATATATTATTAAAAGTTTCCTTTCCTTCCACCACATAGTTTTCTCAATTTAATTCTAGTAAGGGTAGTAAGGAGCAAGTGATTCAAGAGTAGTGGTTCCCAACATTTTTTGTTCCTCAAACCCCTTTTAACAACAACCAAAAAGAAGTGTTGAGAACCCTCAGGGTAATTTAATGTAGACAGCAGCAGAATTGAGTAGTGGATAGAGCACCGGCCTGAGGCAGGGAGACCTGAGTTCAAATCTAGCCTCAGATAGTTTCTAGACTCTGGGCAAGTCACTTAATTCTGTTTGCCTCAGTTTCCTCATCTGTCAAAGGAGCTGGAGAAGGAAATGACAAACTACTCCAGTATCTCTGCCAAGAAAACCCCAGATAGGGTCATGAAGAGTCAGACGCAACTGAAATGGCTGAACAACAACAATCATTTAATGTACTACTCAATATTTCGCATTTATTTACTGCTTAAGGCATTGTTAAAGAATTTTTAATGTAAATCCTTTGGACCATCTATGAAGGATCTGTCTCTATGGGGTTTGCAAACCACTAAAAGGGAACTATTTTACTAGAGCAGGGGTGGGGAACCAGTGGCCTTGAGGCCCCATGTGGCCCTCTAGGTCCTCAAGTGGGGCCCTTTGACTGGATCCAAACTTGACGGAACAAATCCCCTTAGGGATAATCCCCTTAATAAAAGGATTTGTTCTGTGAAGTTTGGATTCCAAGGGAGGAACTTGACGACTTAGAGGGCCACATGTGGCCTTGAGACTGAAGGTTCCCCACCCCTATATTAGAGAATGTCAAGCTAAGAGTAAAAGAGTTTGGGGAACTGAAACCAGTTCAGCCTGGTGCTCAGTGTAATTAACTGGTATGTTCTAAAATAGCTTCACTAATCAAATTATTTTTGTGACTTCAACAAACCCTATTAAGTCTTTTTGTAACAAGTGAACCAAGAAAAAAAAAGTGAGTTGGGTGAAAACTTTCACTTTTTCCAGACTTTTATATGTAGTCTTACCTTTTCCAATGATCAAGCCACCAAAACACCCCCATCCCCCACCCCTACACAGACACACAGAATTGCACACACATACACACAAATTATAGTGGAGAAAAAAGGGAAAACAAAGCAGATGAATTTTTAAAAAAAGCCTGAAGTGATTGATCAAAGTTCTGAGACATATACACATGAGATTGATTTTCCAAAAGCATGATTTATTTTTCTGCCCCATTGAATCATCTTTGTGATGGAGACCCTGCTGTGTAAATATTCCAGACACCTGGGACACATTGGGTTGAATCAACAATTATTGAATCATCATCAATGGGTCAAATTAAACAAAAATTCTCTCTATAGATTTGCATACAATAATTTTGTGTTTGTGTTATGGGTAATGAAAGAACAGATTTGAGTGTTTTCTTTCTCAAACTGAGTTGTATTGACTTATCTATTTTCATATTTACGAGCAGCTAGGTAGCAAAGTAGATAGAACTTTGGACTTGGAATCAGGAAAATGTGTTTCAAATATTGCCTCAGATACTTACTCATACAAGCCTTTGCAAGTCCCTTTACTTCTTTTAACCTCAGTACCCTCATCTGTAAAATGGGATGTGAGGATCATCAAATGAGGTAACCTACGTAAAGTGCTTCGCAAACCTTAAAGTGCTAAAGAAATATTAGCTATTATCACATCTGTATCCTCCAGTAAATTTCTTGAGGGCAGGGACTTTTTTTTTTTAAGATTGTTTATTTTGGGGTTTGTATCTCCAGTACTTTAAACATTCTCTAATGAGTCTTTGACATCAACAATGCAAGCATTCCTCCAATAAGAGAGATCACAAGTGCTTTAGCACGGGACCTTCAATATAAGTAGGTGCTTAATAAATGCTTGTTGATGTGATTGAACTTTACACATCATCCGTCCCTGTCCATCCTGAGCATGTCTTGTCCATTTCCTCCCATAAATTTGCTACAGGAAGTTCCATTGATGTACTATGCATCTTTCCTCCCACTTCTTCTGGTGTTAGAGCTAGCTTGGGCTGGCTTGAGAAAGTCCATTGTTAAATTTTCAGTGCGAGCATTTGCACCTCAGAATTCTGCAAATGGTATAAACCAGGGCTTGATTTGGTGGTTTGGTTTTTGTTTTTGTTTTTTTTTTTTGGTTGTCGATTATCTAGACTTAAGAAAGTAATGAAGAAAATGTGAATAAGGCAGATTAGACTCAAAAGAGTGTTGCGAATACATTCTCTCCCCCTCTCCCAGCCTGTTGTTAAATATTCACCAGCACACTCCTGTCTTCCTTATGTTTTCCCCATCTTTCTAGGATTCCTTAGAATGGAAATATTCCTTAGAATAGAAAAGACCTCAGAGGCCGTTCAGTCCAACTGCTTGTATTACAGGTGGGGAAACTGAGGCCCAAGATGACTTATCCAAGATCACATAGAATGAATAGGTCAGAGATTTAGACCTGGAAAGAACTTCAGCCACTTAATCCAATCCACTCATTTGACAAATGAGGAAACTGAGGCTAAGAGGTGTAGTGATTTGCCCAAGGTCATACAGGTAGGAAGTAGAGGAGCAACAGGGCAAGGACTGTTTTTGCATTTCATGATATCCCCAGCACTTAATCCAGTTCCTGACATACTAAGTAAGCTCTTAATTACTCAATCAGTTAGGCAACAAGGATTTATTAAGTGCTTTCTTTGTGCCAGGCTTTCCAGACAGAAGGATGGCTATTTGGGAGGGGCTTATTTTCTCTTAATAAATGCTTGCTGATGGATTCATCGATTGAACCTAAGTGTTCTAACCCTAAATCCAGTGCCTTTCCACTGAACCATCCTGCCCCCTGTAGAGTCCCCACTCCCACTGGGCAGCCTCCCCCACCTTTTTTCATTCATACCACACAAAAGCAGTTGTGTAAGGGATTTCCTTGATGACATTCTTCACACAACTGCTTCCGTGTAATTCCTAGCTTGTGATCAGGTCCCAACATGATCACATCCACCATGTTCCTTTCCATTGTCTTTTGGGTGATTGTCAATTTCATTTCTTTGGAATCAGCAATGTTCTGTTCTCTGCACAGAGCACACACTTAATAGATCTTTCCTGAACTGAATAATGAAAAATTGATGAAGTTTGCTTTCCTTTAATAATCTGTGGTCAGGTATAGAGATGGGCAAGGCGTTTTTGTCCCCTGAGCAAGGTTTAAAAATTGTCTTATGCTTGTCATAGCTCTATCTAGAGCTTGTAAGGACCTCAGAGAACATCAGGTTCAACCTCTTCATTTCACAAATGAGGAAACTGAGGTTCAGAGAGGTTGTGATTTGCCCAAGGTCATCAGAGTTGGGATCTCAGCTCAGGTCCTCCTCACTCCTGACACCACTCACTCTCTGTCTTCATGTTCCTCCTTTTTCCACCACCTTAGTATCATTATCAACTGCCTTCCTGCCCAGGAGAAATCTCTACCCTGAGGCTCTGCTCTTCTGATTGCCTGCCTGGACCACTATTGCAGGACAGACTATAGTTATACTTTACTTCCCTCCCAACTTGACTCTCCAGTCTCCTTTTCCTCTTCCTCCTCCCTCTTTCTCACTAGCTGCTTTAACTCCTCCTTCCTCCTTTCCAGCTTCCCTTCCTGTGCTGTTTTCCTTCATTAGAATGTTTGCTTCTATTTGCATCCCCAGAGCTTACCTGACCCATAATAAGTGCTTCTTTCTCTTCCTTTTTTCCTTCCTTCCTTCCTTCTTTCTTTTGTTCCTTCCTTCCTTCTTCCTTCCTTTCTTCTTTCCTACCTTCCTTCTTTCCTTCCTTCCTCCCTCTCTCCCTTTATTCCTTCCTTCCTTTCTTTTTTCCTTCTTTCTCTGTGTCTCTCTGTGTCTCTGTCTGTTTCTTTCCATCTACTTATCCATCTCTAATCACAACCAGTTCTTGTTGCTTTGTACCACATAATCTTGTCAACTGGAATCTTTGAGCCTTCGCTACAACACAGGCCACTTTCTTTATCACAAAACACAGATTTGTGTACCGGGAAGGACAGAATTTTCTAGCATTAAAATGTGTGCATTTATAATAAATGCCAAAAAGTATCTTTGTTTCATTCTCCTAGAAGCCATGCCCTAGGCAATGGCCTACCTGGCCTAACCCTAGTCCCAGTTTTGGTCAAAACTAATTATTTATTTAAGTAAAGGTTTCAACCTTGAGGAAGAATCTTACGTCATGAGCCTCTGTTTACATCTCTTCAAATGTACACTTACCAACAGGACTCAAGACTAGCTCTGGGCAATATTGTAAAGTAGGTGAGATTATTTTCAACTTCACCATCACTTCCTTCTTCCATACCCTTTCTCCCTCTTTCTCTTTCAGCACCCACACCCTATCAAGAGCTTATCCTCTCAAATTGGCCTGTCTGCTGTCTGAAAGGAAAGTGATTTGGTTATCCCTCCGAGACCAATGGAACCTAGAGTGGAGGCCTCAAACAGAGAGTTCCCTGTTATCACTGAATTTCAAAATCCCTCAGTTAGAAGGAGTCTCAGCCTAGCCCATGCCTCAACAAGTATTTGCCTTTCCCCATCCCCAATGAGAGATCATACAGCCTTTGTTCTAAGACCTCAGGGATGAGAGACCCATTATTTTCCTAAGGCAACCTATTATATTTCTGGACAGTCCAAATTATTAAAAAAAAACATTCCCCCACCCCTCCAAAATCAAGCCTAAATCTGCCTCTCTGTCCTTTCTGCCTGTTACTCTAAGTAGTTCTGAATTCTGAGGCCAAGCCAGGAAGTCTTAATTTCTCTTTTGTACGATAAGCTTTAAAAAAAAATACAGTTACTATATAGCTTCTCCTTTTCCAGCAGAAAGCATATTTGAAGAAATCTCTGCTATTTCCCCTGAAATCTTCTCTTCTCCAGGTTAACATCTCCAGTTCCCAATCCATTCTCCCATGACCCTTCACCATCTTGGCTTCAACTCTGGATGTTTCCCAGCTTATCAAAATCTTTCCTTCAGTGGGATTCTAGGAAGTCAACATGATACTCCAGATGTGGTCTAACCGTGTCAGAGCACAAGCATCCTGATCTATATCTCACCACTGGACCCAGGTGGCCCTGGAAGAGAAGGTGAGGCTAGTGACTTTGCACAGCCCTCCCTCACTTAAATCCAATTCATTTGCATGTCATGGCATCACCTCCCGGATGTCATGGTCCTCTTTGAGAACGAAGGAAAAACAAGAAGAAGAAGAAGCATTTAAGTACCTATTACATGCCAGGCATTGAGAAAGGTGAAAGAGCGTTTCTGCCCTTGAGGAGCTTACAATCTAATGAGGAGACACCAAGTAACATACTATATACAAACCAGAGATAGACAGGACAAAATGGAGATAATAAGCCTTTCTCAATGTGGCCCAAAATTGCATTAGCTTTTTTGCCTGCCCTATCACACTGTTGATGCAAGCTGAGACTGTAATTCCCTATAACCCACTGGTCTTTCTCAGACAAACTGCTGTCTAACTATGCCTCTCCATCTTGTGCTTACAAAATCACCCTTTTACACCCAAATGTAAGATCTTACACATAGTACATACTTAATAAAGGTTTATTGATATGAACCTAACCAGCTTGGTGGCCTAGAGGATAGAGCAGGTTTTAGATTCAGTCAAAGGGCCACACTTGAGGACCTAGAGGGCCACTTGTGGCCTTGAGGCTGCAGATTTCCCACTCCTTTGTTGTCCTGGGATTCAGGAAGACCTGAGGAGTTCAAATCCTACCTCAGGCACTTACCAGCTGCGTGACCCTGGACACTTAATCTCTGTCTGCCTTAGTTTTCTCAACTGTAAAGTAGGGATGATAATGGTACCTATCTCACAGAGTGGTTGCGAGAATCAATTGAGATCATATATACAAAAGATTTTGCAAACTTTAAAGCACTATATAAATGTTAGCTCTTATTTCCTAATAATAAGAGCATGTGGTTCTGGGCCCAGCTCATTATTCATTTGGAGTATCTGTCCAATCAGTCAGTCAACGAGCATTTTGTCTGGTGCTTATTATGTGCCAGGCACTGTGCTAAGTGCTAGGGATACAAAGAAGGCAAAAACTATATTCTTTTTCTATTGATATACTAATATATCTATATATTCACACATTGCTGAATCAGCTCTATGGTTTATCCATCCAAGCGTGTATCATAGCTTCTATGATAGACATTCTCCAACCACTTAGGTGTTTTGAGGGCTGTTCCCCCACATGTAGCATTGGGGTGTTGTGGGTTGGATCAAAGGGAGGCAGAATAGACATCTCTAGCTTCTTCTCCCCACCCCCCATCCTTCTCCAAGCAAGACTTTACTTCTTGCCTGAAAGAGAAGCAAGAAGTTGGGGCCAGAAACTTGCCCACTCTGCTCTCCTCAGAGGGAGGGAGTCCTGGGCTAGAATTATATCCATCTGCTCCCATAAATGTTATTATTAGTCAAGCTAATTTCCTATCACTATTTCATTTTTGGAGGGGCAGGACCCTAAGTTTTATATCCAAGGCTTTACTCCTTTCTCACCAAATACTAGTTCCACAAAGAACACATAGAATTGTCAAAGAAACCCATTTATCCAATTTGGTAACAAAAACTTACACGTATAAGAATATATACCAGACAATACAGAGTGAAAGAGCTCACCCGTTGGGAGTGAGGTAACTCAGCTCAACCAAGCTAGAGAGTCCCAAGTCTCACCCAAAGGGAAGTTCTCCAAAGTCTATAGTGTAGCAAGCTAGGCTAGGGACATGATGCAGACTGCAGTTCCTAGAGTCTACCTAGGGTCTTTTCCTTTAACAACCTGAAGTGAGGTTGGCATTTCCCATCTTCTCCCTCCAAGCTAGAAGCCAGAAGCCTCCAAAGTCCAAGGAGACTTGAAGAAGGTCCAAAGACTTAAAGAAAACTGAAAAGCCTTCCCCTCTCCCACTCTTGACAGCTATGCCTCTTTTGGACTCACGTTACTGTTTTTCACCAATAAGGAAAGAGTCTCATACCAATGGGCTTTGGAATTGGATTTACATTGGCAAAACTTTTTATTGCTAATGAATCTCACATAGAAGGCTTTTTAGTATTCTGTGAATTGATGTTGTTGGTACAAGGCCTTTCCCAAACAGGAGCATCTGAAGAATGCTTCATTCATTCTCTTACCCACTTTGGTGAGCCTACATCTCCCTCCTCTATGCCTGTATTATGAACAACTGGAAGACTGGAGAACAGGATTCTCTCTTTTGAATCTTTCCAGGAATCAAGTGTGATTTTGTTGTGTTTAGTTGCAGTTGTGGTTTGTCCTTCGTTTTCAATGAGGACCATGACATCAGGGAGATGATGACATGACTTGGAATTGACTTTGATCTGAGTGATGGAGGGCTGTGCAACATCACCAGTCTCACTTTCTCCTCCACAGCTATCTTGGTCCAGTGGCCTGTTGTCAATCAGGATGACTAGAGAGGGCCCAGGATTCACTGAATGGGCATTACCTCACTCAATGTGTGATTTTGACACATGAATGAATGATACCTTGTTGGAGATCCTTAAAGGTGGCATATTTTCCCCTACTGACTCAACTTAAGTGGCCTAAAATGTGGCACTGAATCTCTTCTAAAGCAAAGCTCTGGAGATATAAAAAATTATTTTGTCTCAATCTACTCTATCCATCCTCTTTCACCACTGAATACTTAAGGAAGTTGTAAGCTTCCTCTTACGGTCTTCACAAATAACTCAAACTCACATTGAGTGTTGAACATAGATGAATTTCATAAGGATCACTTATAATTATAAAAGATAAAGCTTAGCAAAAAAGGTCAAGACTTTCTTTCCCTTATCTCAGAAACAGGTCTCCTGAAGACTCTTTTTTGGGACATTAATTGCTTATTCTTTTCTCCATCATTTTTTTTCTGTCAATAGATGAAGTATTTTGTTTGATCCAACATGTTCTTTCTTGAGTTTTTCCTTCATTCTTCTCCCTGCAACCACCCAAGCCATGACTACAAATTTGGATTCTGTCATGATTGAAATTAAGGTAAACTGAGGCACAGAATTCTGAGTATGGGTAAGGCTAGTAATTATCAATAAAATGGTTCTTTCAGCTCCTCAGTAAGCCAAAAGACCATGAGGAGGGCTTACTAATCTTCCTATAGTTCTAGGAAGTACAAGAGAACAAAGAACAGAAAGTATCAGATATGGAAAACAATATGATTGGTTAGAGAGTCTGAAGCATCATAGATGATGGAAAACAATATGATTGGATGGAAGTCTAGAATGCAGGACTAGCAACAACCCCTACTTCCATCATTGCTATGGAAAGCTCATTGGTGGTGTCCACCCACATGGCTAGTTAGTGTCATAGTGATAACATACCAAACTTTCTTGAAGGAGAGCCAGTGTTGCAGAGATAATAGACTTCCTGGTGCCCATTTGTATCTTGTAAGACTTGTTAACAAGATAATAGATCTCCCTTAAATCTAAATGGATATACAAAGCTCATTAGTAAAATAACAAGTCTCTCTTAATTGTTCATGGGCAGTAAGATGCATAGAAATAATATATTTCTTTGAATTAAGGTGATTTATGGGACAACTTAGATCAGAGAGAAAACTTCTGAACTTAAGTCAGAGACAAAGAAACAAGGCTTAGGCAGTTATAGAATAGAATCAATTACAGAATGGAATCAAATATAAAAAAACCAATTTTTAATTTTCTCAGTTTCCAGTTAGCATTAAAGAAGCTTCTCCATTTTCTTTTTCCTGTGTTCACCTAGATTTCCCCAGTCATTTACCTTTGCATTTTTTAATGTACAAGAAATACTAGGATATGAAAAGTATAATTATGCTTTCTGGTTTTAAAAATAAAATGTTTAGAGAAAATCTTCATCACATAAGCAGCTCTTGATATATCTACATAAATAGGCTTAAAGGAAAACCTTTCAGGCATTCTTTTAAAAATTTTATTTATTTTCCTAATTAGCAAACATTTGTTTTCTCTCTAGTAAAACAAAAGAAAAAGAAAAGAAAAGAAAAAAGTATGCTTAGTCCAGAAAAACAAACATCCGCATTGGTCACATTGAAAAATGTCAGTTTCATTCTGGATTTTGAGTCTGTCTCCTCTCTGGCAGGAGGTGGGCATTGAGCTTCATTTGGTCCTTTGGAATCGTTTGTCATTGCATTGATTAGATATCTTAAGTTTTTCAAAGTTATTGCTACTCTATTCTTGTTCCCTTAGTTCTGCTTACCTCACTCTGCATTAGGTTATATGAGTCTTCTCAGGTTTTTAAAAAACTGTCTATTTCATCATTTTTATGGTGAAATAACATTCCATTAGTTCATATACAGCAATTTGTTTAGCCATTCCCCAAGAGACAGTCATCCCTTAAGTCTCCAAAAAAAATTTTTATTTTATCACTTCTATACATATTTTGGTACATATGTGTCTTTTTCCTTTTTCTCTGATCTCCTATACTAGTATAATCCTTGTAGTAGTATTGCTAGATCAAAGTGTGAATGCATAGCTTAGTGATTTTGGGGGGCATAGTTCTATATTGCTTTCCAGAATAGTTAAACCAGTTAGCAGCTTTATCAATAGTACATTAATGTGCCTGTTTTCCCACAGCTCTTCCAACATGTATCATTTTTTTTTTATCAAATGTTAGAAATAGCTAGGTGGTACAGTGGTTAGGGCTCTGGCCCCAGAGTCATGAAGATCTGCAAATTTGACCTCAGAAACTTACTACTATGTGACCCTGGGCAAGTCATTTAACCTCAGTTTGCCTCAATTTCCTCAACTACAAAATGAGGATAATAATAGCACCTCCCTCCTAGGGTTATTGTGAGGATCAAACCAGATAATATTTACAAAGCTCTTGGCACATATCAGATACTTAATAAATGCTTGTTTCCTTCCTTTTTCATCATCTTTGCCAGTCTAATGGGTATTAGGTAAGAGTTTTTTTTTAAAGAGTTAATTTAAGTTGTTTTAATAAGCATTTCTTTATTAGTGATTTAGAGCATTTTAAACATTTTTTCTGCCATATTTTTTTGCCCTTAGAGTCACTGTAATGTGTTTCCTTGATCTCTGAGTCTAGAATGTGTATGTGAGTAAAAGCACCTAAATTCTAGTGTTCTTTTCAGATATCTCTTCAGTGATAAAGATGATAAAATTGAACTTTTTGTAGTTTTTGACTGCAAGGCTGTCTAAGATGCATAGGGTTGGAAATAATATATTTTTATATATAAAAGTTATAAAAGAGGAGTCAGAACTGGAGGTCCCCAGTCTCTCAAATCATATCATTAATTTTCTGCTTGTAAATCACTTGACCAATATTTCATACCCCTAGATTGATCATTACTTTAAAATTGATGGTTTTTAAAAAATGTATGAGGCAGTAGCACAAGCAAAATTTTCATATGTGACATATCTCTTTCATGTATGGTTTGGATTGGTTGACTGAGGAGGTCCCTTCCAGCTGTCAAATTTTGTGCTTCTATAAAATTCTTTTTTGTCGTCAACAAAGAATAAACAGTGGCATTTAGTATCCTCTGAATCTTTGGTCAACTGTCCAACTGATAAGACGTGCTTTGCTGTGGAATATCATTTGGAAAAGTCTACTTGTTCCCTTCTCCAACCTTCATGAAGCATGCTTTTTTATTCTTATAAAGATTGTGTAGAGATGGAAAAGTAGAAGTATGAATAAATCTTTATTGATATTTTGCAGGTTGCCTTTTGGGTAATAATAAATTCAAGGATGTTTCTAAGCATTTGATACATTCCTTTCTTTCATAGAGCTTAAGAATCAGTCCCTCAGTGCCTTCAGGCTTCGGTTTCCTTTAGCATGGACTTTTGTTATGTATCTTGGTTCAAGTCAGCCACTCTTCATCTTTTTTTTTTCTTTAGTGACATTTTTACATCCTCAAGTGGCATATTAGGGACGTTAGCATTCTCCGTGTAACTGTAACTGGGTTTTGTTGTTTAGTCATTTCAGTCATGTCCTATTTTTTGTGACCCCATCCAGAGTTTTCTTGACAAAGATGCTAGAGTGGTTTGCCATTTCCTTCTGCAGCCCCGTACACATGAGAACTGTAATTGGTTTTCATTGTTCAGTCATTTCAGTTGTGTGTGACTCTTTGTGACCCCAGTTGGGGTTTTCTTGACAGAGATATTGGAATGATCTGCCATTTCCTTCTCTAGCTCATTGTACAGATGAGAACTGTAACTGCTGTTACAATCCAAATATGGTAGATGCTACTGTGTCATTGATGGAGAAAAGAATTTACTATATAGCTTGACAGATCTTTTCCATTTTATGTTTCTTTGTTTTCTTTTCAGATTCAAGATCAAGGAATGAAAGATCCAAAGCCTTGTAGATCAGTGGCATCCAGCTCAAATAGAAATGGGGGCCATTGAACCATATATAAGGATCCCTGTAGGCAGTATAGTGACCTAGAAAACCACATATTAATAGTATCTGGGTTCTATTGCATTTTATTTTGTAAAATATTTCCTAATTACATTTTAGTCTGGCTCCAGCCTTGCTAGGGAGTGTTATGAGTTGCAGTGCCTTTGACACCGGTGTTGTAGACTACTTAAAAGGCTCAACTTTGTACATTATAAATATTTTCTTCATGAAGACAGTCGTAAGGTCATATGACGCCGCCACTCCTAGTTAAATTGACATATAGAAGAAGAGGGAATCAATTTTAGAGGAGTTTGGGTATTTTTTCAAGAGATGGAGATTCTAAAAGAATGGGAAAAAAATAACAGCCGATGTTATCACACAGTCACATACAAAAGACAATCAGAAGATCTTAGCATGGTTCAACAGTCATTTTGGGGGAATATACCCTGACCATGGTAGTAAAAACAAACAAAAAGGGTGCTAGTTGTTCAAAGATTAAATGTCTGACCATCCAGGGGAATGGTTAAATAAACTTCACTATGTTAATAGTATAATATAATTAAGGAACAGCATGGTAAAATGGCTGGAGGATTAGAATTGAAATCAGGAGGACCTGATTAGGAGGATCTTGTCTCCGACATACTAGCTGGGTGACTATGAGTGAGTCACTTGACCTGTAACTCTCTAAACTCTCTAAAACTATAAATTATAGAGGAGTTGCAGATTTGCAACAGTGGAGGGAATTTCTGCTCTGGGAGTTCCCCACATTGACAAAATCACAGATCTGCATTCTCCCCTCCCCCCTAATTAAGACCAAGAAGTATGCGGAATACAAAGTCATCTGAAACAACCTTTAGGAAACAAAACAAACAGGAAAAAAAGCAGAACCAGATTAACTCTAACCATAGCAGAAGAAAAGGGAATGAGAAAAAATGGACAAGGAATCAATCCTAATAGAGAGTTAGAGGAAATGAATGAAAAGTCCTTATATTTTATGTGTTGAAATTAATTTAATTATAGTTAAGAAACAAATTTAATTGCTTATATTGATCATTGATTAAAAAAATTAATGAAAGCATATCCCACAAAATGGAGTTTTGAGATCATGGCAACATCATCTTTACTGTCTTTTTGAGGAGAGGAGGGTCAAAACACTTGTATTCAGGTTCAATTTCAAGCATTAAATAAATAATTTAATTTTTAAAAGACATTAGCTGTAATTGATCATTATGCTTACTTTTTCATCTCCATAAAATATTTATAAGAATGTTCTCTGTATACATCTAAGTTATTTTTAATGAAAGCATAAGAAAGGATTAAGTATGCTTTTTGACACTTTTCTCCCCAGCAAACTGTATCTTCAAAATGCTGCCAATCACACAGTTTTGATGTGGGAAAAACATTGTTGCAAATTTTAAAATGTTATACTTTACAGGGAGTTTTTAAAATTATTATTCTCAGTCACAGAACTAAGAGGTGTAAAGCTCAATCGATGAGAATAATTTGTACTTATTAAGCATGTACCAGGTTCTGTGCAAGGCTCTAGGATGGGACTTCATATCCTTTTTTCTTTCTTTTTTGGTCAAGGATGCTTTTCCCAGTCTGTCTAATTAAACTTGAGAATAATGTTTTCAAATGCTTTTATTTTTTATAATTTTTTAAAAAATGTTTTTATTTTATCTTGTATACAATAAAATACCTAGGATTACAAAGGAAACCAGTTATATTGAAATGCAATTATGAAAATATATTTTTAAAAATTCGTAGAGCTCAGGTTAATGAATGCTCAATGACCTTATATTCTACTGGGAATATAAAATAACAACAACAACAATAAGAGTTATATAGTATTTTAGAGTATTCAAAGCACTTTACTAGTAAACAGGTGTTAGGTCTGATGCTTAAAATGAACATAATTACTAAAAGTGCTGTACATTTCTACTTCCATGTAAATTGCTTCAGTTCATGCTCACAATAACCAGAGACAGTGACTTACCTTGCCTAGGAGTCCAGCACTGCTTAGACATCGATGTTTTCCCAAAGTCTGTTTCCCCTAAAGATATCTGGGAGCTGTCCCAGTTGAAACTCATTCAGAGTAAGCTGGAAGGTGTGTGAAGGGCTGCATGCACATATGCCTACAAGATGGCAAATGTGAAAAATTGTTCTGAACTCTGAAAAGCTCAGATGTTTCTTATTCTCTGTGTCCCAGAAACCTCTTTGAACCCAGACCACATCTCTTTCATGCTCTTTAAACTCTTATGGTGCTTTGATACCAATTCATGCTTCTGATTGAGACCCTGCTTCCACGCTTTTGCTTTGCCCTCTTCCATACCTTGGGTAACTCACTTCTGGCTCTACACGACCTGTCCAGAGCTTTTGGCCCCTCTCCAAAGCTGAGCTGTTTCCTTGCTCCCTAGCAGGGACTCCCTCCAGCTCAGTGAGTAAGTGGCAGAGCCCAGACCCAGATCTTCTGGCTCCGAAGGTTGTTCAGATTCTATTTCTGATACTTCCTAGTTGTGTAACCATGGGAAAAGCACTTCAGATTCCTCATCTGTAAAACGGGAATAACAAATATCTATAGTACCTACCTTATAGGGTTTCAAAGGGTCATTATAAGCTTCAAATGAGTGTAAATCATTTTGGAAATTTTAAAGAACTATAAAATGTCAGTTATTAATAACAACAACAAATACCATTGTTATTATTGGAGATATTTATAGTTCATATAGGGTTGGGGAACCTGCAGCCTCGAGGTCACATGTGGCCCTCATGGCCCTCTATGTCCTCAGGTGCAGCCCTTTGACTGAATCCTAACTTTACAGAACAAACCCTCTTAATAAAAGGATTTGTTCTGCAAAACTTGGACTTAGTCAAAAGGCTGCACTTGAGGACCTAGAGGGCCACGTGGCCTTGAGACCGCAAGTTCTCCATCCCTGGTTCATAATAATACGATACCATATTGTCATTCATCTCATTAGAATGGCCCTGTGAAGTGGTGAAGAGAGGGCCGTTCCTGGCCAGGAAGCCCTGCCTCATGTGACCCTGAGCAAGTCATTAAATGTCTCAGTGCAAGTAAGGATAATGACTCATCCATCAGCTGTATCCCATCTATAAGAGAAGTTGGTGGGAATAGCAGCTGCATTAAGGTTGAGCACACTCTTGCTGGGATAAAGATAATAGAGGGGAGAAGGTGCCTCCAGTTCAGGAGGACATGCTTATACTTCTGTCCTTGCTATACCTTCTCAGGAAATATCCTTTTATAAAAGCCTATAACTGTTAATTGCTGATTAATGATTTTAAGGTGATCTAAACTAATTAAGCTGATAGTAGAGCAGTAATCACTGGTATCACTGATATCCAGGAGATATGAACTGGCTCTTTGTGAATGATTGTAGTTGTACATAGTGGAATGGAGGCTGGAGCTAGCAGCATTAGAAGAAGCCTGCTGCTTCTCACTGATACCCTGGAGCAGGGCTTCTTAAAATTTTTCCACTCGCAACCCTTTTAGCACTTTCTTAAACTGTGGGTCGCCACCCCATATTTACAGTTTAAGAAGTGCTGCCCCAGAGCCCAAAGGGGGACGGTACAGCCAGCCATGCTGTGTTGCATCTGCTGGTTGGGAGTGTATGTCAAGAGCTATTTCTCATCTTGAACAAAGGCTGGTTTATGGAAGTGTCTATCAGGAGCAGGACAGGAGAAGGAATAGAAGAATGATTTCATGATAGCCTTAATTCTTTTCCTGACAAATGCCTTATGCCTAGTATTGATCTCTTCAGCAGTGTTCTTTACCCTCATTCCCATCCTTTCTCCTCACAACCTTACTACAGGCCCTATCTTGCTCTTTAACCTAGAGTCCCTAACTCACCCCACCTCCTGTGAAAAATGTACCAACATACCTGAGTTTCTGGGTTTCTTCTGAAGGTAGATGAATCTTACTTCTGTTTTTCATTTATCAAAATTTCCTATTAACACTTCTGTATGACTAAACAACTTTGTTGCTGTTGTTCCATCATGTCTGACTCTTCATGATCCCATTTGGGGTTTTGTTGGCCAAAATACTGGAGTGGTTTGCCATTTCCTTCTCCAGCTCATTTTACGGATGAGGAAACTGAGACAAACAGGGTTAAGTGACTTGCCCACAGTCAGACAGCTAGAAAGTGTCTGAGACCAGACATGAACCCAAGCAGATGTGTCTTCCTGACTCTAGGCCTGGCATTCTATCCACTGAGCCACTTGGCTGCCCCTATACAACTTCAGCTTTCCCTATGGAGTCTAAGTGAAAAAAAAGAAAAAAGAAATGGTGAAGAGATAGGAAGAAGTCTTTTTATCCTTCTCTATTTCTCCAAGGTTGCTCATTTCTTCCCCAGATGTCATACCATAAAAGCAGAGATAGTTGATACTTAAGAGGTACTCTTAGATAAACTAGATGGGCTTTGTCGGGCATCATATCTCTTCATGCTGAGCTCAGGTGAGCTTCCCAGGTTTTGTCCCAGCCCTAAGCCCATTTTGGGTCCCCAGTTTGTAATGAGTGAGTGATCTCAGGTTGAACAAAGAGATTTGTAGCTGTTCACTGAACTTGAGACAAGAATCATCAGAGACCACTCCCAGAATGTAATGTACCTAGCTCTGGGGCAATAAAACAGCCTTAAGATGTCCAGGAAACAAAGACACCCCCTTTATCCCTACCACACACACACACACACACACACACACACACACACACACACACACACATTCACTCACTCACTCACTTCCTGACTGTTGTTTTTGTAGGGAAGAGTGATAAGCAGAGCACAAAAACATAGACAAAAGGAACATTGCCAATAAACCTAACCACCACAAACATGCTGCTTAGCCATGCCCAAGAGTCCTATCTGGCTCTTCCTCTCCCTTATTCCGTGCATGCAATCTTCCTACAACCACAGAATTGTGTTGACAGTCTTGCAATATACCCTGACTTCTTCCTTCCCTTTAATATCCTGGCTAATATAGCCCAGGGCAATCATTGAGTGCCCTGCCTCCAGATTTTGTCTTTCCATCTCAAGTGTCTTGCTTTGTCATTTCTGCTACGATGCTGAAAATTCCTTCCCATTGCCCACAGATCTGCCCAGACCAATGAGTCCCTTTCCAGGGGGTCCTTGTTCTTCCTCAAACACACAGATGTATGATCTCCTTGACCCTTATCCAAACAACAAGATGACAGGGAAATATCCCAATGCTGTGGGTGAAGAAGTTCCTGACTTACTTGGTCTTTTCAGAGTCTCAATTGTGGAGCCCAACAATGTTTTTATTTTTTTATTTTTAATTTTTTTTCCTTTTTTCTTTTCTTTTCTTTTCCTCTTTCAAAATTAATTTATTTTTAGTTTTCAACAATCACTTCCATAATCTTTTGAGTTTTAAATTTTCTCCCCCTTCCTTCCTGCCTCCCTCCCCAAGACAGCACTCAATCTGATATAGTCTATACATATACATTCCTATTAAGCATATTTTCACATTAGTCACATTGTAAAGAAGAATTAGAACCAATAGGAGGAACCACAGGAAAGAAGAAACAAAGCAAAACAGAAGAAAAAAAAGAGCAAATAATATGCTTTGATCCGCATTCAAACTCCATAGTTCTTTCTCTGGATGTAGATAACATTTTCCAGTATGAGACTTTTGGAGATGTCTTAGATCCTTGCATTGCTGAGAACAGCTAAGTCTATCAAAGTTAGTCATTGCACAACATGACTCCAGCAAGGTTTTTATTTCATAATTACTGGAACCATTGAAGCCCAAGCAAATAGACAGATGATGAGATCACCAATGTCAGGGTGCACCCTCTGCTGACTCTTTAGGCTTTGATAAGAAAGGGGAAGAACTGACTGATGACAACCCGTTTCATCTTTGTGACTATGGATCCATTCCATTTTCCAGTCATAATGATGTGGTGTGTGGGTGCTTGTACTCAGATCCCAATCCTCAGACCATATCTCTCCCCAGTCCAAAAGACACTATCTCTGACAATTACTCATGAGTGGGCCCCAGTAAAACATGCTATCCCTCTCTCCCTGGTACAGTAACAAACTGATCCTGTAAGAATTCTCCTTACATAAACAGGATTTTCCTATATAAGCTTTAGCATCACTCCAGTTAGGTTTCCTAAAGAGCTCCACTGGCTATATTAGCATTATAATAAACTTTTTGCCCCTTGACTGGAAGACTGCTTGAGTCTGCAAATTCTTTCCAGATAACTCCTCCCTGTACCTCGATAGTTTTGGGTCCCTGTACCCCTAAAACCACATCAATGTTTTAATGTTTCCCTGTCCTAGTTCTTGTATGGGGTAGGAGCAGAGGTATGCTGGAGCTAGCTCAAAGCTGAAAGATTATTTAATTTTCAATGGGAGCCTTTACATCTCATAAATCAGCAAATACTACAAATTGGGGATTGATTTATTGTTTTGTTGATTGTCTATACTTAAGGGAGTAATTGTAAAAATGTTAGTAATATTCCAAATTAAACTTAAAGTGTGTCATTGGTACATTTTTCCCTCTGGAGAGCTGGTTGTTGAACATTTCTTAGACAGTGTTGGAAAAAACTAATTTTCCTTCCAGAAATAGCATTTTTTTTTAAAAAAAAAAAGCTAACTGGCTGAAAAATTAGCTCAAGGTAAAGCAAGCTGCATTCATTTCATCTAGAGAGCAGCCAGAGTCTAACACTGTTTAGTGGTTTTGAAATCAATAGTTCTTGTAAATATGCTAGGATGTGGAATTTTCTGTAGAGCTGTTTTATTAACTGTCAACCTCAAAGTTTGGTCTAAGAAGACAAACAGAATTAGGCTGTATGCACATTTATTTCGCATTTCTCTCAAAGGGGGCAGGCATGCATATGAATGCACAGGAGAGGCAGAATGTTAGATGACATTCACTATCTATATGAGATTCCAGAATGTAGTTATTTTCTTAATTTTTAGTGATATATTTAAAGACAAAGGGAAGAAAAGATACTGAGTAAATTTTTGAAGGCCTTTGTTATTGTGATAAGGCTATTTAATTGGGTATGTTCTTGACTTACGAAAACTGAATCTCCTCCATATTACAAACACCTTTTTGCCTAAAGGGAGGTGGTAACTAGGAATTTTGTGGTAACTAGAAATTTAGTTTTTTATAGTACTTTGAGGATTTATTTATGTTACTTAAAGACATTTTACACCAACTTAGTTTTGATAAATTGCAATTTTAAAGATTTATTTTTGCTTTAAGATTGAATGAGAGGTTTCCAACCAATTTACTTCATAGAAGTTTAGTGATTATTCCTTTTCACATCAAGATAAATTTTAAGCTGTTTTTAAGAAAGGGAAATACTTTTAGGAAGAAATGTTTTATAAAATCTTTTGTGTGATTTTTAGAAGGCCTACTAAATTTTCATTTGCAAACTAACTTATTGCAATAATAATTTGGTTTTGATAACAATTATGTCTAACCCTACTGTGAATTTCTGAGTTTCATTCCTGGGTTTGTTGTGTCCTTGGACCGGCCTTAAATGGGTGCTTTCACAGAGTCAGTCAGCAGCTCAATGGAAGCAACATCTGAGATCTAAGGCTATTGAATATCTGTCCCCGAAAATACGATAGGGAAAAGGTTAAGGTGGACTCTTCGTTTTCTCATACAAGAAATCTGTCCACCTGGTTCCAAATACTAGGGTACTTACAGTGGTGTAGGCCTTGAGCACCAGTTCTGATGCTGTTATAACCATATCCCTCCTCATAGCCCTCATAGCCAATTTCTATTACCAGGATCAACAAAAAGTGGAAGTTTGCCATTGCAATACTGAATCTATTAGTTATTAGATTAATATTAAGGCATCCAAGTTACTGTAATGAGCTGTAAGTGGGAGAGATCTTGCTGTTTTGATCTGAATTTGTAGTCATTCCATGGCCTAGGCAACAGTTAAATTAGTGTTTGAACTTACCATATGTATAAAATTCAGTTCCTGAAGTATCTCATTCTTTCAGAGTGATAAGTATAATTAGAGAAGGGTAAACAAGCTTGTGATACAAAGATATAAATCTATTAAGTTGTGAGGTTAAAGTCAGGAACCTTGTAGGAGTTGGCCTTTAATTTTAATATGATTGGAAGGATGGCAAATTATTAACAATCATATGAAAGATTGCTCTAAAGCACGAATAACAAGAGAAAAACAAATCAAAATAACCCTGAAGTGTCAACTAACTTCCAGCAAATTGGCAAAGATAGCACAAGATGGAGATGGTCAGTGTTGAATGGGTTAAGGAAAGACAGGAATACTAACACATTGTTAGTGGAACTGTGACTTCATCCAACCATTTCAGAAAGCAATTTGGAAACAAATTAAAACAAAATTAAAAGACTGAAAAAAAAAGATAGAAAATGTAAGACATATACTTAAAAAAAAACTGACAGGAAAACAGCGTAAGGAGAAAGAGTCTAAGAATCGTCAGACTACCTGAAAATCATGATTGAATGCAATTTGGAATTATGTTAAGAAAATGACTAAAATGTTTATATTCTATAGTCAAGAGATCTCAGAGGCATATACTTCAAGGAAATCAAGGATAAAAGGAAAAATCCCGTAGATACCAAAATACAACAATGGTTTTTGTAGTAGCAAAAAATTGGATACGAAGTGGATACCTACTGAATGGTGAATGACTAAGTTGTCATACATGAATATATATAATCATATTGTAAAAAGAGATGTCTATTATAAATAGAGAAGCATGGGAAGACACATATACTGATTTGAGGCGAAGTAAACAGAACCAGGAAAATTATATATAATGTATTTGAACTTGGACTTAATGGAACAGCATCCTTTTGAGGCTCTTGTCTCCTTAGCAATACATATCACATACACAACTAAATAGAATGAACAATAATGATACAAACAAAGCTGAATTTTTTCTAATTGATGCCCAAACTTGAGTTTTCTTTCTGTCAAAGGAGGGATGTGGAACAATGAATACAATGTCAGACTGTTTTTGATGTTTTACTTTTGCTGACCTGCATTTTTTCCTCTTTTTTTATTCCTTGTTATAAGAGTTTGTTCTTTGGGTGGGACAGGAGATGGGAAAGGGGAAATATAGGTGACATATAGATAAATATCATCAATAACATTTTTAAAAATGTTAATAGGATTAGATGGGTAGTTCTCCAAACTGATTAATCACAAAAAGAAAAAGAAAAAAAAAAGCTCTATAAAATTTTAGAAAGGCTTACTCACTTTGCAAGAAAGTGAGCTAACATGGTGGTGAATTTGAAGCAAATCAAGAAAACCAGAGTTCAATTAAAAACCAAAGCCATATTATAACAACCGGTCTGCTGGGTGATATTTGACAAGTCACTTAACTTTGCTGGGCCTCAGTATCCTCAACTCTAAAATGAAATGTTTGGTCTAGATAATTTCGAAGGTTCCCTCTACTTCTGAAATTCTTTGACTCTATGATGCTATCTTAAGGGCCGGTAGATAGACAATTGGCAGGACCCAGATTCAAGTAGGAAGAGATCAGATTGGATCCCTTTTAAGAAATTGGTTAGTTCTTTAAATAACTCTAGATTTGTCTTTATTAAAAGACCTCATCTCATCCTGTCCCCTCCCACTTCTATGAATTGGCAATGGTTGGCTCCCATATGTAGAATTTACTTCATCAACACTTCATTCTGTTGAAATCCTTCTGTTCCTTCAAAGGTCAATTCAAGTAAGATTTCCTCTATGAAGCCTTCCTTGATGCTCACAACTGAAAGTGATTTTTCCTTTCTACCATTTCTCATAGCATTTTGACTGGATTTTTTCCCTTATAATTATCACATTCTATTTTATATTGGTAGCATTATGAGGGCACCTTCTTCCCACCCAGACTCATAGGATGGCTACCCTAGGATGATTGTTACCCCAGTTTCTGAGTACTCTCTAGGTCCACACTCATAAGCCCCTATTGGTGTGTTTGCCTTTTGATAGTCAACCAAAGAACAAGATTATATCAAAGCAAAGACATCTACTGAAATGGCTTAGTAGGGTAAATAATAGCAGATCATCTTCTCCATGAACCTAGGCCACCCTCCCCCACAAATACAGAACGGACACATACAGACAACCAGTTAAGGAGGACACACTTATGGAATCCATTTGGCCCAGACAAAGGTGAGGTGGGCAATCCGTGCCCGAAGAAATGCTCATATCTTCCAATTGTTTTCGTTGACCTCGGTCTACACTTGATAATAGACACTAACTATTCAAATATGGGCATCTAGGTGGTGCAGTGGCTAGAGTGTTGGTCTTGGGGTCAGGAAGACCTGAGTTCAAATCCAGCCTCAGATACTTACTAACTGTGTGACTCTGGGCAAGTCACTCAACCTTGTTGGCCTCCGTTTCCTCATCTGTAAAATGAGCTGGAGAAGGAAACGGCAAAACCAATGCAGTATCTCTGCCAAAAAAATCTCAAATGGGGTCACAAAGAGTTAGACATGACTGAAAATGACTGAATAACAAAAACTACTTGACTGGATGCTGTGCAAGAAGTATGTAGACCGTCTTCTTTCTTTTTCAAGAAGGATGCATAAGGAAATCTCTTTCTAGAAGTTTCAGTATCTGGAGCTCTTGAACTTGGAATTACCCTTGAGGTAATGCTCAAAGTTAGTGCTATCCTGGAAATGTTTCTCTGTCTGCCAGAAGGTTAGATGTCTAAGTAATTCAGAATCCCACTCCCCTTCTCTACACTGATGGTTGGGATTCAGTAAGCCACGTCTTTGAATCTCCTTCTCAGTCTCTGTACAAGTATATGCCTCCTAAGCCCACGTGCTTTTTTTTTTCTTTTTGGGCAATTGGGGTTAAGTGACTCGCCCAGGGTCACACAGCTATGGTCTGAGGTCAGATTTGAACTCAGGTCCTCCTGACTTCAGGGCCGGTGCTCTATCCACTGCGCCACCTAGCTGCCCCCCATATGCTTTTTTTTTGCAAGATGCAATTGATTATGGAGGTGAGGAGAGAGAAATCTCCCCCCTCCCTCCAACCCTTGGACTTTGAAGGAGGGATAAGGGAGAAGGTGAAGACCAAGCCCTCAAGAGTTGAGAGTCTCACCAAGAGCTGATTCCTTCCTGGAGAGCTGATTTTTCCTAGCGTGGGTGTTGGTGTCTTGTAAAGGCCAAGTGGTGTGTCTAATCCTCCACCAGACAATCACTGCAAGAGCCTTGTGTGCCACCAGCTGATTTTTTCTCTTGGTCAGCACCCTGTAATCCCATCAGATTGACTTAATGAATTTCTTCAACTTGAAGAACCATTTACAATAGCCTATTATGTCATCATATGTAACAACAGTCTATTATATTATCACGTTGTTGTGATTCACCTCCTTAGTATATCGGAAGTATTTGTCTAAGTGTCTATATTACCTCATTAGACTTGTAAGTTTCCTTGAGGGCAGGGACCATCATTTTTTTTTTTCATCTTCCTATCCCTAGAACAAGGCTTTGCACATAGAAGGAGCAGAAAAACCATACACCTTGAGATGTAAGGGACTTCAAAGACCAGTTAGTCCAAACTCATTTTTCAGATGAGGAATCAAGGTCAGTCAGTCAATGAACACTAGCCCTTGCTATTTTCCAGGTGTGGCAGTGAGGTGGTGCAGTGGATAGAGTGCTGGACCTGGAGTCAGGAGGAGCTCAGTTCAAATTTGGCCTCAGATACTTTACTAGGTGTGTGACCCTGGGCAAGTCACTTAACACTGTTTGCCTCAGTTTCCTCAACTGTAAAATGAGCACGGAGAAGGAAATGGCAAACCACTCCTTGGGGTCACGTCTCATGTTCAGACATGTTCAGACACGAATGAACAACATGTTCTAGCCATTGTGCTAAGTGCTTGGGATACAAAGAAAGGTAAACAAACCAGTTGCTCCCTTCAGAGAACACACATTCTAGAGAGTTACCTCCGTAGTAAGTGGAGGTGGATTTAAACCAGAACCTATTCTCTTTCCATTGTATTATGCTGTCTTCTATAGAAGAGACTGAATGAACATTTATTGAATTGTTCAATCGAAAACATGGACAGGGATCTCAAAGCACAAGAAAAGATGAAACAATTGTGATTTGCTGTCAAGGACAGAAGAACCAAAGACCCTTACATTTTTTTGTCAAACTTTTCAAACAGATTTTCTCCATGTTATCCTCATTAGACCTTTTCAACAGCTCAACCAAAGAGAAAGGAAATTCAGTTGAAGTGTTGATTTTGTTCCGTGGTGCATAACAAGGCATATTGAACTACACAATATATATTCCATAAATTCATCACAATGCTGAGAGAATTTAACTGTTAATAGAACTTTTTTTTTTTTTTTTGGTCTTAGTTTGCCTTAGAGTTCCGCTCTAGTGGTTTATTGTAATGCAGAGCTGACCCTGGCTTTTCAAAGGCTGTATCAGAGGAGCACAAATTCTGGGAAGCACTAATAGGGTGGAAAGGTTTGGGGATGAATCATAGTTCTTATGTCTGAGGACCAGCCTAGCTCAGTGTTGATAGGCTCATTACCAGACAGTTGACCATGAGGTGATGGATTACTTTGACCACAGCAACTCCATCACAGTAAAGTCTCAGACAATGTATTTTATTGCTTTTATTACCCAAGAAAGGTTATAGAAGATTTAATTTTAAAAGAGGCTGACTTGGATAAAAGGAGTGTAGCCTTGTAAGGTCTCGCCCCAGGTGAGAGATCTGTGATTTTGGCTTACCACCATCTGTCATTCAGTAGATAGCTAGAGAGAGTTGTTGGAATAGGTGAATGAGACTTGCTCAGACACACACATACATACACACATGCATACACGCACATAAACATGCAAACATGCACACACATGCACACATGTTCAGTATGTATATAAAGCTAGTATGTGTCAGAGGTGGGATTTACAACAAGTGTTTCTAGACTATCCCAGAAATCTCTCCATGTGCCTTCCCTCTACCCCCTTTTTTTGGACAGTGAGGGAATAGGTTTTAGACCTATGATCTCATTGCTACAGAAACTTCTAGTAAAGAAACTTCTTCTATTAATGCCACTCAGCAATTTACAGTCTCAGAGAGTTGTCTGAGTCACCTGGGAGCTGTTAAGTGACTTGTCCAGAGCTACACAGTCAATATGTAGCAGGATTTGAATCCAGCATTTCTGGACACTAGGCCAGGCATGCTAGCCCTATCATACTCCCTTTCTACACGCCGCCCCCACTCCCAATTTTTTTTTTTTTGCAGGGAGTAGGGATCAGGCCTGTGATTTAATTGCTAGAACTTCTAGTAGGAAAAGGAAGGAAGAAAACAAGCATTTATTAAGTGCCCTACTATGTGCCAGGTACTATGCTAAGTGTGTTACAAACATCATCTCATTTGATCTTCATAGCAACCCTGCAAGGTAGATGCTATTATTAACCCCATTTTACAGTTGAGGAAATGGAGGTAAACACAAGTTAAATGACTTGTCCAGCATTACACAGGTCACATTTGAACTTAGATCTTCCTGATTCCAAGCCCAAGAGATTTATCTATTCTGCCACCTAACTATTCCCTCTCCTAATGCAGATAAGCAATTTATAATCTTAGAGACTTGCTTAAGTTACTGAGTGGTTAGGTGACTGATCAGTATCTATCAGAGATGGGACCTGAAACCAGGTCTCCCTAACTTTGACCCAAGTTATATAGCCACTGACCCATGTTATCTCTCATAGTTGTTGGTCTTTGGATGTGTCAGTTGCGTCCAACTCTTCGTGACCCCCTTCAGGGTTTTCTTGCAAAGATCCTGGAGTGGTTTGCCATTTCCTTCTCCAGCTCATTTTACAGATGAGGAAACTGAGGCAAACTGGGTTAATTGACTTGCCCAAGAAGTGGTTAAGGCTTGATTTGAACTCAGGAAAATGAGTCTTCCGGATTCTCAATCCAGTGCTCTATCCACTGCACCACCTCGCTGGCCTTGTCAAAACAATACACAATTTGTTCTTTGTTTTATGCATCTCTTCTTTCTAATCTTCCAGGAGAGAACAGGGAGGCCCAGCCTAAGTGAATCCATTCAAGGAAGGACACAGAAAGGAAGTCTGTGACTGGGGCTGGGAGCCAGGCAGGTTGTAATGTAGAAAAGAAGAGAAAGATTGAATAGTTTGACTCTAGGAACATGGATTTTTGGAGACATTTGTGGTTTGGCATCCCCTTACTCTTCCTCCTTTTCAAATGCTATTTGAAAGTACTTTTAAATTCCTTCTACTCCTTGCCATGATTCCTAATAACATCTCATTCTCTATGGCTTTATTGAATAATGTTGAAACAATGAAACTGTCAGTGTGCAGGAAAATTAGCAAGTCCTAACTTTATCATACACACATGGGTCTATTTTAGAGACAATCAGTCAATCAACAAGTTACTAAGTGCCTACTATGTGCTGGTCATTGAGTTAGACATTGGAGAAACTCAAACAAAAATTACTGAATTAAATAGAACAGTTACTCTGTCAAAGGCATTTATTGAGCACCTGTTATGTATATGGTAATTCATTCATTCATCTAACAACTATTCATTAGGCTTATTATATGCAAACCACTGGGCCAGATGATATGGAAAGAGACCAAGGAAAAGACCAGACACCACAATGATAGCTCTTTGTCTTCCTTTATCTCATGCTTACTTATGATATAAGACTAGCCTGTTAGGTCAATAGTGGGAGAAAACCAGGTAGACAGAACAGAAATTATAGGGTCATAGATTTAGAACTGGAGCCCATCTTTTTGGTCTTATCATACGTCACTCCTCTTTTCATTCACTCTTCTCTCCAGCCAATCTGGACTTCTTGCTGTTTCTCATGCATGCCATTCCATCTGTCCCTTATGCCTGGAATATACTCTCTTCTTACGTCCAGCTTCTTCTAAAGCTCAGTTCAATTGCCATTTCCTAATAACAGCTAATCTATGTTGTTTGTCCTTCCTTTTGAAGAGGACCGATGACATCATGAGGTGACATCTTGACTCATGCGTCAATTGGATTTAAATGAGGCAGAGTTGCACAAAGTCGTCAGCCTCCCTTTCCCTTCCAGAGTCATCAAAGTCCAGTGGCGAGGAAAAAGTCAAGATGACTGGGGATGGCCCAAGAGGCAGTGGATGACCTTGGCAGCTTTCTAAGCCCTCCGCAGCACCGGCTTCAGCCACCTTCGTGGCCTTTGGAACAAATTGTACTCCTCTGCCCATTCCACCAAGGGAAATTTTCACGTATTTGGAGTAGACATCCCTCTAACTCACTGATGGGTTTGAGCCCTGTTCGTTACCCTCAACCTGGTTTAGCCCATCTGCCATGATAATTTTTACCAGGGCGTGGCTGCTGTGAATACTACAGCTTCTTGGAGCCACAGGTGACGGTGAGGTGACAGGTGGACATCAAAGGTGGATGAGCTTGGCAAGCCCTCACACCAGAGGTCTGAACAGCACGTAGATCCCAATAATAGCAAATAGTTAACATTTATGTAACTCTTACTAAGTGCCAGGCACTATGCTAAGTGCACCACAATTAGCCTCTCATTTGATTGTCATAACCACCCTAGGACGTAGGGGTTATTATTATCATTCTTATTTTACAGATGAGGAAACTGAGGCAAACAGAAGTTAAATGATTTACCCAGGTCTCATAGCTAGTGTCTGAGGCCAGATTTGAATTCAGGTCTTCCTGGCTCCAGGCCCAACACTCTCTCCACCAAACCACCTAGCTGTCCCTAAATTGGGCCTTTCTGATCCCCCCAGTTCCTAGCGTCCTTCTTTCCCAATCTATGTGTATATTGCTTCTATACCACAGAATGTAAGCTCTTTGAGGGCAAGGAGTGCTCTACTTCTGTCTTTTTAGCCTCAGAGCCTAGTATAGTGCTTGGTATATTTTATGAAATGAAAAAATGCTTGTTGAATGAATGAAAGAATGACATATTTCTTTACAACCTGGCCCCCTCCTATTTTTCTAGTCGTATGACACATGACTCCCTTCCCTCTTCTCTCCAATTCAATCATACTGGCATACTTGCTGTTCCATACAGATTACATTTTATCTCTAGTCTCTACAACTTTGCTTTAGCTGTTGCCTACATCACGCATTTGCTTCTCCCTGCCCTTTGGAATCGCTAGTTTCTTTTAAGAGGCATCACAAGGGCCAGCTTCTACTTGAAGCCTTTCCTGGTCTCTGGAGCTTCTGTTACCCTCCTTCCCCAAACTGCCCAGTGCTCATTTTGTATCGACTGTGTATCTATTTTTGTATTTGATTACATGTACATATACATATACATACATATATATATATACACACATATGTATATCTATCCATCTATTTATCTGAACAACTATGGGCATCTAGGTGGTGAAATGGATACAACACCAGGTCTGGAGTCAGGAGAGTTCAAATCCAGCCTCAGACACTTACAAGCTGTGTGACCATGGGCAAGCCAATTAACTTTGTTTGACTCAGTTTCCACATCTGTAAAATGGTCTGGAGAAGGAAGTGGCAAACCATTTCGGTATCTCTGCCAAGAAAACCCCAAATGGAATCATGAAGATTTGAACACAACTGAAAATGACTAAACAACAACACGTACTGGACAGAGGAAGCTAGATGGCTCAGTGGATAGAATGTTGGGCCTAGAGTCAGGAAGATTCATCTTCCTGAGTTCGAATCTGGCCTCAGAGACTTACTGTGTCTTTGCCAAGAAAACCACAGAGGGGATCATGAAGAGTCAGGCACAACTAAAAAATGACTGAACAACAGCAACAGTGGAAGACTATATAGTCTCACCTATTAGAATACAAGCTTCTTGAGGGCAGCGATTCTTTCATTTTTGTCTTTGTATCATCAGTGCTTAGCCCAGCACCAAGTAGGTCTTTAATAAATGCTTGTTGGTTGGTTGAAAGAATTCATCTAATTCAATCCACTTATTTTACTAATGAGGAAATTGAAATAGAGAGAGGTAAAGTTACTTATCCAAGGTCACACAGGCAGCTAAGCATCAAGGGAGAGGTTTGACTTGACATCTCCAGTTCCAAGGCTAGTGAAGATCTCTCCTGTGCCATATGTTCCTTCCCCATTTTTTCTTCTCCTATTTATTCCCATCACATACTAGCTCTTCATTTGATAGAGAATGCGTTCCAGCCACTCTCTTCTCCTAGTATTGTAGCGCCTCAGGATTGTTATTATCCTGGTTGCCTAGCAAGAAGGGAAATAAAGCACCCACTAGGACATTGCATGGATTAATCATTTTCCCAATCAAGTCAATGAAAGGCTTAGTATTTGTAAGGGATAGTTATTACTCTTCAACATTAACATTCATTAATTAATCAGGACTATGGGCTCTTTGGATTGTGACTCACTATAACCTATAGCTTACTACATTATAATTTCATAAAGATGATTATTTAGTACATGGATGTTTTCATAATCACATGTTTTAGCTGCTATAAAAGTGCTTATGAGTTAGGCCTTCATAAATAGGTGATTAGTCCAGTTCTCTGCATTTCTGCAAAGGCAATGTTTAGCCAAGAATGCTGCATCACAGTACTGAATGAGTTATTAGAATTCATGAGGAGAAAACATGGATTCAGCAAGATAGCAATTAATTAGTACAGACAATTAGATGATGCTCTCTCCAGAGACAGTGTAGCATAATACCTTTATTATAGAATCATAGAGGAGACTAAGAAACTCCCTCCCTCTTTTCCTTCCTTCCTTGCTTGCTTCCTTCCTTCCTCTCTCTTTCTGTCTCCCCCTGTTTCTGTGTGTCTCTATTTCTCTATTTCTGTCTCTGTCTCTCTCATAGGGTTTAAATGCCCACTCTCACTATTGTCTGTCATCCTTCCTGTGAAGGTCAGTTCCTTGACCTGTATCTATTTGCCCAGCCTGTCTACCCCATTCTAGCTTCACTTGCTTCCATACTCAGCCTTGATCCCTTTGCCTGACGTTTTCATGTTTCACTAGCTGCTACCCTCTATTTTCATGTTCCATTGTTCCTGGTCTGTAAATCAGTAGCCCTGAGTATCCTGCACCATCTAATTTCTCTGCTGATACTCCTGGGCTGCTTAAAGTCACTGGAGAAAAATCACATCAAGCTGATTTTGCCACTTAGAAGTTTGTGGCATAGATAGCAGCTGCTGGGCTATTGCTGCCATTAGACCATCCTCCCTGACCTTTATTACACCCCCGTCTTGTTCCTCATACCAGTTGCTCCAAACTTCTCTTCTCCTTCCTCATCTGCATTTTTAGCAGATGATTTGGCCTCCTTTTTCTGAGAAGATTGAGGTTATTCTGGTGAGTTTCCTCTGCCATTTTTTTCAGGATCATCCCTCTTGCTCATCCTTACCTTTTCTTCTTTCCCTCTAGTTCTAGAAGAAGACAGAGCCCTACGCATTACCCTGGATGATCACTCTACACCTGCTCTTAAACCCTCTTCCTCCCTTTCCCTCTAGGAACTTGTTCTAGTCATCATCTCTGCCTCCTACAACTCAGTAAAGTGACTTTACTGATTCACATAGTGAATCAATGCTAGAGTGGAAACCAGAACCCAGGTCCTTTGATGTTGGATTCAGTGCTCTTTCCAGTCATCCATACTCCACTTGAAGACTTCCGTTGATGGGGAACTTACTACCTTGAAAGGCAAACCAATTCCATTTTTAAAAAAACAACCCTTCACAATGCCATGCCTTTCCTTTGAGAGCAAGGATAATTTTAAATTGTTTAATCCAGTAGAATTGGAAGCTCCTAGAGGAAAGCAATTTTCATTTTTGTCTATATTATCTCTGCTCTCCACCCCTCCGCCCGCCTCCAACGACCAATAATAAATGCTTATTGATCACAGAATCGTCCTCTTAGAGCTGGAAGGGAGCTTAGGGACTATATAACTTTAGCAGCCCTCTCATTTTACAGGTGAGGAAACTGAGGCTCAAAGAAGTTAAATGACTTTACACAGCTATCTATTAGTAGAATCAGAACCGGAACTAGGAAGCTCTGATTCCAAAGCCAGAACACTTTCCACCTTCCAAACTGCCTCCCTGGGATTGAACTGAATGAAGGTTGAATGAAATGGAATTAATGAAACGTAACTAATGCATGTCTTTCTCCCCTTATTTCTCCATTGCCTTTGTTCCTTTATTCAGAGGTTCTTAGTTGGGGGTCCCTCAACTTGTTTAGCATGCATGCATATGGTAACATATATATATATACATATACATATACATATACATATACATATATAGAGATTGAGATATATGGATATAAATATATAGTACATGATGTAATATGGATATACATATATAACATGATACAATAATATGGATAGAGATATATTAAATATATAACATGATACAATAATATGGATAGAGATACATTGTATCAGCATGGACACAGATACATATTATATGATACAATAATATGTATATAGCTGTGTTATATAATATGATACAATGTGGATATAGATATTATATGAGATAATACTATGGACGTATGGTATGTATACTATAATATGGATATGAATATAGTATAGTCTCATGGCTATAGATATGCTATATGATATAATCATATGGATAGAGCTATAGGATATATCTGATACGACAACATAGCTATAGAGATATATGATAATATGGTACAGATATATATTGTGATGTTACAACATCTAAATATGGAGACATGATTATGTTTCAGTATAATTGGCTTCCTTTCCAATCCTACGCATTTTGTCATTTGCTTTTAAAGGCATTATTCTGAGAGGGGCCTGCAGGCTTCACAGGCCCCTGCCAAAGGGTGGGTCCCGTGACACAGAGAAGGTTAACACCGGCCTCTTTACAGGACAGGCCGCCCAGGCTCCCTCGTTAATTTTGGCGGCCAATTGCTCCCGCAGCCTTTGCCCACAGCCAACATGGCGGCCCCTCCCTCGGTGACGTCAAGCGCCAGCAGCAAAGATGGCGCCCGGCCCAACTTCCTGCGCTGGACCCTAACAAAGATGGCCGCCCGCACTTCCTGTGCGGGGTTCTTGCCTCTAACAAAGATGGCGGATGCATGACAGGTTGCCCCACAGCCGGGACTCAAGTGGCCGCTTTCTGAGGGCGAGGTGGCTGTAAGTAACAGGAAATAAGAAACTATGTACCCATCTTTTATGGCAGCTTGTCTGTGACGTCAGAGACCTTCACAGCGGGGCGCCCCCTCCCTGGTCGGGTCCTTTCCTGTGGTATCATTGTAGTGGCTGGTGGACCGGAGCTGGGATGGCTTGGATGTGCTGTGTGACCTCCGGGTGGTCACTTGACCTCTCTGGTCCCCAGACTTTACCAGCCCCCCCACCTGCTGTGTGACCTTGGGCTGGTCTCTTGACCCCTGTGGTCTCCAGACCTTCCTCTGTCTCTCTGACCTGCTGTGTGACCTCAGGTGGTCACTTGACCTCTCTGGTCCCTGGACCTCATCTGCCCCCCCCCATCTGCAGTGTGACCTTGGAGTAGTCTCTTGACTTCTCGGGTCTCCACACCTCCCTCTGCCTCTGACCTACTGTGTGACCAGGGGGTGGTCACTTGACCTCTCTGCTCCCCAGACCTTGATTTGCCTCTGACCTGCTGTGTGTCAGTGTGGTACAGTGGAACATGTTGAGTTTGGGGTTCAAATTCTGACTTTGTCAGCTACTCTTTGTATGACCTTGAGCAAGTGAGTTCCCCTTTCTCGGCCTCGGTTTCCCCATCTATAAAGTTGGGATTTAATATCTTCTAAGGTCCCTTTCACATCCATTTCTATGCTGCCTGGAGGCAGCCAGCTGGTAGATGGAAAGAACACCTGACCTGGAGTCAGGAAGACCCAAGTTCGAATCCAGTCTCAAACACTTACTATCTGTGTGACCCTGGACAATTCACTTCACTGCTGCCTGCCTCAGTTTCCTCCCAGGGTAGTTGTGAGGACCAAATGAGAGAATATTTGTAAAGCCCCAGGCATATAGTAGGTGCTTAATAAATGCCTATTTCCTTCCTCCTCCAGCCTTTGCCGGCTTCAGCTTCCTCATCTGTAAAAATGACGAGGTCAGACTAGATGATTGCTTAAATCCTTCCAGCTCCAAATCTGTCCTACTAAGTTGCTTCTAGAGGCGATATCTTTCCAATTGATGGGTGTAAGAAAAATATCTGTAAAAGGCTTGGCGAGGGATGAGTGCCAGAAATATTCCTTCCCATCCACGGCTCCTTCATCCCCCTGTTTGAGCTTTCAGAAGATGCCTTTATTACGCTATTTAGTTAGGGATATTCATAGAATGTGAGTCCAACCTGCTCATTTCACAGATGAGAAAACTGAGGCCCAGAGACTTAAAGTGATTTGTCCCATACCACGCAGATAGCAAGAAGCAGAGGTAGGATTTGAACCCAGGTTCTCTGATTCCAAATCCAGGGATCTTTCCACTTTCTCTCCCTGCCTCTAATAACATGGTGGTTCATATTGTAAATCACTTTGACTCTCATTGACTGGCCAAAAATAAGTCCCAGGCCAAGCCCTACTTGGTCATTGTTTGGGTCTTGATTGGCTCAGAGTGAATGTAAACAGCAATTGTTGCAGTTTTGGCCAGAAACCCTGAGTGTTTTCCCCTCCCAGATTGATTTTTTTTTTTTTTTGGATTAGGTAAAGAGGCCATTCTCTTTCTCATTTCTTACCTAGCTTTAATCACTGAAGGAGTGTTGCCTCAGTCAAACTGAGACATGGGAAAGGCCTTAATTTATAATTAATAATTAATTATAATTAATTAAAAGTCAAGTTCTCCCACTGCATCCAGGGCCATCTCCAGTCGTCCTGATCTATATCTCGCCACTGGACCCAGATGGCTCTGGAGGAGAGAGTGAGACTGGGGACTTTGCACAGCCCTGCCTCACTTAAATCTAATTTACTTTCAAGTCATGGCCTCACCTTCCTGATGTCATGATCCTCTTGAAGAACCAAGGACGAAACAATGACAATGACCAGGCCTTCAAGTAGTGCTAAAAAAAAAAAATAAGTGGAACCTGAGAGTTCTTTTCCCCTAAGCTTGAACGTGGGTTCCTCTTAACAATTCTGCTTCTGTTACTTAATCCCTGTCTGACTTTGGACAGCTCACTTCCTCTGTCTGCTTCTGTTTCCTCTTCTGTAAAAAAAATGAGTGACTCCAAAGGTTCTTCCACCTGGTTGACTTCTTAAAGAGGGTTAGAATGCAACCTACCTCGAGGCCTCAGTTTCCCTTCTGGTAACATGCCCGGGGGGCCCAGTTTCAGTGTAGTCTCTTCAGAGTCTCTGATTCCACTGCTCCTGAAATTTTACTTTCTCTGCCAGACTTTGTCTCCTTCCCTTGGCATTGACTGCCCCTGGTGCCTGGAATGGTGTTCCTCCTCAGTCTTCCTCTTTGAATTCCTGGCTTCCTTCAGAACTCAGCTCAAGTACCTTTTACATCGGAGGGTCTCGAGATTTTTGGTGTCTGGACCCCTTCCCCACACTTTTATTTATTTGGATTAAATCTATTGATATGTACTATATTAAAAATGAAAACTGATAAATTTTGAAAATTATTGCCATTAAAATAATCCTAAATCATTATATCTTAACATAAATGATCTATTTTTTCTGAAAATAAGTATATTTAGTTATAATAAAGAATATTTGGTGTGAAATAAAGTTTTATATGAACAGTAGCATCATTTTACATATTTTTGCAAACTCTTTCATGTCTGATTTAATAGAAACTAGATGGACTCTTACATCTGCAGATATCATCTATTGCCATATATTGCTTTGGTTGTATTTGGAGACAATCTGGTCATAGAAAGGTTGACATCTGCATTAGTGGAGGGAGTTTCCACACTGGGATTTCCCTGGGCTACAAAGTCACAGATCTTTTGTATATGTATGTATCTCAGTGACCTGTGTCTGGCACTGGCCTTCCATGGAGGAAAAATAACCAAAGTCTGATTGAAAGGGTGAAGGGGGAGTGGTTTGAAACAAGAATAGAAAAGTAAATTGATAACATACTAGGAGAAGAATAGTATGAAACACTTTTTAGTGATTATAATACCTGCTATTTCTGGGGTGTTTTAAGGTTTGCAAAGCACTTTGTAGACCGTATCTCACTGGATCCTCATAACAGTCCCGTAAGGCAGGTACCACAACTATGTTATTCCCACTTTTACAGATGAGGAAACTGAGGGCAAGTGACTTACCCATTGTCATACAGGTAGGAAGGTGGGATTTGAATCCAGCCCTAGCCTGACTCTGAATCGAGCCCTATGTTCGCTTCACCACAATGCCTCTTTCCCCACCTCCCCTATCTTGGAATTCTTGACTTTTCTTTTTCTTTACTAACTCTGAGCAACTTCTCTCTATTTTTTGTTGTTCGGTTGTTTTTCAGTTGTGTCTGACTCTTTGTGACCCCATCTGGAGTTTTCTTGGTAGAGATGTTGGAATGGTTTGCCATTTCCTTCTCCAGCTCATTTTCCAGATGAGAAAACTGAGGCAGAATGAAGTGACTTGCCCAGGGTCACAAAGCTAGAAAGTGTCTAAGACTGGATTTGAACTCAGGTCTTCCTGACTCCTGGCTTAGTGCTCTATCCACTGCGCCACCTAGCCACTCACATTTTCTCTATACACCCATTGAAAATGTCACCGGTGTTCCTTATGAGTATGATCTAAGCCTACGTTCAATGGCCAACTCCTCCAGGAAGCCTTTCTTGATCCTCATCTTCTTTTGTCTACTTACCCCATTAATTTATATAAAATGTGTATTAACTTATTTGGCATATGTTTTTCTCTCATATATCTCACCCCCAACTGGTAAAATGCAAGTTCCTTGAGGTTAGGGACTATTTCCTTGACTGCCACATAGTAAGCACCTCATAAATGCTTTTTAATTAATATTACATCCCGACCAGTAGAATGTGTGATTTTTGAGAGCAGGGACACTTTAATTTTTTTCTTTGTATTGAGGTATCTGTTTGGCTACTCTTCGGACTTGGAGTCAGGAAGACCTGAATTCAAATCCTCCCTTGGATATTTACTCGCTGTGTGACCCTGGGCAAGTCACTTCACCTCTACCTGCCTCAGTTTCCTCATCTGTAAAATGGGAATGATATTCGCATCTATCTCCCAAGGTCATTGTGAGGACCAAATGAAATAATAATATCAAAGCGTTTTGCAAACATTACATTGCCATATAAATGCTAGCTATTATTTTTGTTTTATTTCCTTACGTGTACTTTTAATGGACAAGGAAATAGTAAGTTAGAATGGGCTAGAATTCTTGTTGTATGAGAGAAGTCACATCCTCCATCTGACTTACTTCTGTGTGTTTGATCTCATGTTCCTGATTGTACATAATGAGATCTTCCGACTGTTAAGAGCTTGTAAGGTTTCGTCTGTCTGAATCCATTGGTCTCTTTCCTTCTCAGACAAGATGGAGGCCAGAGATAAGCAGGTTCTCCGCTCACTTCGGCTGGAACTGGGTGCCGAAGTCCTCGTGGACGGACTTGTTCTTCAGTATCTCTACCAGGAAGGGATCTTGACGGAAAACCACGTTCAAGAAATCAGAGCCCAACCCACAGGCCTCCGGAAGACCATGATGCTGTTGGATATCCTGCCTACTCGAGGCCCCAAAGCCTTTGACACCTTCCTCGATTCCCTGCAGGAATTTCCCTGGGTGAGGGAGAAACTGGAGAAATCCCGGGCGGAGGCCATCCAAGAGACGCCCACAGGTAGGCTCAAAACCATTTCCTCCGAGTGGCTGGGGATGCTCTATCTTGGCTCTCAGTCTTGGAAAGTTGGAGATTCCTGGTGTTGATCAAGAAGGAATGAGGGAAGGACCATCTGGCTCGAGACCATTCTGAGGAGATAAGTGGGAATTAGGGAATGCTGAGGTCTGTCTGGCAGCGAAGCTAGAGAAAAGTTTTAGAGTTTCTTTCCTTGAGAATTTGGCAAGCCAAGGGGAAGCCACACTTTCATTGAGAAGGCGAGTGGTCTTTTGGTAGTTGGGAGCATTTGGAGATTGAGGTTGGAAACCTGGGCTACCAGGTGCCTTTTTGTGTGTGGTTTCAGGACTGCTGGCTAGTAAAGGCTTATCACTGGTCGCGTCTGAAGGAAGAAAGCCCCTCCAGCCTCCCATGGGTAACCCGTGGCTGTTCCTTAGTCTGGAGACTCATGTCAAACCCCAAGCCTTTTTAAGATTGGCGTCTTTTGTTTGAAAAGGTTGTCAGTTTGAAATTTGCCTTAGTCCTACTTTACTAAAACCCCTGGAGGAGATGAGTTGGTTGTGGGCACTGTTTCAGGGGAAATGTCCATGTTGCTTTCAGGCAAGTTTGAAAGCCTGGAACAGCAAGATGTTAAATCCTGAAATGTGTTCTCTTCTATATTCTGCCAATATTCGTGCTGTCTCCCAAGAGAAAAAAACAGAGCTGAATTGCTTTATAAAGAGACAATCAGAAATTGTTTTGCATTATTCTTCAATTTATTTTTCATGTATATATATATGCATGCATATATAATATATATGCATATGCGTGGCATATATGTGTGTGTGTGTTTTATTGATGCCTTTTTTCCCCCATCACTCTCATTTACAGACATCTCCTTTTCCACGCTCCCCCACCTCTACTGAGCTATCACCACTGAGCTGTACCTTTTAATAAAGTATAGAGAAGAGGCGATTAGAGAAACCTCCGATTGGTTTAATGAGTTCATGAGTTCACATGATGAATTTACTGGGTATGGATGTTTGTTAGACTGGAGTACCTTCTATAGGGACATGGGCCTTGTGAGGAGGAAACCGTGCGTTCCTGTGTTCCATAGTGATTGGAGTTGTTTCTTAACGATTAGTAGATTGTGACCCAGTGGGCCTCCTGATCCCATTGGAACCTCTCTTTCTGTAGCCTATAAGAGATCAGAGGAAAATGGCTCCATCCATCCCTTTTGAACCCTTCTCAAGTGATTTCTCTACCTTGTTTATTCAGACTGAGTGTCACACAAGAAAAATTAGCTAAGCAAAACCAGCAGATGCAAGAACCATGACCGACAGTGTATGCAATGTTCTATACCCATAGACTCCCATCTCTCCAAAGAAAGGAATTGTTTCCTTAGCTCTTCTCAGGGTCAAGCTTGGTTATCACAATTTTACTATTTGGCTTCGTTTGAATATTTTTGTTTATATTATTGGAGTCATTGTTTTTCTGATTCTCTGGCTTGCATTTTTTTTTAAATCTAGAAAATGAACATTTTTATTATCTGGTAGTCATCACAGTTGTATGATGTGAAGTCTGGAATCCATTTCTGTCATTTTTCTGTAAAGACAGAAGTAGGCACGGGCTCAAGGAATTTTAGAACCACAATGAACCTCAAGATCATTGGGTCCAATGTCTTAATTTGAGAAATGGGGAAAATGAGGTCCAGGTAGAGAGAGAGTTGCTCACTTCAGGATCATACAGATAATAATGGTAGAACTCAATCTCAGACCCAAGTTTCCTGACTCAAAAGTCCAGTGATCTTTCCCCTAAAATACGAGCTCTTAACATGGAGTCTGTGAACTTGTTTTCCTAAAAAAATAAAAATAATAATTATATTCCCATAGAACTGGTCTCCTTAGTAATCCTCTGTGTTCTGCTTTATGTATTTAAAAACATAACTCTGAGAAGCAGACTAGGAGCTTCACTAGATGGCCCAGGGAATCTAGGGCACACAAAATAGTTTGATTCCTTGCCCTGTAATGAGTTATCTTTCTGTGTGTTTATAGTTTATAGTCATGCTTCTTTTGTAATAATCCTGCGAGGTAGGCACAGAAAGCTTAATTTCCATTTTACAGATTAGGAAACTGACTCTCAGAGAAGCAAAGTGACTAGCCCAGAGTCACACCAAGTTACTCAAACTTGGGTCCACTCCTCTTTCTAGTATACCACATTGGTCCTCTGGAGTTGGCATTGGACCTGAAAGTCAGCAACAATGTGGTGAAAAATTCAGGGCTCGCCTTGTCCTCTTGTCTTTGTTCAGGCCTTTGCCTCAATTAACAAGTCAACACTCAGAAAAAAAGAAAACTGAATAGAGTTTATTTAAAAATACAATAAAGTAGCAAGTCGATTCCTAGATATCAGCAAGGGATTTGGGATGGAGCCAGCTTTTATTGATAGCTTTTGTAATGAGATAAAGACAATTCGAAAACGTGCAGGTCAGCAGAAGGGGATGGGCTCCTCTCCAAATGTGGTATCATAAGGAATGAGATTATAGCTAATGGGAGTGGGCTTCTAACATGCTGGCTAACAGGTAGGGGAATACTTGCTATGTGCTAGATAGCTGCAGACTGGGTGATGCATCTCCCACCATTGATTAACAAAGTACCCAGAAAACAAGCCAGACTAGAGACAATGGGGGTCTCTCCCTAAGTTTTAATAGTCTCCTGGTTGACCTCTTCTTTGGTTGAGCAGATACACACACACGTCATGGCAAATGCTAGATGGAAGCCAGGCCATATTTCCTCTCATAATATTTAGTTTTCTGAATTGGGATTCCCTTTGGGGCAAAGAAACCATCCCTCTCAGATGTACCTTTTTTTGAAAGCATAGGTGATTCTTTCTTCAAGCTTTAGACTCAACAAAAGAAATAATAGCTACTTTTGAAAGATGGTAGTAAGGCTGTATTCACAGACAGCTTGGATGAAAGTGGGGCCATCTTGGTGGGCTTCTCATTCTGCCCCAAGGATAGGGGAAAAAGAGAAGCCATTTTTGCTAACCAGTGAAGTCAAGCCAACTGGGTGAGAAGGGGGAAAACAAAACAGTAACGTGGAGCAAACAGAGACAAGTCAGATGATGGCAGCCACATTCCTGACGTCCTCTTAGAGGTTTCACAAAGTGATGTTTTTGCCAAGTGCTGTTGATTTTTCATGGTGGTCAGTGGAGATAGTGGGCAGCACCAAGGGAAGCCTGGCCGTTGATTGGCCTGGCCTGACTTTATGGCATTGCCACTGAGAACAGCTTTCTACAAAGGCGGCCCAGTGTATACACATGTGCCCTGGAGAAGTTGGTTTTCATCCAGCTAGGTTTTGGACAATTTACAGCTGCTTGTAAGTGTTAATATTTATTTATTTTATCTATTTATTTTTGAGGGGGAAGAATGGAAGAAATGACTGATTGTAAGATGAGCTTTTAAAAAGAAGCCATATGATGGAAAATTGGTATCTTAGAAATCAAACCACTCTGAGTTCTAAGGGCAGGGCTTTACCATTTTCAAGAGCCTGCCTTTCTTTGTGATAGTTGGGACTCAAATAATTTTTCCCTCTTTGGAATATGTACATATCTGTCTATCTGTCTGTCTCTCTGTTTATCTATCTATCTATCTATCTATCTATCTATCTATCTATCTTTGAGTGTATATATACATGTACAGATATATGAAATATATATTTAGACTATATATCCACTATGTCAATATATACAAATTATATATGTGCTATATAGAAAAGTATATATCCTCTCTCTCTATATGTTATATGTATGTATATTCCCTCCCCTCATTACAAACATATTTAGTCAAGCAAAACAAATTCTTACATTGTCCATATCTTTAAACACACACAGACACACACACACAGACACAGACACACACACACACACACAGACACACACACACATAGACTCCCTCAATCTGTACTCAGAGTTCATTACTTTTCTATCTGGAGGTAGATAGCATGTTTCACCATGTTATTGTTGTCCTCCTCTCTGTGGCCCCATAGAGTTTTCTTGGCAGAGATACTGGAGTGGTTTGCCATTTCCTTCTCCAGCTTATTTTACAGATTCAGGAAACTGAGGCAAACAGGGTGAAGTGACTTGCCCAGGGTCACATGGCTTAGCAATTATCTGAGGCTGGACTTGAATTCAGGCCTTCCTGGCTACAGGCCTGGCCCTCCATCCACTGCACCATCTAGCTTCCCCTTTCATTGTGGGGTCTCGATTAATTGGAAAGCAGTAGATTATTTTTGCGAATGGAGCAAAGAGCAGCAGTGTTTAGATGCCTTCCAGTTGATGTTCTTGTAAGAACCCAGAGGCTCATCTGCTAGGACCTTCATGCCTCCTATAAAACAAAACAAAACAAAAAACTGTCATTATGAGATTTTAAAATAGTTTATTTATACTTTATTTTTAAAAGGATGTTTGGGCTCTGAAGGTCCAGACAATAGGAAGATGCGATCCTCTTTTCCATTGAATTTATCCAGCCCCATCTTTATTCTCCCTAGTGGCAAGAAAATGGGATTTTGATTGAGAGGAATCAGGTTTGAATCCCAGCCCAGCTCCTCAGTAGCTGTGTGTCCTCAGGCAGGCCACTTAATTCTCTGGGTCACAATTTCCTTCTTTGTAAAATAAAAAGGTTGGATCCTGTGGTCTCAAGAGCCCTTCTGTTTTTAAACCTATGGCTCTGTGATTGTGAGATCATTCGATTGTACAGATTCGGTGCTCTCTTTTTGGAAGGGCTGCTGTCCCGAGATGTGTGTTTTCCCTTTGGCCCAGTAGATTCTCTGTTCCTAGAATGAAACCAGTCTATTTTATTAGGAAGAGAAAGTTGGGGTTTTTTGTTTGTTTGTTATTTCTCTGACGTTGAGTTTCAGAATTTTTTTTTCCCATTCTAAGTTCTGACCTAGTTCAGAGGCCTCATTTGGTGATAGCATCTATTTGATTTTTCTGTTTTGTAGTTTGGGGTCTGGTGTTATTTCATGTGGCATATGGGCCGCATCTAGGTTCTCAGTCTAAAAATAACCAAAGGTTTTATTTTAAATGCCCCCGGGGAGATAATCTCTTGATGCCAGAATTGACTGGATCCTGTTCTTAGTGGCAAATCCTAATATTTGCCAAAATCTTGACTTTAATTATCTCCACAGGTAGGTATTAGATAGACTCAGGATAGGCACAATGTGTGTGTGTGTGTGTATTTGTGTATGCATACTTGTGTGTATATCTATACACACACATATATATAGATACACACATATATACTATACTGTATAATTTGTATGTATACATACTAGGTAGACTATAAGGTGTCCCTATAACATATGTATACATATATACTATTTACACACAATATACATATACATATATATGTACACACACGTACACATATATAGTCCAAACACACTTGCTTTGCCTTTAAGAGGGAAATTGTCTACTTAAAGAACCAATATAATAGTCCATTAATCTGCTAGGCAGCTTTTCTTATTTTCTTCTTTATTTCTTTTTCTTTTCTTTCTTTGTTTTTTTTTTTTTTTTTGTCTTGGCAATGGGGTTAAGTGACTTGCCCAAGGTCACATAGCTAGCTGAGGTCAGATTTGAACTTAGGTCCTCCTGACTCCAGGGCCGGTGAGGTGCTCCATTCACTGCACCACCTAGCTGCCCCAGGGCAGCTTTTCAAAACAGCTTTGTATCAAAAAATTACAGGGTTGGATTGTAAGATCACAGGGCTATAGATTCAGAGCTGGAAGAATCTTGGGAAGTCATCTCGTCCAGCCCCCTCCTTTGAACAAATCTCATTTTGCTGTTTTGTTTTTGTTTTTACATTGCCTTCATTTCCAAATATATCCTTCCCTTCTCTCCTAACCTTTGAATCATCCCTGGTAACACATTGAAAAAAGAAAAAGAAATTAATTTAGAAAATCAGTTTACAAGATTATATATCTTGAGCTGGAAGGGACCCAGAAGCCATCTGCTCTAATTTCCTTATTCTACAGATGAAAAAACTGAGGCTTGGGGAGGTGAAGTGACTTGTCCAAGGTCACACAGGTAGTGAGTGTCAGAGGTAACATTTGAACCCAGTTCCTCTGATGCCACTGCTCTTTTCCCTGAGGATCACATTGCCTTCCACATCAATTGTGTTTGCTGGTACACATGGCCCTCTCTACCAACAGTCCCCCACCTCTATAGAGAGGGGAAGGAGATGTATTTTCTACACTTCTCTCAGGAGCCAAGCTTGGTCATTGTAATTACACAGCATTCCATTTTCTTCGTTTTTTTTTACCCACTCTTTACATCGTTATAGTGATATTGTATGTTGTTTCTCTAGTTCCACTCGTTTCATTCTCCTTCCATTCATAGCAGTCTTGCTCCCTGTTCGTATTCACTGTTTCTGTTGATGCAGAAATATCCCATCACATTCATGCTCTGAAGTTTATGAGAAGAATCTGCTCTCCGCTTATTTGCTTCCACAAAAAGTGCTGCTGTGAAGATGTTGGCGTGTATGTGGTCTTTATAACTTTAACTCATTCGGGCCTGTGCCTAGTAACATGGTATCTGGATCATAGGGTACATGGAGTTTTTAAGCATAATCCCAAATTGTGCTCCAGAATGCCAAACATCTCTTTTTACAGATGAGAGAGTTGAGGCTCAGAAAAAGCCAGAATTTGAATGTCCTTTAACTCCGCATCTTGCCTTCCCCTTCCTCTCCAGTCTGCACTCCTCAGATACTTACTGTCTATGTGCTCCTGGGCAAGTCATGACATTACTGTACACCTCAGTTTCCTGACTTGTAAAATGGGGATAATAAAAGCACCTATCTCTCAAGGTTGTTGTGAAATAGTACTTGTAAAGTGCTTTGCAAACCTCAAAGCATTACATAGATTCTAGGTATTATTACAGTCACTATCATCATCATCAAGAGATCTGCCCATGCTTAAACAGGTGATCAGGTATTAGCACCAGGACTTAAACTAAGGTTTTTTGACCCAAATGGATTGTTCTTTACATGACATCACTAGGATTTGGGAAAACAAAATGAAAATAATATTCTTACATATGAAAATAACCTTCCTGTAGACAAAACTGGATTGCATCTTTCTTTTAGGGCTACTTTTTGATGCTAGAAATGTCAGGAATCTCTAGTTTTTCAAAGCGAAAATAAGAGTTTTCTACCACCCTTCAGTTTTTCAAAGCAAAAAATAAGAGATTCTTTAGCCAACTCTGTTTGATATAATACAGTGTGCTCTTTAATTCAGCTAACATTTTGGAGGCTCAGAAGATTATCTCATTCTGAGATGGCTTCATAATTTGATCAAAAGGATTCAGAATTGGATTTCAGGTTACCAGTATACACAACGATTGAAAATCTATTTGACAAAGTCCTTGGGCTATGAACATGGATTCAGGATTTGGCAGTGGTGTCCTTAACATATTCGGCTCTGCTGTGGTTTGTGAATGTGCTGTTTTTATAGCCTTTGAACTAGTCTACAAGATCATCATAAGGTTCTGAGTGATCCTTATGGGGTGTCTATAGTGAGTCCATTAAATGTTTCCCAACAGCTGATGAAACTTGGAAGAAAAAAAATGTCCATCATTTAAGAAAGGCCACATTATTCAGAGAATCATTATTTACACCTGCTTGCTTAGGGCGGTGTGCTGCACATACTACACATCTGGCAAATGGATTCTCCTGGCGAGTGCTGGTGGGATTTCCATGCTCTCTGCCCAACACATATGCTGCCTTGTCGCCGCCTTGTCACAGCCTTGGTATGTTGAGTTCCTGACATCAGTCCAATGCAACAACAATTTAGGAAGAATTTACGGTATCATTTCACTACCAGTATTTACATGAGCATGAGTGAAATTCATACAACTCTTTTTAACAGAAATCATTCTATTCATAATCCTAAGATCATGGATTTGAGGCTGGAAGGGACCTTAGAAACCATTCACTTCAACCCTTTCATTTTTTAGATGAGAAGACCAAGGTCAAGAGAGGCGATAGGATCTGCCCAACGTCATACAGGTAGCAAATATATCAGGGGTAGGATTTAACTAAGGTCTTCCAACTGCAGAGACACTGTTCTTTCCCTGGTGCTGCACTAATATTGATATGCTGGATGATCTTCTTGGCCAACAACATTAGGAATATAGATTGAAAAATGAAAAAAAAACCCCACTTTCTTCATTTCAATGCTGATTTGTTTGAATTTTTTTAAAATTAATTTTTTTTCAATGAAAAAGCAATTATTTTCTCTCCCACTTACTTCCCCTCCCTTTCCTCACTGGAAAAAAAACCAAAACAAAACTCTTGCAACAAATATTAATAGTCAGGAAAAACAAATTCCTACATCTCATCATTGACGCTGGAATAATTTTTGGTCTTTGGGTTTTCCAGAGTTCTTAAGTTTTGCAAATTGTTTGTTTTTGCAATGCTGATATTATAGTAGAAGTTGCACCCCTGGTTCTGCTCACTTCACTCTGTATTAGTCCACACAATCCTTCCTTGGTTTCTCTGAAACCATCCTTTTCTTCATTTTTTTTTAATGACATAATAGCATTTCATCACAATGATATGCCACGACTTCTTCAGCCATTCCCCAGTTGATAGGCATCCCCTCAATTTCCAAGTCTTTGCCACCACAAAAAGAGCTGCTATAAATACTTATGTACATGCAGAACCTTTTCCTCTTTGCTCCTTTTGGGTAAAGACCCAATGGCTGTAGCAGTAAGTCAAAGGCTATGACCAGTTTGGTAACTCTCTGAGCATAATTCCAAATTGCTTTTGAGAATGGCTGACATTCTATTCATCAGCTCCACCATTTCTATGAGAATGGCTGACGTTCTA
>NW_020954652.1:227401-236878 GCF_900497805.2 Vombatus ursinus | reverse complement strand
TTCTATTCATCAGCTCCACCATTTCTATGAGAATGGCTGACGTTCTATTCATCAGCTCCACCATTTCTATGAGAATGGCTAAAGTTCTATTCATTAGCTCCAGCGTTTGTCATTTTCATCTTGTCAAAGCTGCTAATATGATGGGTATGAGGTAGAATCTCAGACTGCTTAGTTTGCATTTCTTTAATGGTTAGTGATTTGAAGTATTTCTTTCTTTCTTTCTTTTTTTTTTTTTTAACGTGGCTGTTGATAGCTTGGATTTCTTCCTTTGAGAATGGCTTGTTCATATCATTTGATATCAGCTGGCAAATAGCTCTTAGTCTCATACATTTGCTGAACCCATGCCCTTGGAAATGAGATCTTTTATCAGAGAAATTTGCTGGAAAAATTTTTTCCCCTGGTTTACTGTTTTCCTTTCTTATCCATCTTGAACCTTGTTTCCCAGGAAACCATGAAAAGCATTGAGGTTTTTTTTATTAGAGAAAAACTTTTTAGAAGTAGTACTGAACTTTGAAATAAATGAGAAGCCATGTTGTACAGTGCTGGCTTTGGGTTCAAATGATTTCATTAGTGTGGAGACCCTTCAACTGGGGTGAGTGGGCAACCCCTCCATGTCTTTTCATCCTATGTGAGTCTTGTCTTTGTTTTGCTATAAATCCTTTGTAAACGATTTAACTCATGATCCACCTAAAGGAGGCCCAGCTCTTATTCTTTTTTTTTTTTTCTTTTGGCAACTGAGGTTAAGTGACTTGCCCAGGGTCACATAGCTAGTAAGTGTCAAGTGTTTGGTCTGAGGCTGGATTTGAACTCAGGTCCTCGACTGTGCCACCTAACTGCCCCCAGCTCTTATTCTTTTGCTCTGCCTGAGGTACCACTGTGGCCCTGCTGCCTCCACTATCCTTATGTGACTGTTGCAACAACTTTTTTGGTCACAGCCTCAATACTATCTTTTACATCAATCAAAAAATTGTATTAAGCACCTATCAGATACCAGGCACTGTGCTAAGTGTACCCCCTGGGGCAAGTCATTATCATTAACATGTTGCAGCCTCCTGCCTTGGTGGGGAGGGATCTTTGTAATTCAAATTCTTCTGAATTTGTTTTCATGATATACATATAGCCTTACAGTTTAATGAGGGCAATGCTGGTGTGCTTTTGGAAGGGAAAGTCATTTGGGGATTATTGAAACCCTTTTTTTTTTGCCTGTTTTACAAATGATGAGAAAACTGATGGAAATGACTTGTTAAAGAGACACTTGTTAATAAATATTTCAACCAGGGCCCAGGTCTCTTAATGCTAACTTTTTTTTTCTAATTTTTAAAAAAACCGAATAGTATTTTATTTTTTCCAATTACCCCTAAAGACAATTTTCGACATTCATTTTTTGAAAGATTTTGAGCTCTAAATTTTTCTCCTTCCCTCCTTCCCCTCCTCCCTCCCCAAGATGACAAGCAATCTGATATAGTCTTGACCCTAACTTTAGCCCTATTCTAGTACCCTGCCTATAGAGTTCTAGGGATTGATTAAGTAGCAGGATGTCATATGAACATAGGATCATCATCAATCGAAAACGGGGATTTTAGGACATGAGAAAGTAAGCGTTTGGGCCCTTAGTTTTGCTGATGTCTTCTCATTCTCATTTTGTTGGTTATTAAAGAACATTATATCTTTTCTATTCTTTAGGGATCTTCCTCTCTTTGAATTCCCCTGAGGATTGATGCCTTGGATGCCTTTAAAATTATATCACCTTTTACAAAAGTGTTTGTATTTTTTCTATAAGTAGCAAGTCAGGTCCAGTCACTTCATCTTATTTGAACCATCTCCATTTCCACCCTTATTGGCTAGAGAGGTATTAGAATTCCAGTACTGTAGCTCCACTGTTGGGCATGGGAGAACAGATCCCTGTCAAAACAAAAACAAACCAAATCCAAACCCTGTCCGATGTATTCCATTTCATCTTTGGTGGTTGTCCTTCCTTGTGGTTTCATCTGGAGATGCCGTCAGGATAACTTGCTTCGTCTAGAGCTCATGACACATTTTGCTCTCTCTGGAAGCTCATTTTAACCACAATTCATTTTGACTATTGAATGAATGGACTTCTATTCTCCTTCTCTATCATGTCTTTCAAACATACTTATGCTCTGAACAGGTATTGCCCTTGGCTGCCACATCTTTCCACTTGGCAGGGAGATTGACCATTTCTGGACTCATTTTCTCTCCTCATTGTGATGACTGTTTTTCATCAGTTAAACCTCTCTAGGAAATTGTAACAGAGTCCATGTATTTGCTTTTATCTATTTCCCACTTTTTTTTGGAGCCCACAGTTTATTGAAACAGGCTGAGTTGGAGTTACTGTAATGGCAAACAGTTCCTTCTTCTCCTTCTAATCTGGCATGTACTTTGACCTTTGTTCTCCCCACCCAATAATATGGTTGTACAGAGAAAGTTTATTTAAAAACACTGCCCTTGTCTGTAGCAAATTGCTTCCTAGTCTTTGAGATTTAGTTTTATTTATTTATTTTTTGTCTATGATATTTTCTCCTGCACTTTCTAATTCTCTACCTGAGAAAACTATTGATTGGCTACAGTGGGGAGGCCTCAGACTGGTCTTACAAGCCTTTGGCATCTCTCATTCCTTGATCTCAAACCCTATTTTCCAACATAGTTTTTGCTGCCTTCTGGGCCTACTTTGGGACAGCTAGGTGGCGCAAGGGATAGAGTATTGGGCTAGGAATGAGGAAGATTCGTCTTCCTGAGTTCAAATCCGGCCTGTGCACTTATGAGCTGTATGATCCTGGGGAAGTCACTTAACCCTGTTTGCCTCAGTTTCCTCACCTGTAAAACGAGCTGGAGAAGGAAATGGCAAACCATGCCAGTATTTTTGCCAAGAAAATGTCAAAAAATTCATGAAGAGTTGGACACAGATTTAAATTATTTAGCAACAACAAGTGCCTAGTTTGGCACTAAATTTCCCAAGTGTATGTTGGCTTAGTTTAGAGAATTTTATCAGGTTCTTAATAGAATTGTTCTCCTTAGTCTCCCAAAATGGATGTCTCCTATGATGACTCATTAGTTCCTTATTTTTGAGGAGGACTCCAATTTTTTGAAGTTCAATTTTATTTTATCCCCCAGCTGCTATCCTCTCCCAAATACCGGGCATTTATTTTATATATGTCTTACATATATTTTTATATAAATGTATCGTCCCCCTCCTCAACAGAACATAAGCTCTTCAAAGACAGAGGCAGCTTTGTTTTTGTATGTCTAGTGCCTGGCCCATAACAACTGGGCAGTGCTTCATACTTATTGTTTGATTGATTGATCAGTGGAACTTTTAAATGCCAAATTATTTTTCAGATTTCTTTCTCTTTCCCATGGCTTATGATTTATATTTGTAACCTTTTTGCCATTGTGACCTTTATTGATCCAATTATTCATTGAATCTCTTGCTAAACTTTTCCATCTTTCACTATTTTTTCCACAGATTTCCATGGGAAAAAAATCAATGTGGTGACCCTGTGAATTCTTGTAATTCTGTATGGGTAGATGTAAATTTTTCAATCAGAATTATTATGGTGAGAGGCAGGGAGGAATTTCATAATTTTATTTGCTGAAGAGAATGCAAGGAACTCAAAACAAAGATGTTTTCAGTTTACATAGGACGCCATCCAATCTGGGTTGTGCTAACTCCTATTGGAGAGTCACTTGGTGATAACCTGTAAGTCAACTTGCATCATTTTTGGCTTGATATGAAATAGAATTCAAGGCCAAATTCCTCTTGGTAACACCTACCTGTGTGCCCGTTGGCAAATCTTTTAAGCTCTCCATAAATGGGGATGAAATCTGCACTTATCTATGGAACAGGATCAAGAGATCTAATGTCAGTAAATCATAATATGACAGTCAGAAATAAATGTCTCTTTTTATTGCCTTTACTTTTGTTTTACTGCCAATAATAGCAGTAGTCAATCATTGATACTGAAAGTACTAGTGTTAACACAGTACTCACCTTCTTCAGGTAGTGGATACAGTCCTGGGCCAAGAGTCAGGAAGACCTGAATTCAAATCCAGTCTTAGACACTAGCTGTGTGACCCTGGGCAAGTCACTTAGCCTTTGTCTGCCTCAGTTTCCTCACCTGTAAAATGGGGGTGATAATAGCACTGACCTCTCTGGGTTGTTGTGAGGATCAAATGAGATATTTGTTAAGTGCTTGGCACAGTGCCTAGAATATAATAGATACTCCAAAAAAATACTTATTTCTTCCTTTTCCCCTTCATTACCTGGCACCCTTTGGCAGTTGGTGCTTGAAGATATGAGGAAAATCCCAGGTCTGTGTTTACATACATGAAAATTGTAAATATCTTTCTCCTTTACTAAACACAGTGCTCCTGATTCATTTTCAGTCATGTGGCGTGATCTGTACTCCCCCCTCCACCTTTTTCTTGTCCTTTCTCTATTTTCACAAAATATTTGCAAAAGCATTTGCACTGACTTTCAGCCAAGCTCCTTGAGACCAGTGATTGCTTCATTTTTTGCATTTGTAGCCCCAGTGTCTAGAACTCATAGTAGGGTGCTTAATTAAGACTTAATGACTGATTGATTGAATGGTTGAGTATTTAATAGATTAATCAGTAAATTCTATTTTCCTTTGGTGTGTGACTACCAATTCATTTCCATTCAAAACTTAGAAGTATGAGGGCAGCTAGTGGCACAGTGGATAGAGCACCGGCTCTGGATTCAGGAGGACCTGAGTTCAAATTTGACTTCAAACGATTCCTAGTTGTGTGACCTTGGCCACAACACTTAACCCCAATTATCTCCCTCCCCCCCAAAAAAAGTACCTACTACTTGGTAGAGTGGAATGAGGATGAGCTCTGGTATTAGGAAACCTGGCGTCAGATCCCTCTGCTGACCCTTAGTAGGTGCTACGGTTTGAGCAAATCTTTCATCTCCTTGGGCCTCAGCTCTGTAAAATGAAGAAATTAGACCAGACTGTGACCCTTTCCAGCTCTAGACTTATGATTCTCTGTGCAAGATTCTGCACCTAACCCCTGGAGGTACAAAGATGAAAAGAAAACAGTTCCTGCCCACAGGAAGCTTCTATTCTCCTGGCTATTTTACTGTTCATTTGAGGCTGAGCATTCACCATTTATACAGTCTGATTTATCACAGAATAAATCCTTATGGGATACAAAAGTAGGATTTTCTGGCTTTAAAATCTGTGCATGTATTAAAAAGGCTCCAGTGTTCTTTGTTATACTTGCCTCTACCCCATCCCCCGTAAGTTAGGAAGCTCAAATGTGGTCTTATGGAAAGAATACTTGGTTTAGAATCTGAGGACTCACCTCTGATGCTTACTAACTGGGTACCCTTGGGTAAGTCACTTAACTTCTTTAGGCTTTAATTTCTTCATCTGTTCAATGAAGGAATTGGATGAGGTGGCCTCTGGTTGAGGTCGCTTCCAAGTGGTGCCATGGATAGAGCACAGGTCTTGGATCCAGGAAGACCTGAGTTCTAATCTTACCCCAGACGCTTACTAGCTGTGTGACCCTGGGCAGGTCACTTAACCTCTGCCTGCTTCAGTTTCCTCAGCTGTAAAATGAGAATAATAATGGCATCTAATTACCAGGGTTGTTGTGAGGATCAAATGAGATAATAATTGTAAAGTGCTTAGCACAGTGCCTGGCACATAGTAGGTACTTAATAAATACTTGTTCTCTCATTCCCTTTACCTCTCTGTGCCTTTGTTTCCTTATTATGGAAATAATAAAATTGCCCACCTTGTAGGGTTATTGTGAAGATCAATCGAGTTAGCATATGTAAAGTGTAAATCTTAAGTACTGGGGCAGCTAGGTGGTGCAGTGGATAGAGCGCCAGCCCTGAAGTCAGGAGGACCTGAGTTCAAATCCAGCCTCAGACCAAACACTTGACACTTACTAGTTGTGTGACCCTGGGCAAGTCACTTAACCCCAATTGCCTAAACATAAAAAAATGTAAAACCTTAAGTACTATATAAATATTAGCTGTACAATAAGGTTGAAGATCCTATACTCTTTGCTACCCTTTGTCCTGGCCCAGGAGAGGAGCTCTCCTTAGGGAGTATGGAAGGATGAGGTTGATGGTATCAGTTACAGTGTTTCTAAGAGTTTGGAGGAGAGAGAGTAATGGAAAAAGCTCAGACAGTATTCAGAGTTCTTTCTACTGTAGTATTTGGCCTTATGAAGAGACTGACTGATTTTTATCTAGAACTTGACTTAAATAAGTCTCTTTCCCCCTATGATTTGAAATGGAATGATGTTTTGATTGTGTCTAGATTCCAGCAATGTGGCTTTTGATGTCCTATTGAATTCCACTCCCCCTCCTTTTTTTTTTCTTTCAAATGGAAAGATCATATCCCAGAGATCTGGGGCGTATATATGGATGAGATTTTCATAAAAATATTTGGTCCTGCAATTTTGATTGTTTAAAAGGGGCTTATGACAGTTGTAGCCTGCATTTTACAAGAGATTTTTTCCCCCCTTTTTCTTTTTTCTTGTTGCCTCCCACAAGGGCACCAAAAAGGAATGGCAGTGGTCTTTTATTGAATATTTATGGGACTGATGAAATACTGCATCTGTTGGCAGTTAATTTCAGCGCTTTCTAGGAACAGCAAGCCATGTGACATATTTCTGCACAGTGGGAGTGCCTCCGTCTCTCTTTTTGAAATGGATGTTTAAAATGTTTTTCTCACTTATGGAGGACTTTTTTTTTTTGTGGGATAGAAAAGGGAAATCTGCATTTAGAGAGGGTCCCATTTTTTCTGAACATTCTTCATGTTCTCATAGACTATTGCTTAAGAGGAATGCCAGAATTCCATGCTATGCCTGACATGTGATGCATCTACTACTGGGATCAGAGCCCACTGTTTGGACAGGATGCTGATGGAAGCCGGGAGCTGATCATTTCAGCCTCTAGGGTGTGGCCCTCTGTTTGGAGAAAGCTGAGGGGCACCTCCACGTGGAAGATGGGCAGGGAATTGGCTCCTTACTGAGGGGAGAACACAGAGACCTCCTCCATTTGGGTCCCAGTGCTTGAGGCTACCTGCAGGACTCTCTTTGGAGGCACTGTCCCTTCTGCTTTTGGTCTATATAAAGTCAACTGTCAGGTGTGTGCTCTCTCCCTTCAGGACTCTGTCTTTGCTTTGTCCATTTTCCACCTTCTTCCAAAGTTCACTGGAGGACAGAGGGATTTACATTTCTTCTCTCCCCTCCCCACACCTGTTAGGAAAAGCCTATAAATTCTTGCCCAAAGGGTCTGAGAAAGATCATTCATAGTATCATAAGAATAGAGCTGAAGGGGACCTCGAAGGCCATCTAGTGAAACCCATTCATTTTACTGATGAGGAAACTGAGGCCCAGAGAGTTTACCTCTCTTGTCTAAGGCAGCGGAGGAAGTAACTGTCAGAGGCAGTTTCTGAATCTTTGTCCTCCAATTCACGAGTTAGTATACCTTTGTCCTCCAATTCAAGAGTTCATAGGCCTTGAGTTCCTGGATACCATCTGCCTTTCTGTCTTCTTATCAGATCATAGGTCAGAGAACCAGAGGCCCTCAGAGTGGACACTCCCTATCCAAACTATGGCTACAGCCCAGGAATTGACAGTACTCAGAATTACATGGTAGGGATAGGCATGTGCCTGCAAGTAGACTTTCCCAGCCTCGGGGTAACCTTGTGGCTGCTCCCAAGGTACCTTTCTAGGGGAGGTTTCCTTGGTGGTGTGTTTCTTGGAGGAGATGGTAGAGGATCACCATTGTGGCCCCTAAACTTCAGTATTGGAGCTGTGCTATAGGGGGATGGAGAGGAGATTGGAGAGGAGAGCAGAAATGAATGAATGAAAGCATTTATTAAGCATCTACTAGATGCATTGGGGATACAATGAAAATCAAAAGATAGGCCCTGATTTCAGAACTTACAGACTGATAGGAGAGACAACATGCAAACAACAATGTACAAACAAGTTCTAGATTGGGTAAATTGGAGGTCATCAATAAAGAAAAGTCACTACATTAAGGGGCCTCAGGAAGGACTTCTTGTAGAAAGTAAGATTTGATCTGAGACTTGAAACCAGGAGGTGGAGATGTAGGAGAACACTGTCTAGCATGGGAGATAGAGAAAACGCATGGAATCTGGAGCTAGACTGTCTTAGGGGAGGGACAGCAAGGAGGCCAGTTTTCTTGGATCACTGAGTACTCGGGGCAGATTAAGGGGTAAGAAGACTTTTGGTTCATGTAATAAAGCAGACTTGATTTCTCGTAAGAAGTGTCAAGCTGACAATTCCTAGAAGTGTTCATATTCTATTTAGGCCTGGCACCATGGCAGAGAGGGTGGTTACTCTGTTACCAAAATAATAATGCTGAAATGCAATAATTAAGGAACCAGAAGTACGTGGTTTAACACCCGAAATAGAAGACAGACTTTAGAGAATCACTTTTGTCCACCATTTGTTGATTTTCAAGTCAACAAACACTTATTATATGATTAAAATATATAAGTAAAGAAATGGTGGTAACAAAGTAGTTTTGAGAATGAATTGGTATGCAGAGGTGTGATTTTCTGTTTTCATCTAAATCTTAGTCAACCATGCTTAAAAGCACTGGCCCTGTGTGCCCAGTGGTCCTGAAAGAGTGAAGTCCAGGCACTGTAGACAAAGACTGTGGGTGACCCTAATGCTGGTAAAAGCAAGAAGAACTTGGGAAAATAGGGGGCAATCATTTTTATAGGTAGGTTCCCCAAATGAACTGTGATTTTATCCAAGATCTCCATGAATGAGCAAATTTTCTTCTCCCATGAAGATGCAGTCCCTTTGGGATTTACTGAGAGGTCCTAGGGAGAGAAGTGCCTGAGTTAATCAGCCAATCACTCCACAAGCATTTATAAATAGCCTATTATGTGCCTGGAACTGTGCTGGTCACAGCATACAAATATAAAATTTATATAAAATATATAAATATGAACATAAACATATAAATATTCTGAAATATAAACATTCTGAATTCTTACAGCACATTGCATCTCACTTAGCATACCTACTGCCTTAGCATTCAGGGAGGTCTTACTTCATTAAACTCATTCAGTTCAATGTAGAGTGATCTTTTGATTAGATATGTAGTGTTCCCTGATTTTTATGGACCTCTATATAACATGACTAGTTTTTACATAACAAAGTAATATTTTACAATTTTACTTACAATTTTAAATGACAAACTAATATTTTACACTTTATACTTTTGTCCAGTTAGCAAAGACTTACAGAGAATTCTCTCTTTAAGCTATCACTCTACAAAAACCTTCTCATGGAATGGAAGAGGGAAAGCATTTGTTAAGTGTATTCTATGTGCCAAGCACTGTGCCAGTGCTTCTAGAAGTACAAATTAAAAAGCAGAACAGGCCATACACACACACACACACACACACACACACACACACACACACACACACA
>NW_020954652.1:224275-227391 GCF_900497805.2 Vombatus ursinus | reverse complement strand
ACACACACACACACACACACACACACACACACACACACACACACACACACACACACACACACACATTGTGAAGGTGTGTGAAGATATGTGGCCAGAGCTGCTGTGTTTTCTACTTTATCTAAATTCTTCCCTAGTTCAACCTACCTAGACAATTTATTGTGCCATGTATACTATTTAGGAAGTGTTCTCTCTGTGGCTTTTCTTTTGCTGAAATAATTCTTTATGTGAGAATTGTCCTTCTTCCCATTCCCTGATAATTTTCTTTCCTTCTTCATAATTTGCATAGCACTTTATAATTCTTGTAAGCTCATATTCTAATCTACATTATAGTTATTGCCTAGTATTGCATATTTGTGAACATATTATTGAATAAATGAATTAAGGGAGAAGGCTATTGAGAAGAGATTGAGTTTTGTTGTGGAGTGGGGCTTTTTATGGACCTCTGAAAGATGCAATAACAATTTAGCTCTGTAGTTTTTTGTTAAACCAAATTAGTTTTCATTAGAAATCAAAACCCTTTCCTTTCCCCCAATTTAATTTAAGTAACTGCTTCCACATCTGAAAAGAGTTGTTGATAGTCTTGCTTCATTACAAAGGGTACAGTTTATGGCTTTTTCTTTTGTTTATTAGATGCTTTAGTTAGCTTTCATTTGACTAATTACGTTGGAGCCACATAAGTGCAAGCATCAGTATATCTTTTTCTTTTTTATGGCAATGCTGGCAAGTGGCCCCTTTAGTAACTTATTTCAGAAATGAGCTATGCAACAAGGAAGGTGAATAGCACATGCAATTTTATGACAGGCTCAATGAATTGTTACCATTTTTCATAGAATTTGATCTTCTGTCTTCAATGGTTAGTTTTGCCAGCCTGCTTTCTTATTGGTGATCAAATATTATGCCTCTCCTGAAATTCTATAGTTAGAGCTTATCAATATCCAACTATCTTATTTATTTATTTTTTTGGGTGAAGCAATTGGGGTCAAGTGACTTGCCTAGAGTCACACAGCTAGTGAATGTTATGTGTCTGAGGCTAGATTTGAACTCAGGTCCTCCTGACTCAAGGGCCAGTGCTCTATCCACCATTCCACTTAGCTGTCCCCCAACTTCCTCGTTTTATAGATAAAGAAACTGAGACCCACGCAGGTTAAATGACTTACTCAAAAGAATTGTTCTGTCGTTATAAAATAAGTATAACTACTCCTCATAGCATGAATCATTTCCAAATATAAGTAATGATTTGTGATTTGGTTAAGGCTTTATGATGCTTACTGTTTAGTGATTATTATTTTTAGGTAAGTGTTTATTTATATTTTTAAAAGGTGGCATTTACCAAAAAAATTTTTTAGAAAAATTTTCATTCTACTAAGTGCCTTAGCTTAGGGGAGGGGGTGGGTGGGAGACTTCTTCCTGTGACTTTCTCTTCTTCTGTGGTTTTTTAATGGTGTACTGATGGTGAGTATGTATTTTATTTATAGTCTTAAAAACTGAGTGGTAGAGATCACAGCTTTGTGGAAAATTGATCCTTTCAAGTACTTACTATCTTGTTTTGTCCATTCTTTAAGTCATCCCTGGAACTAGCTAATCTTTTATGTTTTAGAGGGCTAGGAATGCTATCTAAAGACAGAAAGGAAGTAGGAAAGAGACAGATGAAATAAGAAGCTTACTGACTTGCTAGGTTGGAAATAACTGAGGTTGTTATTTGGAGAAGTGACTGTAAGTAGTAATGGTATCAGAAAAACTTGCTTTGTTATCACATAAGCCTTTGTTTTATAATAGAATTTGTTCTATTACACTTATTACACTTATTAAAGAGGAGGATGATCTAAAGGAACGGGGCCATTTAAAAACTGAGTGTCTTCCATGAGTCTTTGGCTAATCTCAGACGAATTCTATCTTTGTGACTGTTCATTAGTTAACAATTGAATCCCTTTATTTTCTGATAGAATCGTATACTGTGTTTCTATTACAAGGTACATCTGCATTTAAAAAAATGAATTCTTGCTAGGATGGTGATTAAGCTGAAGGAAAGATGTATTGTCTTTATTGTGCTTTTGTGCTAATGCAATCTAGTTTGGTGTTATAACTTTGGGACTAAGGACATTTAAGGAGACTTTTCCTTGTTTACTCTTTTATCACTGTGAGTCCAAGACACCTACCATGTTGATCTTATGTCCTATGGATTAAGAGACGTTCAATAGATATGGGGCTCAACTTTGGACTCTTATCTATCTTCACAAATGACTATAGGAGAGGACTACTGCAGTGCGTTTTGTGTTGGAGGTGATGTGATGAGGTTTGTTTTTTCCTTTGAGCCATTTCTCTGATGTTCTCAAGTATTCTTGGATAGAATTCTTGAAAAATGCTTGGTGACGGACCAGTGGGAAATGCCAGTGGTGATCACTGCTAGCAAGGGTCACAGGTGAACCTGTTTCAGGTGCTACAGTATTAATTTAAAGAAGAGATTTAAATATTTTTAAAAATATAGACATGGATTAGAAAGAATGTGCTTCAGTATATCATGGATATAAAGCTAAGAGAGCTCAGGGTTCACTCAATCCAATCTTATTCTTTTCAAAATCATAGGCCACCAAGACTCTATTGGTTTACTACATTGGCATTAACCTTACCCTCCCCCCCCACCCAAGTTGCCTGATTATTAGAAGGCAGAATGGAATAGTGCATAGAATGATGGACTTGGAGTCTGCGTGACCTGGTTTCAAATACTGCTTCAGACATGTCCTAGTTATGTGATGTTGAGCAACTTATTAATATCTCTGACCTTCAGTTTCTTCATCTGTAAAGTGAGGAAGTACACTGGACGGCTTCTGAGATCCCTTTCAGGTCTAATGATCCTATTATTCTCTCCCAAAATATTTTTCAATCATTATTTGCAAAAGAGAGGTCAGTGGCCTTAGAACAATAGAGACCCTGGAGAAAAGAACAACCCACCACCACCATCATCATCACCTTTGGAATGCTAATCCCTCATGCTATAATGAGGACTAATTCATGATCCCTCCTCTTAAGGAGCTGACAGTCTAGTTGGCCAGAGAAGACATATATCTATCGATCTATCTATCTATCTATCTATCTATCTATCTATCTATCTATCTATC
>NW_020954652.1:134630-224265 GCF_900497805.2 Vombatus ursinus | reverse complement strand
ATCTATCTATCTATCTATCTATCTATCTATCTATCTATCTATCTATCTATCTATCTATCTATCTATCTATCTATCTATCCTATCTATCTATCTATCTATCTATCTATCTATCTATCTATCTATCTATAGATAGATAGATAGATAGATAGATAGATAGATGAATGTCATAGCACCTGAAACAGAGACTATTCACACATGACTCTTGCAAGCAACAACCATAACTGGCATTTCCTGCTGGTGCATCACCAGACCTAGCTGGGGACTAAGTGCCTTTTGAACCACAGAGGTATTAAGTGGGAGGCAAGTTCAGAGGATCCAGTGATAATTGAGGACTGAGACAGTTGGGGAAGGTTTCAGGAAGGAGATGGGATTTAAGCTGGTCCTTAGAAGTATGGTGGCATTTGGAAATAAGCAAAGAGGATAGATAGAGAGAGAGAGAGGATATCTCTCCTATTCCAAGGAGGAGAGAGAATGTGAACAACAGTGTGGAAATGAGAAACAATACATCAATGAGCATTTATTCAGCACTAGCTCGGTGCTAGGACTACACAGACATAAATGGAATCGGCCCCAGCCCTGAAGAGGTTTGTATTCTATATGGAATATGTAGTGTATGTTCTGAGACTGCTTGTTTGAGGAGCAGCTTCTTTGGCCCCTGCGTTTAGGCAGGCAAATTATTTCTGTCTCCATTTCCTTTTTTTTTTTTTATTTGGCTAGGCAATAGAGTTAAGTGACTTGCCCAGGGTCACACAGCTAGTAAGTGTTATGTCTCTGAGGCTGGATTTGAACTCAGGTCCTCCTGACTCCACAGCCAGTGCTCTATCCACTGAACCACCTAGCTGCCCTTTCTGTCCCCATTTTCAAACTTTCATTTAAGGCCTAGGGAGTTAAGCTAGTGTCCTACAAGAGCCTTTCCAGTTCCAGAATTCTTTGGTCAGTGATTTCAAGACCATAGGAGTGTGATAAGGGAGATTTTTAGGACTCAGATTTGTGGTTCCTTCCAGTATGTCAGGCCAACTCTAATATCAATAAAAGAAACAACTCACATTTATATAACACTTTAACATGGACAAACCATTTGTGTTCCCAACCCCCCTGAGGTAGGTAGTTCAAATATTATTTTACCCATTTTACAGATGAGGACATTGTAGCTCAGGGGAGATGAAGTGACTTGTCCGTGGCCAGACAGCTAGGCTAAGTCAGAGCTAGGATTTGAAGCCAGGTCTCCTGACTACAAATGTAGGGCTGTTTCCATTCTATCATACTGCCTCTAATTAGGTCTGCATTGCCATATAGTTTTTATTAGGTGTGGAATTCCCATTCATAGACTCCATAATCCAATAAGCCCTATTAGACGCTATTTATGCAGCTGTTACACACAGTGCCCTACCATCCCCAGAGCTGCTCTCGCCATCTTTCCTAAGGAGTTTCGAGTTTGGCTGTACCTCATCATCTGATGCTTTTTTTCTTTGTCTCTCTTTTATGTTTGATGTATTTGTAAGGGCTCTCGCATACATCCATATCCTATTCTGACTCTGTACCTTGTACCAGTACAATGCACCAACTGTCCAGCCTTCAGCCCTCACTTTTGCCAGAAAAGTGGAGGGGCAGTTTAGATCTCTTGGTTGACATTTCCACCACTGCTTGCTTGCATATTGTCATTGGTAATAAGCCACAACCTGTCCATGCCTACCACGCATCTTTCCATTTTATTTACTCTTTCTGGTTTCTAAGTATTTTACAGGATGTCCCAAAAGTCTTAGTGCAGTTTTAAGTTTTAATTAGCTAATAGATACACATAAATTATATATAAACACATATATATGTGTGTATGTGTGTATTCCTTAGATAATATGAATAGATAATATATAGAAGAAATTTGTTAGTGGGGCTTTTGTCTGTGTGTATGTTTTATTTGTATATAACCCACTAACCAATTATAACTCTACTAACTGATTTCTTCCAGATGAATTCTGACTTTTTAAAGACTGTAGGTCAGGGGTTTTTAGCCTGGTGTCCACAAAGTTTTTAAAAAAATATTTTTTATTTTTGAAAATGTATTATTTGAAACTATATTTCATTATAATTGGTTTTCTTTGTGATTTTGTTTATTTTATTTCATGAATTTAAAAACATTATTCTGAGAAGTGGTCCATAGGCTTTAGCAGGCTGCCAGAGGAGTCTATGACACGAATAAGTTTAAGATCACTTTTTCGAGAAGGTGTATCCATTTTTGGCTTAAATAGTTCCTGCTTCTACCACAGAAGGGTAGAGAGTTGTGGGGGGTGTGTGTGTGTGTGTGTTTAACCAATAGATGACAGGACATCAATATGAATTAGAGTCATGACAGAGTAGGGAAAAAAGGTAATAATCCAGGTGTGAGGTAAAGAGGACCTAGACCAGGGCAGCAGCTAAAGGAGTAGGAATTGGTGAAGCCAACAAAGATTCAGGTGGAAGACGAATTACCTAAATGTGATGCAGAGGGAGGGTTAAAAAAACAAAAACAAAACAAAACACCACCATAGGATTATAGAGTTTGAGCCGGCAGGGACCTTAGAGGTGACTGAGTCCAACTTCCTAATTTTATTGATAAGGAATCAAGCCCAGAGATGTTAAGGAACTTGGTGAAGTCCTGGGAGACTGCTTAGGGATGAAGACAAGGAGCTCTTTTTGTGGTTCTGGGTTTCAGGACTCAGTAGCTTAGACAGTAAGGAGTAGAGCAGTGAACTTCCTTACAATAAAGGAGTGGGAATGGAGGAGAGCCTTAGAACTGGGGAATCTTTGAAGCTCATAGTTTAAGGGATGTTTGTGATCTTGGACGTGCCACTCATTCCTTTTAACAGAAAACAGGTATCATTAGAAAGTTGTAACATCTTTCAGCTGAGCTCGGGTTTGACACCATCTTGTTGCTGTTTCACTGGAGCCATGCATTGGCACGAATTGGGTATGAGGATGCTGGCTGACTGAGAATTTTAAAGTTTTCAGATGCTCAGGTTTCCAAGAGAGTGACTTCATTATTTTGGCCAAATCCCAATTGGGCAATTTCCTTTTTCTTCCATGGCTCCGTCCCTGGGATGCTTCACTCTGACCAGTTATGATGTAATCTGACAAAAGAAGGAAGCATGACAAGCTGTAGGTCATTACATTAAGTCCTTCATGAAGCCGTATATATATGAATGAATGTCAGGTACTTATTTCATAAAGATGAAAGGCTCTGGAGTCCACGGAGCCATTAGGTGCTGAATACTGTGAGACTGCAGTAAAGCACTCGAAATTATGTTTGGCCTCTTAGAACGAAGGAACAACTTTGAGAAGGAGCAGGGAGCCAGTGCTTTCAGGGACACATCATGTGGTAGAATCCTGATTTTAGTGACCCATTTAGGGCATCAGTGATCATTGGAACAGTTTGGAAAATAGGAACTAAGCTAACTGTGACAGTTACAGTTATTTAGTGGTCCAAATGCATCACTAAAAATGCGCCCTCCACAGTGTGAGGGACAGATTTAAGTACCTTTGAAAATGTGTATGTGACTCTACAACTTACATTTTTGGATTTAAATAAGAGGAGGGAGTGTACATGGGGCAGTCTGGGTAACTAAAGGGGAATTAAGGGCTTAAATGTCCACAAAAGACCTTGAAGGAAGGCACTTTTTATTTTAAGAAAGTGTTGCCAAATTCCCAAGAAAGAAGGCAAGCCTATTCAGTAAGATGAGGAAGAGACCTATTTGGGCATTCGCTGAATCAGGCGCATTCCACAGCTGGGCAGAATTCTTAGCAAATTCATTACTTGTATACTTGTTTACTTTTCGCTCCAAAGCTGTCTCTCCCCTCCCCTTCCCCCCTACCATAATAGCTTTTGACTTAATTGTAGCTATTGGTAAATGAAAATGTTTTTTAATCTTTGAATTGTCTTTGAATTTCCTTAAGACCTGCCTTTAATTCTAGGAAGCAGAACTCTGAATCAAAACTTAACTGTATGAGCACTTCGGGTCAAGCCATGGACAGATTACTTTTGGCTTGTGATTTCATTGGTATAGGGCTCTCCATTGGGGAGCTTTTCCTCTACCAAGAGAGACTCGCATTTGCTTTGCAATATACAGTCTTATAGAGGTGCTACTTCCGTGCTGTGGAATTAGCCTGATGGAATCTCTGCTCACACTGGACTCTTTATCAGAAGCAACTGGTGGAAAAATGGACAGACTACTGGACCTGGAATCGGGAAGCCTGAGCTCAAATATGATCTCAGACACTTACTAGCTGTGGGACCCTTGCCAAGTTATATAACCGCTGCCTGCCTCAGATTCCTGATAAAAAGCTGATAAAAGCACCTTTCCTTCCTCTCAGGGTTGTGAGAATCAAATGAGATAATATTTGTCAAGTGCTTTGCCAACCTTAAAGTGCTATATGATTATTAGCCATAATAATAATTTCTGAATAGGTACTTCTCTCTTTAGTCTTGGGATTTCACATATGAACACCTTCTAAAAGCAAAAAATAGCCTTCTCTTAAGTAAGGTCTTTATGTGACAAATAAAGCCTCAGTTGCCTTAAGTGACTTGCCCAGGATCATACAAGCAGTATGTATCGGAGGTTGGATAAAAACCCAAGATTTTTTGACTGCAAGGTCAATTTTCTGTCCCCTATACCACAGCTCCCTCCCTTTGACATAATCAAATGTGCAAATAAATACTTGACTATAACAGATCCTCTTCCCTCCTTTGCTGGCTCTCTGCTTTCTTTCCTATCATCTCTTAATGTGGACATTCTAAGGTTTTGTTACCATCGTCTTTTATCCCTATTCTCCTATGGAAATCTCATTCACCCCCATGACTTCCACCACCACAAAGAACCTCCCAAATCTAGATCCAGCCCTGACATCTATTTTGAACTCCAGAGGCATCTTTAGCTGCCGTCCAAACCAATACCTTCATTGTCTGTTTTATGTGTTGGGAAAATCCTCTTTCCCTCTTCTTTTCTTGTTGAATTTCTATGGAACCTTTAAATTCCAACTTAAATATTCACTCTTCCATGAAACCTTTGGTGGTCCTCCCTGGGTAACTACTTTACCCTTCAGGTTTCATATGGCGCTGTATTTCACAATACATTTATCATCTAACATTCTGGATGATAGTTGTCTATGTCTGTGTCTTATTTTCCTACTGGACTGTCGGCTCCTTGAGGTCAGGAATAGGTGTCTTATCTAAATTTGGCATCTGCTACAGTGTTTGACTGTCTGTGCACACTGTGGTTAACTTCTTGTATGTTTGTTGAATGAGTGACAATAGAAACACGAGCAAAGGGTTGCTGCCTGCAAGATTCAAGCTCAAGTCCCTGCTGGTGCTTTCCTTCTAAGGATACCCTTCATTTATTTTGATTTCTTCTATGTACACTGTCGTCTGAGTGTGTCATCTCCCCCGTTAGAAGGTGAGCTCCTTGAGGGCAGGGACCACATTTTTACTTTTCTTTGTATTCCCAGCACTTAGAACAGTGCCTGGCACATAGCTAGTGATCAGTCAATATGTGTTGCCTGACTTACTTCAAAAATGTCAGTTTTCTTTTTCCCATGAATGGTGGCTTGTTGGAATGCTACCCTTCATCTCGGGGAACAACAATTAGCAAATTTGAATTAGGACTAGAATAGTAAGCAGACGCGAGAGCAGCATTCAGAAGGTGGTAGAGAGAGATAAATAGTTGTTGCGTGTGACATGGAGTGAGGGGGCATGAATGAGAACAATACCTGCTCACTACAAAGAACATCCTTTTGGCATCTGACAGATGAATATGTCTTTCTTCCAATAGAGACGGGAGGGAGTGAGAACCTCAGAAGTGTTTTTCTTTGTCTGCCTGCCATTCCAGGATAATTACTAGCTATGCCCATATTTTGAAAGATCTTTTTATTTTGTGATTGCCTCTTTTTAGCAATAATGCTTATTATCCTATTATGCCATTTGTTTCATTTGTGATGTTCAGGTGGTGAAAAAGCACGCACACACACACACACACACACACACACACACACAAACACAGAAACAAAACATTTCCTATTCACAGCAATGGAAAAGATCATTCTGTTTGGACTCTGGGGCCATGCCTGAGCTGCTTTTCCTTTGAATCCTGAAAGGCTGAACCTGGTTCCCAGTAGCTCTTCAGGTATAGATGATGCCATCTGCATAGAGAGCTGTTGCCTTGAGATCTTTGATGGAACTGGCTCTGACTGAGCTGCAAGGGGTCCACGTTGTTGCTTCATGCTGGAGCTATGCTTGTTGATTTTCACATAATCATGCTGATATCACCTTACTTAGATTTTTAAAAATTTTTTTTTTTTAGGCAATTGGGGTTAAGTGACTTGCCCAAGGTCACAGCCAGCAAGTGTCAAGTGTTTGGTCTGAGGCCAGATTTGAACTCAGGTCCTCCTGACTTAAGGGCGGTGCTCTATCCACTGCACCACCTACTTGCCCCACCTTACTTAGGTTTTTAAAGGCTTTATAGGCATTCACATGTTAACTGTTTGATCTTCACAAGGAGTGTTCTACATAGAGTGCTTGACCTGGAGTTTGAATTCTGATTCAGATACTTATACTAGCTGTGAGACTCTGGGCAGGTCAGATTGCCTCCCTGTGCCTCAGTTTCCTTCTTTGTAAAATGGAGATAATCATAGCACCTACCTCACAGGGTTATTGTGAGAATAAAACGAGATAACAAGTGTAAAGCACTTTGTACACCATAAAATGTTATATGAATGCTATTAACAATGAACCTTGAACTTTTTTTTGGAGGGGGGAAGAGGCAGATAGGGAGATCTGAAACTGTGATTTCATTGATAAAGGGAAACCTTGGTTTTAAAGTCCCTCCACCTATGCAGGTTGGCAGTTACTCTGGATTTTTTATTCCTTGAACTTTTATGTATCTTCACTTGGAGACCTAAGAAATCACTACTCGGTGATAAGTCTTCTCATCTGTAAAATGAGGGGGTTGCATTGGTTTTATGAGGTCCCTTCCAGCTTTCACATCACTTGACTCTATTCTGTAGTTCTGCATTTGCATACTTGACCCCCATTTTATGGGAGTCAAGGGCGAGAGAGGGGAAGAAACACTGAACTCAGGGTTAGGAGGTAGCCAAGTTCCAATCCTGCCTCAATCACTTGCTATCTAAGTGGCTTCAGCGTAGATCCTCTCTGAGCCTCAGTTACTCATCTGTAAAATGGGAATAATAGTACCTATATTACCAACCCTTTAGAGGGAGTGGTGAGGGTTGAATGAGATGCAGCACAGGCGTCTGATGGATCTTCCTGCCTCCACTTTGGTTCATCCTCCCTCAGTGTTGTTAGATTCTCTCTGAGATGATCTCCAATTTATCCTGTATGTGTCTTGTTTGCATATAGTTGTTTGCATGTTGTCTCTCCCATTAGATTGTGAGCTCCCTGAGAACAGAGATTGTTTTTGCTTTGTATCCCTAGTGCTTAGCACAGTGCCTGACACATAGTAGGTGCTTAATAAATGCTTGTTGAATGATTGACTGGCTTTGCTGGTTTATTTAAGCCATGTTGTTTTTCTGTGTGGGTTTGGTTTTTTTTTTTTTTTTTTTGGTGAGGCAGTCTGGGTTAAGTGACTTGCCTAGGGTCACACAGCTTGTAAGTGTCAAGTGTCTGCGGCTGGATTTGAACTCGGGTCCTTCTGACTCCAGGGCTGGTGCTCTATCCACTGCTCTACCTAGCTGCCCCCTGCTATATTGTTCACAGAAGCAGTGAGTTACTAAATTAGACACTGGCAGTTATCTCATGTGATTGTGTGCTAGGGGAGGGGTTCATGGGAAGTGGACATGGGATTGTAGTGGCAGGTGTGAGTCCTTGGAGCATTGCCTGATCAAGCTGGTAATGGTTAGGGGAAGAGCTGCCAGGAGCAGGAGAGAACATGCTATGGAAAAAGCGTGGTTACTCTGCCATGTAGGTACAAGGCTCCCAGGAACCGTTTTTATTAACTCAGAATTATTCTAATCTAAGCATTTTTCTGTTTAGAGAGAGAAAATTCCAAACTGGCATCGACCCTTAATGTCCTTGGAAATCTCTCCAACACAAGCCATTTTGGAATTGACATTTACAGCTTTCTCAGATATTAGACGAAATCTCCATTAAGATAGAATGCAGTAACAGAGTTCTGGTGAAAGTTTAGAAAACATTTTGTCACGCCACACAGAGCAGCAGTCGCTCAATTTTGGACATCCTCTTGGCGAATCATTTTCTTAAAAATCATTCAATCCTTCTTTGATCACTCCTTCCAAGGATTCGCCTTTCTCGCTGGTCAAAAGTGAACTTCTGATATTTCCATTAGGTGAATTAACCAAAGACTTCTTTCTTCTCTTAGTCTGATTAACACCATAATCAGGATCTGGATGAGAGGGAGCCCAACTCTGCTCTTAAGTGGATCAATCTAAGGCCAGTGCCCTGGTCAAGTCACTGCCTTAATTCTATCCTCAAGGAGAACCGAATTCTTTGTTGAACTTTTGCTAGCCTACTTCAAAGACTGCCTTTAGTAAAAGTGAGAAAGGATTTAGTGCTGGGCATTGCTTCAGAATCAATAGTTAAAGAAAGACTGATAAAGGTATCTCACCTGGTGGGAGGAACTGAGGTCTTTAGACTATTCCCCTAATACAGGGTGTCCAAAAGCCTTAGTGCAGTTTAAAGTTTCAATAATTTAAAGCTGTACTAAGACTCTGGGGATGCCTTGTATTATTTTGTTTATATGTGGCCTAAAGAGGAAAAAGAAGGGAAGGGGGTAGAAGATCTTCATGAAAGTAAAATCAGGCAGAGCACCAATTTTTGGCATGGGTCTGGGGTTCACTGAGATCCCAATGGTAATAACAATCTCTTAGCTTGAAAGAGTTCATGTAGTTTCTAGAGTACTTTTCTTAACCACCAGAGAGTGTATGTATGTGTGTATGTGTGTGTGTGTGTGTGTGTGTGTGTGTGTATACTTTGTAGGTCTCTATGTGTATATACATATATGTGTGTATATTATATCTATCTCTGGACCTATGTATATACATATTCACATATATCTATAATGTGTATATATGCCAGTGCAGATGTATATTTGTTTTGTGTATATAACCTACATGTGTATACACATGCACACATGTAAATATGCAAACATGTATGCATACATTTATATACACATGTAAATATATCCATGTAAATTTTATGTAATAAATATGTAATTTATATATAAATATGTAATTTATATATATAAAATTTATATATAAATTTTATGTATGTGTAAACATATAAATTTCACATATAAGTTTTATTTATATATCTGTATGTTTGTGTGTGTGTGTGTGTGTGTGTGTGTGTGATGTACAGCTGGAAGGAACCTTAGAGATCAATTCTGGTGCTTCTCAGATGAGAAGACTTAGAGAGATTTAGTCAATTGTTTAAGGGTCTCATGGGTTAACTAAGCGGTATTAAGTATTGGAATCAGGTGGCCTCCAGTAGAAAATAAACTTTTTGACGGTGTGGGCTATTTGATCCTTGAACAGTGGCTGGGATATGGTAGGTGCTTAATAAATGCTAATTTGATTAAATCGACTACTATTTGTCTAGTTTGTTGTAGAGGGGATTCATTTTCAGGCATAGGTTGACAAGCAGTAGTAGGTGCTTAATAAATGCTTATTGACTATTTGAGCTAATATAGTTGTCTCCTATATCACATCTGCCCTCGAAAAATATTTGTGTTCTATCATTTTCAAGGAATCCTGCTTTTACTGAATCTGATCTCCCTGATAGATTGACTGTGTCATAGAGGCAGGAATTCTTTTAAAGAACCGTCATACCTTCCCTGGAATCTAACCCCACACATGGCACACAGTGGGCACTTAATAAATATGTGTGAAATTAAATTTGTTGTTGATTTCAGGCTAGAAAGGGTTTTGGAAGGTTATGCTTAACTTCCTCCCCCAAAGACAACTCTCTAGAGGAGAATACTGCTGACAAATTACAGTCTCTGCTGCTGTAACACAAAGGTGCGTGGCATTAAAAAAAAAAAATGAGGGAGTTTTGCAAACGAGCACTGTAATTTCCCTAAAATGAGGGTAAAACAGAAATCGTAGACTGACCTCCAAGAACTTGGGTATTTCACATAGTCAAGTGTCGTTTCATTCTAGAGATTACAAAAGTACCTTTTGGGGAGCTAATTATTAGTTACCATTAGTAAAATGGTATATGTTTGTCCACTTCATACACACACAAAGTCCTATTTCCCTGAATAGCTTGGCTTTTTTTCACACAGTATATTCTTATAAAAAGTTTTGTCAACCTTTTAGCTTTCAAATGAAAGTGAAGCCACAGTAAGCAAATCCTCCCTACCCTGCCATGCAATGTCATGCCTTTTGGCTGTTGGGTGGAGAGCTAGTTTTTTTGAGTGAAAAAGAACACTGGATTTGGAAGTTAAGACCTGGATTCAAATTCCAGTTCTGTTACTGCCTGTGTGATCTTGGCACACTTTGTTGGGTCTCAATTTTCTCATCTGTATAATTGAGGAGGTTAGACCTCTGAAGTCCCTTGCCTCTCCACATCCTTTGATGTTTTACTTAGATCACCTAAACGATGTCTTCCTTCTCTACTGCACTCTTTATAGTAATCCCTTTCTTCCTCTCCCTTCTTAAGGGACCGTGGGTATGGCCACTGCATATGGGGTCAGCTTCAATAGTTGTGTTGGTTAATTTTTCTTTGTTCCTGGGGTAAGCATTCTAAGTGGGGTTGGGATGGGGAGAGGGGAGAGAGGAATAGAGACAGAAGTGAAAGTGATTTAAAAACAAAGGATAGGATAGGATATTCACAAGACTTGTGAATTCTTTATTATAGGGAACTCCCAAATGAGGCAGTTCCCTCAACCAGGTACAAGTCAGCAAACTCTTCTGTTGCTTACAGCCTTGAGTTGATTAAATGAGTAAATTTAATTTAATCATTTAATTTAATGATTTGCCTAGGATTGCTGAGCCAGTATATGTCAGAGATAGAATTTAAAAACAAAAACGAAGTTTCTTAAAAAAAAGTTTAAATCTCCCAAAAGATCAATAAAAATTTAAAATTTGAAAAGAAAAAAATAATAAATACCTTTATTGATAGTTTAAAAATTGTATATATTAGTATATGTTATTAGTAGATGTACACATATACATGCACATACATGTATATATGTATATATACATATATACACATACATACATGTATACATATACGTACATGTATACATATACATACATACACACACATTCTTGTCACATTAGTGAGGGAAAGGAATAAGTATTTATTGTGCCAGGTACTATGCTAAATGCTTTACAGATATATCATTTGATCTTCACAACAACACTATGAGGTGGGTGCTATTTTCATTCCCATTTTATAGTTGAGAAAACTGAGGCAGACGGAGGTTAAGTGACTTGCCCAGAGTCAAACAATCAGTAAGTGTCTGGGGCCAGATTTGAATTCAGGACTCCTTGACTTCAGGCCCAGTGTCCTACCCACTGCAACAACCTAACAGCCTCATTGGTCCCTTGACTTAAAAAAAATCAATTATTCTTGATATATATCACACCCAGAATGGGATCATGTAATTCAGCTTTTCAGGGTATGACATTGTTTTCAATTTTATCAGTTGTATTTGTTATGGCATCTTATGTAAACCATGTGGACAATATGAATTCTGCTGTTTTATAAGCATATCTAGACAGCTGCTTTTGTGCCAGGACCGAGCATCCCTGGGACCACGCTTGCTAATGATTGTTGCAGGTTAAGTACTGGCCTGTCTAGGGTGCACTTACTCTTCTGAGTATTGCTGAATATTCTGATGCTGAGATAAATGGGCCTTTTGGTGGGAGCAACAATGAAGTTCTGGAAGTGCATTGTTAAGAAATATTAACCCAATGCAAAAGGAAGACACTTAGAGGGAAATGTTAATTTAGACATATTGGTAAAGTAGGATGAGCTGCTTGGGGGAAAAAGACCAGGGAGAAAATGAACAGAAAGTGGCCAATAATGGATACTCTGCAATAGTCTCCTAATGGAAGGGCTGTTTAGAGTATCTCACTTAAGTGGGTCTTTGACCATGTTGTTCTGTTTTGACATTGTCATTCTTTCAGGAAGGAAATTTTTGACAAACTAATAATGTTTGAAGGGTGAAAATCTTTGGATAGATCATTTAATCATTTTTAGAAGGCTTCTTTTGTAGTGAAGTTAATTGCTAAGAACTTTCCAAGCCTTTCCCACATTATACTGCCTCCTGGTTGTTGTTTCTTTCATTTTTATTTTATTAAGACACATTTCAAAAACGCAGACACATGTGACTAGAAAATAGGAGGATAATTTAGCTTTCCAGAACACATTTTTCCCCCTAGTTTAGCAGCACAATCGAGTTGACTCTTGAAACAGATGATGTGCATTCAAATCCCACTTCCGATACTTACTACCTGTATGACCTATATGAGCAAGACAGGAAAACTCCCCGCACCTTCATTTCCTCATCTTTAAAATGGGACGGTTGGACTTGTTGACCTCTGAGATCTCTTCCAGCTCTGGGTTTGAATCCTGTGGTTCTCTGATCCTATATAGAAGGAGTACTGTAATTACCCTAAAATGAGGGTAAAACGGCAATCATAGACTTCGTTATTCAGTCCTTTTTCATCTGACTCTTCATGGCCCCATTTAGGGTTTTCTAGGTAAAGATACTGGAGCGGTTTGCCATTTCCTTCTTCAGCTCATTTTACAGATGAGGAAACTGAGGCAAACAGGGTCCAGGGACTTGCCCAGGGTCACGTGGCAGTAAGTGTCTGAGTCTAGATTTGAACTCAGGAAGGAAAGTCTTCCTGTTTCCAAGCCTGGCACTTGGCACTCTATGCATTGTGCCACCTAGTTGTATCCTTCTAGAGATTACAAATATACCTTTTTGAGACCAGAACTGAATAGAAAATTTGACTTCTAAATACAAGACTCAAGAGAAGCATAAAAAGGTAAACAGGAAGTCTTAAGGGACTTAAGTTTAAACTGTTTACATTTCTACATGGGACAATGATAATTGTAACTCATAAGAACTTTCTCATTAGGGCAGTTAGAAGGAGTATATATACACAGACGGCACAAGTTTGAGTTGAATATGATAGGATGATATCTTTCAAAATAAAACTAAGGGGTGAGAGAGGAATGTATTGGGAGAAAGGGAGAAGTATAATGGGGTAAATTATCTCACATAAAAGAGACAAGAAAAAGCTTTTACAGTGGAGGGGAAAAGGGCAGAGGTGAGAGGCAATGAGTGAACCTTACTCTCATCAAAATTGGCTCAAAGAAGGAATAACATAGACATTCAGTTAGGTATAGAAATGTATCTTACCCCACAGGAAAGTAGGAGGGATAGGGAATAAGAGAAGGGCTGGGTGCTTATACAAGGGAGGGTGGATTGGGGGAGAGGGTGTCAAAAGCAAAATACTTTTGAGGAGGGACAAGGTGAAAGGAGAAAGAGGAAGGTATAAACGGGAAAAATAGAAAGGAGGGAAATACAGTTAGCAATAGTAACTATAAAAAATTTTTTTTTGAAGCAAATAGATAAAAGCCTCATCTCTCAAATGTATAAATGGGTCAAATTTATAAAAATAAGAGCTGTTCCCCAATTGACAAATGATCAAAAAATATGGACAGTCAGTTTTCAGATGAAGTAATCAAAGCCATCTATAGCCATATGAAAAAATGCTCTAAATTAAACAGTTTAAGAGGTGCTAAAGGGGTTGCAAATGGAAAAAAGTTTAAGAAACCCTGCTCTAAGTAATTATTGATTGGAGAAATGCAAATTAAAACAATACTGAGGTACCTCCTCACACCTATTAGATTGTCTAATAGGACAGAAAAGGAGAATGATAAATACAGGAGGAGATGTGGGAAAAAAGAGACATTAATGCACTGTTGGTGTTGTGAACAGATTCAACCATTATGTAGGGCAATTTGGAAATATGCCCAAATATTTATAGTTGGAAATTGAGGGGATGTTCATCAATTGGGGAATGGCTGAACAATTTGTGGTATATAATTTTGATGGGGTACTATTGGGATATAAGAAGTGATAAACTAGATGCTCTCAGAAAAACCTGGAGAGACTTACATGAACTGATGCAAAGTGAAACAAGTGGAATCAGGAGAACATAGGACACAGTAACAGGAATATAGTAAGATGATTAACTGCGAATGACTTAGCTATTCTCAACAATACAATGATCCAAGACAATTCTGAAGGACTTATCATGAAAAATGCTATCTGTCCCCAGAGAAAGAACTGATGGAGTCTGAATACATATTGAAGCATACTTTTTAAACTTTATTTTTCTTGGGTTTTTATTTTGGTCTTTTTTTTTTTAACAATATGACTAATGTGGAAATATGTTTTGCATGATTGCACAGGAATAACTTATATCAAATTGCTTGCCTTCTCAATGGGGTGGGGTGGGGAGGGAAGGAGAGAATCTTGAACTCAATTTTAAAAATGAATATTGAAAATTGCCTTAAAAGTAATTAGAGAAAATAAGGTATTAAATTAAAAAAACCAAATGTACCTTTTGGGAAGCTTATTATTAGTTACTGTTAGTAAAAATGACGTGTTTGTCCATTTATACCCACAGAGTCTTATTTCCCTGAATAGTATGACTTCTTTTTTATGTAGTGTCTTCTTCTTCTTTTTTTTTAAAAATACATTATTTATTTTTGACATTTTTCTTTTAAAATTTTGAGTTCAAGATTCTCTCCCTCCCTCCACTCCTCCTTTACTCATTAAGAAGGCAAGAAATACAATACTCATTATAATATGAAGTCATGCAAAATATATTTCCCCGTTAGCCATGTTGTGTATGTGGGGGGGGAGCAAGAAAAATAAAAAAAGAGATGAGAAAAATCTGCGTCAATCCACCCTCAGAGTTCATAGTTTCTCCCTCTGAAATGGATAGCATTTTTCGTCGTGAATCCTTTGGAATCATTGCGGATCATTGCGTTGGTCAGAGTAGCTAAGTCTTTCACAGTAGATAATCCCTACAATATTGCTGTTACTATGTACAATGTTCTCCTGGTTCTGCTCACTTCACTTCGCATCAGTTCATACAAGTCTTTCCAGGTTTTTCTGAAACCATCCCCTTCATCATTTCTTACGGTACAATAGTATTCTATCACAATCATATGCCACAATTTATTCAGCTATTCTCCAGTTAACGGGCATTCCCCCAGTTTCCAGTTCTTTGCTACCACATCTGACAGTAGTCCCCTTCACAGGCTCTATATTCCAGATAAACTCGCAGGTCTACTTGCCTTGCCTGAAATGCATCTCCTACTTTTCTATTTCCAGGACTCGTTCATTACGGCTCAAATGCTCTCCTTCTGCATCTTCATCCTTTGAAATTTTATCCATCCTTAACATCCCAGCTCACATTCCACTTCTCAGAATGCTAGATTTAGAATCATTGGCTCGGATATTTCATACCTTGCGTACCTCTGACCCTGTGACCTTGGGGAAGTCATTTGGATAAGATTATAGAGGTCACCTAGGCCCCCTCCCTCATTTTACAGTTAAGGCTACAGGCCCAGAGAGATAACATGACTTTCCCAAAGTCACACAAGTGGTAAGGAGCAGAACTGGATCCTAAACACAGATCCCATGAGTCCAAATTCAGAACGCTTTCCCTTGTACCACTTTACTCCTTGAGTCCTCAGTTTCCTCATCCATAAAATATTGGGATGTGACTGTGTAGCCTTTGAGGTTCCTTCCATCTCTTATTGATGGTTCTGGGAGTTAATGATCGAGCCTTCCCTGATCTGCCCAGTCAAAGTGATGCCTCCTGTCTCCTCCCTCCTCTCCCTTCCCCCTTTCCTTCCCCCTCCTCCTAGCAAAGAACTTTCTCTATCAATGCAGATACCTACCTTCTCTGTAACTTATGCTCTTAGTGGCCTGGGTTACCAGAGGTAAAATTGCTTTCTCAGGGTCACATCCCCAGTATATGTCAGAGGTGGAAACTGACCTGGTCCTCCTGACTCTGAAGCCTGCTCTCATGTACTTGGACTTCATATTGTATTCATTTACATACACATCCCCCAATGATTAGATTGTAAATACCTTAATGAGGACTGTCATTGGGGACTTGAGGACTTATTATTGTTTCCCTTTCAGCACCTAACACTGTGCCTTTCACATAGGAGAAATACCTATTTGTTGAATAACTGGATCTCAGATTGACAAACTGTAGGCAACACCAAGAAAAGGATTATGGGCAGTTCTTTGGTAGGTTATCGGTTGTGGAAAATGACAGTATTCTTCCATTATCTGGATTTTCATTGACCTTGCCTCCCCCTCTTTTTTAGCTTCCATTAACCAATTTTCCTTTGACCCAATTATTTACTTACACTGGAAACATCTGTTTTTTTCTGGACTAATATTTTAAAATGATTATTCTGTTCACTATATTTAACAGAGGTACAAAAAAACCAAAAACATTTCCCTTTGGCGCATTGAGTCCACATAGCAAACTTTTATAGCTCTTCGCAGGGCAGGAGGAAGGAGTGAGGAAGGACCAGGAAGTTAATGACTTCCATCATTATAGGAAAGTGGAGGTTGGGGACAGAAAGGCAAGGAGGGAGGTCAATAACCTTCAGTGTTTATTCACTTGTGTCTAAGTTTCCCCATTCTAAGTTCTAAGACCCCCATTCTATGCGATGAAAAAGCTATGAAAACTCATTATAAATGAGTAAGTTAGTGGTGAAATCAAATGAATTTTATAATAAACTCACCTATCTCCAGTCACCTAGGTTTAAAATTTTGGATGAATCATAGATGAAATAGACCTGGAAGAGGTCTTAGAGGTCATCTAACCCAGCACCCCTATTTTATAGATGATGACCTAGAGAGGTTAAATGTCTTGCCCAACAGATACTACATAAAAATAATATATGTGTCTGGTTGACTTTGTTCAGTCAATTACCAAACATTTATTAAGCACTGCCTGTATGCCATTCTCAACTTTTTTCTCTTCCTCATATCTTCTGTGCAGTCAGTTGCCAAGTCACTAAGTCTATGTTCACATCACTTCTTACATTTATCTTTTTCCTCTCTAGTCACAACCCCCATCCTCGTTTGGGCCCTTATTGACAAAGCCTCCTAACTGGTCTCCTCCATCTCCAATCCATCCTTCACATTGCTGCCAAATGGACATTCTACTAGCACAGGTCTGACCATGTCATCCCCAGCTCAAAAATATACAGTGCCTTCCATGTTTCTTTTTTAATCTAATACCAATTCCTTTGTTCTAGTGTGTTCTGTTCTGGAGACAGAAATCAATTCTACACTACCATTGCTTCAAGAAAAGGCCTGCCAATTAACTGCCCACTCCCTGCTAATTCCTGGACTAAAACACTTTTCCCAAACCTCTATTTTCATATATGAATGGGCAGGGACTGTTTCCCTTTCTTATTTATATCCTCAGTGCTTAGCAAGCGCATCCTAATCATTTACTTCTCATTGAAACACCTTCACTATCTGACTCTAGAACAGGTGGATGTCACAATGGATAGAATGCCAGGTCTGGAGTCAAGAAGACCTGAGTTCAAATCCAGCCTCAGATACTTGCTAGCTGTGTGACCCTAGACAAGTCACTTAATCCTATTTGCCTTAGTTTCCTCATCTGTAAAATGAGCTGGAGAAGGAAATGGCAAACCACTCCAGTATCTTTGCCAAGAAAACCCCAAATGGGGTCACGAAGATTTGAACATGACTGAAATGACTGAACAACAAAATCTGGCTCTAGCTTACCTTTTGAGATTTATTGCAAATTTTTCTCCTTCGCCTTTGTTGTGGTCTAACCACACTGGTCTCTTTACTGTTGTTCATACATAACATCCCATATCTAATCTCTGTGCCTTGATAACTGGAATGCCCTCCTATCTCCCTCCTGCCTCCTAAAATTCCTACTTTTTTTTTTTAAGCAAGGCAGTTGGGATTAAGTGACTTGCCCAGGGTCACACAACATGTAAGTATCAAGTGTCTGAGGTCGAATTTGAACTCAGGTCCTCCTGACTCCAGAGCTGGTGTGCCACCTGCCCCAAAATCCCTATTTCTTATAAAGCGCACTTCAAACACCTCCTGAATAAGGCCTTTCTCATTTCTCCAGATACTGCTGTCCAAAATTACCTTATATTTACTTGTGAGAATTTATATTTGATGAGGTTATAGAACTGACAGAGAGCTGGTCTCAAAGACAGGAAGATCTGGGCTCAAGAGGCAAAGTCAGAGCATCACCTCTTATACTTGATGGTTATGTGACCCTGGGCTAGTCACTCAACCCCTTAATGCTGTAAGTGACTCTTTAAGACTAAATTGTAGAGAAATTGCTGACCTGAATTGGTAGAGGAAATTTTGTCATAGAGGAGTTCCTTCCTTTTATCAAATAAATCAAAAGTGCAATCCATATCTCTATCCTTTATTTTTTATTTACTTATCTGTGCACATGGCATTTCCCTTCAGTTGACTAGAAGCTTCTTGAAGGCAGATCTCCTTCATTTTTGTTTTCCTATTTGAATTTCTTAGCACAGTTCTTGGCATATAGTAGGTACTTAATAAATACTTATTCATTGGTTGATTGTGTGAAGCAGATACATTATTACAAATTATCTGAGGGTTCTTGATGGCTATTGAGATACCTTACTGCTCTGGCACTAGGATTCTGTGAAGCTGTGATTATTTATTTCCCCCTCCTGTCGAACTGGCCTTTTCACCTGAGCAGCTGTCCAAGGTCTTCTGACCACAACCTGTGATGGACGTAATGCGATTGGTGCCTGTTCCTTAAGCTCTATACCAGAGCAATGCTATGAGCATCATAACTGTATATCCTGGTATTTGGAGAATAGAAAAAACAGAGGTAATCATGCCCCCATTGAACCCCAGGGGACTTTTTACAACCCGGTTCCCCTTCTATTCCCTGTAGAACTTATCTAAATATATTTCAGTCGTTATAATCCTTATGGTTTCAGAAACATGCTAGCTTCCCTGTACTTGGAGAGCATGCTGACAGTCAAACTTGAGACGTTTTCCTGCTCTTCCTCCCCTACAGCTTCTAGAACTTCCTCTTTGGAGGTGGAGGGCACTCATGGGGCAAAAGTTCCAATGCTGAAGTGATCTAACTCAACCTCTTCATTTTACAGCCAAAGCAACTGAGACTCAGATAAGTTAAGGGACTTGCCCAAGGTCACATAGCTGATCAATAGCAGAGCCCAGATTTGTCCTCAGAGTCTTCAAATCTGTGCTATGGGAATTTGTTTTGCTTAACCCTCTCTTCTCCTCCCTTCCTCTCTCCTCCTCTCCCAATGTCCTTGTGTTGCTCAGGCTACAAATACATTGGCTATATTTGGTTCCAATCCCTCTACTAACCATATTGGTGCCAGATGTAGTGTGGACACCCTATCAGCTTTAACCTCACTGTAGCTCAGAACTCCTGAGCTCAAGGAATCCAATTTCAGCTTCCTCAATTAGCAGAGATTACAGCCATGTGTAACCACCTCAGTTCACTACTTTTTACAAAGTCTATCGAACTCAGGAATTTTATTAAATTAATCAATCAGCAAGCATTTATTAATCCCCTACCTTGTGCCAGGTTCTGCATTAGACCCTGGGGAGACAAATATAATAAATCAAACAATCCCTAAATGTGAGTAGTAGGAAGAAAATATAAACAGGCTCAAGCAGGGATTAGGTGAATCAATGGATAATTATGGTTATCAGAGTGGGCAGTGAAAGATGAAATGACTAATAGGGAGGGTGTGAAAGAATAAATCTTCAGTAGTGGACGAAGGGTTTAGAAATCATTAAGAAATTTTATAAATTTCATATTAAAATATAATTATTTGTGAAACTGGACATCACAAAATTTAAAATAATCATTTAATATGAAACAGCACTTTTTTATTACTAAGTGAAAAGCTAGATAATAAATTCTTCTTTCTCTCCTCTTCCCCCTCCCCTGTTTCTATCACTCTGCCTGTGTCTTTCTCCCTCTCTCTCCTCCCTCCTTCCTCTTCTTCGTCCCCCTTTCATCCCCACCCCCATCTCACTCTGTATCTGAAATGTCAGCAAAAAAGATAGGACCAGTAGATGGATGTCTGATAACCAAATGGATGATAGATTCTCAATGGGTTATTAAGAGAAGTCTAGGCTGACTTTTGTGGTCGGCTTCATGAAAGGCAACTACCATGTTCTTTCTCAACTTGTTCCTTGGTGCCAGTATCAGAGACCACATATGGGACTAAATTGGTCTGACACAGTATGGCATGTCTTATGTTCTTATATTATGTTCTTATTTCAAGTCAGGAAAAAAGGGAAGTGAGGCAGTTTATCCCCAGGCAGGGATACACCCGAAGCCAATATAAAAGATGGCAGTATGACCTCAGAAGAAATAATACAGCATCTTGCTTCAGTTCAAACTACTTTTCATTCTATAGTGCTTAATGCTTTTCCAAGTGCTCCCTATTTTTAGTAATGAAAAGAGCATAATACTTGGAGTCCTAGCTTCAGTTCCCAGTTTTTACACTTAAATGACCTTATATAAGACCCTTACTGTCTCTAGTATAATGGAAAAAACATTGACTCAGCTGGATTCAGAGGATCCTGGTTCAAATACTTCCTCTGATACTTACTACCTGGTGACCTTGAGCAATTCACTTAAACGCCTTTGGCCTCAGTTTCCTCATCTGTAAAATGGGAGTGGGATTTACAATAGATGGACCATGAGATCTCTTCCAGCTCAAGATCTATGATGTTCCTTTACTCAACTGAAGTCAATTCAACAAACATTTATTAGGCATTTATTCCATGTAAGATACTCTGGTAGGTTCTGGAAATAATGAAACCCATCCCACTCTTCAATACTCCATTCTCCTTCATGATACAACTTGCATCTTGGTAAGCAGGAAAGGGCAGTGCAACATTGAGCAGTAATGAAAAGAGCACTGGATTTTCAGTCAATTCGCCTGGGTTCAAATCCCAGCTCTGCTTCTTACTACCTGTGTGACCTTGGAGGTCACTTAACCTTTCTGCTCCCTCATTTCCACATCTATAAAATGAGGAGGTTGGAGAAGATGACCTCTGAGGACCCTTCCACCTCTAGAGCTTGGGTCCTGTGATTCTCTATGAAAATTTAAGACAATCTGAGAGATTGGGAGAGAATATTAATACCCCATAGATTTGTGGAGAGATCAGCAATGACTTTGTATGTGAGCTGGGACCCAGGCTGAGCCTTGAAAGAATCTAGTTACTCTAAGAGGTGAAGATGAGAAAGGAATGCACCCCAGGCATAGGACAAGGACCCGTGCAAAAGCACAGAGGTGGAAGATGAAATAGCAAGTTTGGGGAGCAGCTACCAAGCCAATTTGGCTGTGATGTTGAGCGCAGGAAGTGTGAGTGACATTGAAAAGCTGGGAGAGGTTAGCATGGAACCACATTGTGGAGAGTTGTATGTGCTAGGTGGGGGATTTGTATTCTATCCTAGAGATAATAGGGAGCCACTGAAGATTTTTAAATGGGGAGGTGATATTCTCAGAGCTCTGTTTAGGAATATTTATTGGATGGCTGGGCATAGAATAGATTGGAGAAGAGGGAGACTAGAAACAGGGAGACCAGTTAGGAGGTTCCTGCAAAATAGTCCGGGTGACAAGTGGTACAGGCCTGAACTGGAGTAGTGGCCATGTCAGGAGAGAGGAGGGGGTCTAAGATGGTGTAGACAAGTCCTAGCATTGATTGGATGAGAGAGAGTGGAGAGAAGGAAGAGCTAAGGATGAATCTAATTTCTGTCTTACGTGTGGGTCTACAGGAAGATGGTGGTGCCCTCAACGAGAATTGAGGTTTGAAAGAAGCATAGATAGAATTAGTGTGTGTGTGTGTGTGTGTGTGTGTGTGTGTGTGTGTGTGTGTGGATGGAGGGGGATAATGAATTATATTTTGCACATGTTGAGTTTGAATTATCTGTGGAAAATCCAGGTGGAGATATCTGGCAAGGCAGTTGCTGATGCAGGGCTGGGATTCAGAAAAGACTAGGGTTTAGTAATATAGATTTGGGAGTCATGTGAGTTGATCATTGTACCTTGGGAGAGTTGATAACATCACTAAGAGTGGATATAGAGACAGAAGAGAAGGGGCCCCTGAATAGAATCTTAACCATAACTCATGGTTAGGGGGCTGAAATGGATGATGTCTACCAGAGACTAAGAAAGATTTGTCGGACAGGGAAAAGAGTGTTTCTGGGAGAAGAGGGGATGGTCTTTGGTATCCCAAGCTACAAGGATGTCACATAGGGTGAGGACTGAGAAAAGGCCATCAGACTGAGCACTCAGAGATAGTTGGAACCTTGGAGGGAACAGGTTTAGTTGGGGAGCTGGGTCAGAAGCTAGATGCAAGGGTTTAGAAGTGATCTCCTGTTAAGCAAACACTCATCCATCTCTTGACACATAAAACAGGATTCCTCTTCTCTCTCCCTGATTGAGATAATAGGCACCAAGTACCTTAAACAGAGAAATCCTATCCAAATGGAAGCCCGAGTTCCCTCATTTGTAAAATGTTGATAATAATAGCCAAAGGTTGTGAGAATCAAATAAGATAATGTATATAAAGTGGTTTAAAGGGCTGTGGATCAATCAATAGGCATTTATTGAGTACCTACTGTGTACCAGGCAGATTAGGCACTGAGGATACACGTGCAAGAATGAGACCATCCCTGCCCTTAGGGAGCTTCCACTCTAAGGGGGGAGATTACAGATATATGAGTAAGTATGTACAGAATATTACCAAGTGAATAAATACAAATAAAAATACAGAGGTAGTTTGGGAGGGAGGATACTAGCAGCAGAGATGATCAGGAAGGGCTTCCTGATGCTTACCTAATCTGTCTTTAAACCTCCATGTACTCTTTCTATAAATGTGGTGTTGGGGGTTATTAATGAAAGGGAATCACTAGAGAGGAGCCAAGTTAAATACCCAAGGATCTTAGGATCATCCCTACAGCTCTAGAAGAGATTCTCAAGGCCATTGAATCCAACTCTTTCATTTTACAGATGAGTAAACTGAGGCACAGAGGCAAAGTGATTGCCCAGGTCATCTAACTAGGGAATGTCTAAAGCAGCGGCGGGGTACCTGTGGCATTGAGGCCACATGTGGCCTTCTAGGTGCTCAAGTACAGCCTTTTGGCGGACTGGATTCCATCATAGAGCCATGCTTGAGGACCTAGAGGGTCACATGTGGCCTTGAGGCCACAGGTACCCCTCTCCTGGTCTAAAGCAGTATTTGAACCCAGGTCTCCCTGCCTCCAGTTCCTGTTCCCTATCCACTATGCCATGAAATGTGTAAAATTTTGTTTCATTTTACTGTCTTCCTGGCTGACAGTCTAATAGCACAGAGACCACAGGTCAAGTCCAAAGGCCCTATCATATTTCCTAAAAGTTTAAGGGAAGGCAATACTGAGTGAGCATGGGAAAGAATAAATTGGGGCAGGGGGAGGGAGAAGAAGCATACAAATTGAGAATATGGGAGATATGGAAAATATTTTGGAGGAATATGGGAAATAGGGAACGATCAAGTATAAAGTAGAATGTGGCCATGAAGTCATTTACGACACAAGTCAGCAGGGTTCTCAAAGAAAAACCAATTCACAGAGAGAAGTAGAGAACCATTTGTTAAAGCTCTCCAGCGTTCAGCAGTGGTCGGGCCCTTTTTTTTTTTCCACGAAGTTTCCAATTCTGGGATTTCTAAAATCAGCTCGCAGTCGTTTTAATCTGGCTTCTGTCATACATGTCAACTTCATCTTTATTTGGAGGTATAACCTTGCTCCCTCTTAAACTTTGTCCTCATCCCCAAATTTTCTAGGTTGTTTACCTGGGTCAGATACACACGTGATTCACTCACAAACTCAACCAGAGGGCAGTGCTAGGATTTGGACTTATGCTCAGAGTTCTTTTGGGCCTAGGACCTGGCTACGTAGGCCCATTTTTTCTACTTCCCAACTAGATTATTATTCCAGGCATAGTGGTCAGTTGTTCTCTTTCTCCACTGAAGGCAGAAGAAGAGGAAATAGATGTAAACTCCATAACACAAGGAATTTATCGTAAACAAACAGGGTTTGTGGCTCTATCCTAGGCTCTATAGATTAGTTGAATGCAACAACTTTCCAACAGGGAGATCTATTAGCTATTAGTATGTGGAGCTCAGGTGGGTCATGAAATATTTATTTAGAACCCCTAAGTATTTGGTCCAGTGCTGCAGTCTGGAGGCAGAGGAAGGGCTGAAATGACCCAAGCAATGTTTCTGAAAACTCTGAGTCCATGAAAGAGAAATGAAAATCCATTGTTAGAACACTGAATTGTAGCAGACTTTTAAAAACTGGCTTTGTGAGTGTGTATATATATATATATATATATATATATATATATATATATATATATGTAAGTTATGTGTGTGTAGGTATGTGTGTATGTGTATGTATGTACATGTATATATATGTATGTATATATATATATGTACACATATGTATATGTAAGGAGATTAAAAAGCTTTGAGCTGCACTCTCTTGTAGTTTCTCTGGATACATATGAGCCGCCCACATAAGAAAGTAGGGGAGAGAACTGACCTCTGCCCAGGTGAATAAAATTTCACGCATCCATGGAAACCAGCGCTACTCTGGGTCACATTTTCCTTTGGTGGTGAGAGGTAGAGCCTCTCAGAGGTGATGGTAGCAACTCATTTGACTGTTCCTAGGAAGTCCTGTGCCCCCCCAAAAATCCGAGAAGGGGACTCCCATAGCCACTCTTGGGTACATAGATGCAAGACAGTGGTGGGATTGAAAGAGAACTGTGAAGTCAGAGGCCCTGGGTTCACATCCCATCGCTGTATGATCTGGGGCAAATTGCTTAACATCTCCAGACCCCCTCTGTAGAATCAAGGAGTTGTAACTAGACGGTTTCAGGTCCTTTGACCTCTCCTTCTCTGATCCTATGATCTTTAGTAATATACCTTTAAAAGCATCCATTTGGCCCTTCATTTTCTTCCTAGGCCAAGAAACTGGGTAGTCAGTTTATAATTCCAAGAAGTGGAGCCAGAAAGCCGTGCTTGCATTTGTATGCTTGTTATCGGTTAGGGAATGTTGTTTGGGGGGAATTCAGAAGGCTGGAACCTGCAGCATGAGAAATCTGAACTGAAAAGAGGTGAGGAATTCAGGCCATTGCATAAATTCATTAGGAGACTGGAGGGAGGCAGGATGAGACAACTATGGGGCAGGCAAGCTGGGAGAAGCTCATCAACAACTCCCTCCCTGTTCACTTTTGCTGCGAGAGCTAGGTTTAACTAGGGTGATCAGATGGCCTCTTTGAATAGGGCAGGCATGTTCTGCTTGATCTTTACTGTGATGTCAGCTGGAGCAGGAACCACTGGCCCAGTTTTTGTTTGTTTATGTTTTTTAGGGAAAGAGGAGAGGGAGAAAGGCTGGCTGATGGTTTCTGAGGTGGAGGTGGATGTGAGTGGGGTTTCTGAGAAGAAAGGGACGGGGAAGAAGGGGCTAGGACATGGGGGTGGGGTGTGGGGGTGGTGGCTAGGACTGAAAGAGAGTGTTGGGTCTGAGAAGTAGGGCCTTCCTGGCCTTTTGCCTATTGGGAATCAAGACAACTACCCATCTGCAAAACTGACAATTTCTAATCAGAACAGAGATTATATCAAAACGAAGTTAAAATTTCCCTCTCTTTAAAGAGCAAACTCCAGAATCTCTTTTTCGCTCTTTTTCTCTTCTTCCTCTTTCTTTATCTCTTTTTTCCCTTTCTCCTCTCTCTCTTCTTCTTTCCTTATCTCTTTTTTCTCTTTCTCTTTTCTTTCTTTTTCATTCTTTTTCTGCATTTTCTCTTCTCTTTTTAATTCTCTCTTGCTATTTTTCTTCCTGTCTGTCCCCCTCCTCCCTATTCCTACTCACATCCCTACGAGAAACCTGTACACACAAATTTTTTTTAGACCTTTATTTTGTACCTAGAGTATTTCCAAGTTTAGAAGTGCCGTCCTGTTGCTGCCTTATCTTTGTAACAAGGGAGAATCTTGCTTCTTCCTAGAAAACCACTGAGGATATCATAAATGGGACTCCAACTGTACAAAAATCAGTAGGTCAGAGTGGATGCCTTTAAAAAACAAACATACGGTAGTGTGCCTAGTAAACTGGCTGTAGAATCTCAATCTAGAGACTTTTAAAAGAAGTCAGTTAATTTTCCAGTGGTTTCTTCTTCCCAGGGAGCGTTGTAATATCCACTTCTCTGGGAAATGTGATGTCGATGGGTAGATATTGGGCAATTTTTCATCTAGCAGAAGACAGAAAAATGGAACAGCAGAAAGAATGAAATGGCTCTTTTCCCCTCTCTTTTATCTGGTCTCCTCCACTCCCCACATTGTCTTCTAAGAGAGAAATATATCAGGCGATGCCCTAAAGGTAGTTCTGCCTCCCTCTGTTTAAGAGATGCAGTGGTAAGATAGAAGAAGCTAAGCAAAAAAAAAAAAAAAAGAAAAGAAAAGAAAAGAAAAGAAAAGAAAGAAAGAAAGAAAAAGGTGATTCTGGGGCTAGCAGCAGCAAGCACAGTGAGACTGACTGCCAGCTCTTGGGCAGCATACCCCCTCCTATTAATTTCCCTTCTTAAGCCCTTTTGGTTATGGGAGCCATAGCCTCTACTTACCTTGCTTAATGAGTTCCCCTTAGAGAATTCTTTATTGGATTTACAGACAGGTTTAAAGGCCGATATTGTGTATCATTTTCAGCTTCTTAAAGTACTTTTTTGAAAGTCTCCTTTTGGGTTAAATTTGCATGCATTATAGAAGTCTAGCTTCCCTCTCTTTTATTGCTTTTGCACATTTTGTAATTCAAAACAGTTTTCAAGGTATAATATTGATATTTTAGGAACCTTTCTAGGAAAGCATAAGTCAAAGCAGTCAAAACCATTTCCCACAATCGCTGTTATACCTTATTTTCTTGGTTTTCTATGCTGTGATGCTATGGTAATTTAAAAACTTTCAATAATTAAAATAAATCTACTAATTTCCAAAAGAGAGAGGGGGAAGTAGCAACCCTTTTCCTCCTGTTGTAATAAAATCCCTCACTTTAAAAAAGGATTTTTTTTCCTTTCTTAAAAAGAAATAAAATTCAATATATACTACTGCATAAATACAAAAGCCCGGATCATATAAATGAAACATTACTCTTCATTATAGATGTTACTAATTACTACACTGCTTTTGATTTATGGTTATTGTATTTTGGCTTCTTTTCTTCTGTAGAAAAACTAGGCTTTAATTATAAGAATGTTTGAAACATTTGCTTTCAGAATACTAACTCCCCTTTAGTTGGGAGGAGGTTTTGCTGTTTTTCATTACATAAAACCCAAGCTTTGTATGCTAAGAACTAAACCGCAAACTAAAACTAAACTTTGGTGAAGGAATTTGTTTTTAAAAAATTGAAGAAAAATATGCTTAACTATTATAATTTGTATACTTATGATAAATAACATTTGGAATCTAATGATTTAAATGTGTTTTTTTGTTAGAAAGCATAAAAAAATATTGAAGATCAGTGACTCTAATTCACCCTCTAGTTATTGAAACTACTTTTAGCTGGTCATTATTAATTATTTTTAACTTGTCCATTAATTTTTTTCTTCATTTGATTTTTAAAACTAGACAAACAAGAAATTGGTCAAAGTGGAGAGCTCTGATTTTTAACCTTTTTGTAACATATTTAATGGCAAATATCAGAAATTTAAGCAAACCAATCAGAAGTATTCTTGCCTGTGCTTCCCGGTCTGATTTTCTATTTTCATAAATATTTTAACAAGAGGCAACACATTTTCCAGCAATGAGGAACTTAGTAAATACCATTTAGGAGGAAGTAGATAGGCTCAAATAGTCCCAATTCTTCTACGGTCTTCAGGCATGGTGATTTTTCTTTGACTATGAGGAATAAATTCATGATTTGTTAAAAGTTGAAAAAACTTCCAGAGCCATTTAATTTTGTTTTACAAGTCTTCATTTGTGTGTGTCTGTGTTTGCTGTGGATTTATCTATGAGAATAATAGGGGAAAATGTTTCGGTGGAAGTTAGAACTAACCTCCAAATCATAACCAGCTATTCTTAACCTTGTGTGATCATGCAAAAGTTTTGTTCTTTTTTTTTTTAAAGTATTGACCATTTGAAGTGTTGGTATTCATTAAATAACATCATAATACTGTTGTTGCTCTTTAGGAGACATGGTTATTTGTTTTCATTTTGGTTAGAAATAGCATCAGTCTGCTATTTATGCTTTCAAGTTAAGTGTCTACATTGGCTCTTTCTCTTTCATAAACTAAATACCTGTTAAAGTATGGGGAAGTTTCAGTTTTAAAACAGCTTTATATTTTTAGTGTGTGCTGCAGAGATTCAGGATTTCTCTGAGACTGGCCAGTTTGCTAAAAACTTAGTCTTGGGGGAAATGATTGACAATCTCAAAATAGCAAAGAGATGACATTCTTTTATTTTTCCTGACTTTAAAAAATACATCATTGTTACAATGCGTGGTAGACTTTGCCTGTCCCCTAATACTTGCAGAAAATCAGGAAAACTTCATCCTAGGTTTTTGTTCCTAGGGGGCTGCATGCTTGTTAGATGACCCATTGAATATTTTGTGCAGCTGCAACTCTTGGAAATTAGCTTTGTCACTTTTATGCATAGTTAACTATGTCGTCCAGAATCATACTAATGTGCCTTTTGAATATTTGGATTTAGCACTGAGCCCTGTATTAGGGCTGTGTGTTTTAGTTTCATTTACTAGAAAGCATAAATAGCCTTCTTCATGTAGAACCTGGAATAAGTATGGCACATGCACACCGTGAATATCCCAAGAAACATGTAAAAATCAGGATAGGTGCTCTTGCCGCAAAAAGTCTCAGAAATAAAACCTGGGAACTTTCCCATTTAGAGCGCCAGAAAACAGGAAACTTACAATGAGGTGAAATTAACATCCTTCACAAAGGCTTTCTGTGTGATGCTGAAATGCACAGTCGTGCAGTGCGGGATTCCCATGTTGGACTAACTTGCAGCGAGCCTAGGGTGAGCAAACTGTCCTGCTTCTGTTTCTGACTCCCTGGGAACATTGTTAGGTCATTTTATTCCTTTGTGTCCACCAAGTAGAGAGCCTCGCAGACCCAGCGAGCAATACAGAGTTCCCTTATTTATAAAATGGGGGCTGTGAGAGGGAGAACTAAAGAGGGGGAGCTGGTGAGTTCTAAAGTCCCTGACACCTCCGACAAAATCTCGGATTTTTTAATTCATTATTGCTGTTGCATATTCTTAAGCCCGCACCTTCCCCAGTCCATTCTCCTTCCTTTCCTGCCCCCCCACCCCCATCCCCCCAACTCCCGTCTAATTTGCAAGTCAATTTTGTGGAAAGTTTCGTCCTTTGTAACGCTCTGCTCCCCACCCCCTAGTGACCCCCCTCTCCTCCTCAGCTTCACACTGTCCCCTGATCTTAACAAGGCAGACACTATTCAAACTAAAGGAAATTAAATTTTAAAAATTTAGAACTTTACTGCATGTTGAGAGAGTGTGTGTGTGTGTGTGTGTGTGTGTGTGTGTGAGAGAGAGAGAGAGAGAGAGAGAGAGAGAGAGAGAGAGAGAGGTTCTTGAGTAGCAACTGGCCCTGTACTGTAATCCAATCTATTTTAGTGTAGAGATTTTCCAAGAAGGCAGGAAACAGTCAAGGGGAAGGCTTTCAAAAGTCTGCTGTTTCGTTTACAGATCCCTTGTGTTAATTTAATGTTTCTAGGGAAGTGGGGCTCTTTCTTTTTTCTCAGAATCCGTTCTCTAGGAAATAGTGAGTGTTGTGGCACTATGCAGAAGCCAGAGTTTACAACAGATAAGCCAGGGAGCTCGGCTTGAAGCACAAAATGTGTGCTGTGTATTCCACTTGTATGAGAAAACACAATCCAACCAGCCCCACGGGGTAGACTCGGTGGAATCTGCCCTGGCGCAGATGCCCATTGTTTCTTGTAAGTTATGTAAAAGTCCTCTCCTAAGGTTTATTCTGGAGGGACTGGAGTAGATTTGAAAGAGACAACAAAGAAGGCAAAGAAAAGAAAAAGAATGCTTTTATTTGCATTTGGCAGGTTTGGCCTCAGTGATCTCATTACACAGGGTCTGAAAGGTAAATATGAAATGATTGGTTTTCTCTTCCTACCCCCACCCCCATCCCCAAACCAGGAAAATGAATCTGATTTCCTGCAAAAAGAACATAAAACAAGAAACGAGAAAGCAGAAATCCATTTACCTGAGGGAAATGTGAATCTTGCAAGAAAGGGCATTTTTATATCTTGTATTCTTGACAGTAGCCTGCAGCTGATCTTTGATTAAAGGTGCAGTTACAGGTTGCTGGGGAATTTCTTGCCTTTATACAATGGGCAGATTTAGTGATTGGTTCTTATTTTAAGCATCCAAATTGGGTGTTCCAGCAACAGGAGGGAGCTTAGGTGATTCAGGAATATCAACACATTTTAGACTTTGTCATCTCATATTGTAGGACTTTCTCCCATTCTTACTCTCAACTACCTAGCCAGATTTATGGCTTTAATTTATATAAAGGTGTGTTAAATTACATATTGAAGTTTAATATCTATAAGAAAACACTTTGAAAAAGGGATAAAGAGAAGGGAGGGAAGGGAGCGAGCATTTTATTAAGCACTCATCATGTGCCAGGCACTGTGCTAAGAGCTTTACAAATATTTTCCCATTTGATCCTCACAACAACTTGACGAGGTAGGAGGTATTATTATCCTCATTTTACAGATGAGGAAACTAAGACAGAAGTGAAATGACTTTCCCAGAGTCACATAGCTAGTGAGATTGGATCTGAACTCAGGTCTTCCTGACTCTAAGCCCAGCGTTATATCCACTGTGCCATCTAGCTGCCACAAAAGGAATTGATCATTTTTGTTGAAATCAGAATTTCATGTTATTCATTGCCTATCACTTTAGCCTCTCCAACTTAATAGAATCATAGATCTAAAGTTGGAAGAGAGGTCAGAGAACATCTAATCCAGCTCCCTGATTTTACACATATGGAGACTGAAGCCCAGGGAGATCACACAGGTAATATTATAATGTTGAAATTCCTTCCATCAGCAATGGAGGGAGGCACTGTGACATTTGTTCTTTGTACCAGATGGTAAAATTTCAGAGTACACAGAGTACTTGGGTTACAGTTTTCCTAGTCAAATTGATAATACTCATATCCAGCTAAAGAGTTTTTCCAGTACTAAGTCATTAACTTCATGGAATCAGAGGCTGACTCTTGGTGCTGAGAAAATTAGGAGAAAGAACAGCTTAAAATTTTTTTTTAATGTATCTTCAGTTTTTATATCACCTGAATTTCCTCTTGTATCCTTTCCTCTCTTCTCTCTCCGAGGGTTATCCACATAAGAAGAAAAATAAAAGAGGAAGAAGAAAAAAAAATCAGCAAAATCTATTAATACATCCAAAAAAAAATCTGAAAATATATGCAGTGTTCCACCCCCATAGGCAGGTTTCTACCTTTGCAAAGGAGTAGGAGAAAATGTATTCTTTCTTATATATATTTTGGGGGGCTAAGTTTGTTGTTTATAAATATGCATCCTTCCTTTTCACTTGTTTTATGGTGATCAGTCTTTCCATTTTTGCACTGTTTTCCATTTACATTGCTGAAGTCATTGTGTCTGTTGGTTTTTGTTTTTGTTTTAGTTCTGCTTTCTTCACTCTGCATCAGTTCATGTAATTTTTTCCATGCTTTAATATATTTATTATATTTGCCATTTCTTATAGCATAGTAATATTCTATTACATTCATGTACCCCAGTTTATTTCACCATTCCCTTATCAATGGACATTTACTTTACTTCTAGTTCTTTGTTAACAACAGCAACAACAACAAAAATGTTGCTATAAGTATTTTGGTATATATGGGGACTTACTTTTTCTTTTTTTGGTTTGTTTGTTTTTTTTTTTTTTTGATCAATGACCTCCTTGGGTTATATACCAATGAATGGAGTCTCTGGGCCAAAGGGTATGGAAATTTTAGTCACTTGATTTGCATAATTACCAATTCCTTTCCAAAATGATTATTCTGATTCACAGCTCTACCAACAATGGTCTGGTATGCCTATATTCTTTCGACCCTGCCAACATTAACTATTCTCCTATTTTGTTATCTTGGCCAATTTGCTGGGTATGAGGTAAAATGTTAGGTTTGTTTTGATTTGCATTTCTCTTAGTAGTCATGATTTGGAGTATTCTTTCATGTGGATATTAATAGTTTGCAATTCTTCTTTTGAGAGCTGTTTGTTTACATCCTTAGGCCACTTATCTATTAGGGCATGGCTTTTGGTCTTACTTACTTCTATGTTTCTTTAGTGGTCTACATATCTTGGATACCAAATCCTTATTTGAGATATATGACTCAAAGTTTTTTTTCCCCATTTGACTGCTTCCTTCTTATTTTAGATGCATTTTGTTAGTGCAAAAGCTCTTCAATTTCATATAATCAAAATTACCTGTTTTTATTATCTATTTGAAATAAATATATATTTATTATCTATTTGTAATTGCTTTTATCCCATGTTTGGTTAAGAATCTATCTTTTACCCATAACTGTGAAAAGGTATATGATTTGCTCCTCTTCTGATTTTTTTATGGTGTGATCTTTAATATTCAGGTTAAATATCCATTTTGAATTTATTATTGGGATATGGCATAAAATGTTGGTCTGAGTCCAGTTTCTTCCAGACTGATTTCCAGTTTTGCAGAAGGTCCTGTCAAATAGAGAATGCTTTTATAAATAATTTATGTTTTTGTGTTTATTGAACATTTGATATTTGAATTCCATTGTTTTTTATTCTCACTTATCTAATTTGATCCACTGATCTACTTCATTATTTTTTAGCCAGTACTAAATGTTTTTGATGACTTTTGCTTTGTAATGTAGTTTGAGGTTTAAAGAAAACAGGTTTTGAGGGGAGAGAAGTAGTTCAATTTTATACATGCTAAGTTGAAAGGGTTGGTGATATAGAGCAGACAGTTGGAAAAGTGGGATTGGAACTCAGGACAGTACTAGGTATGTGGATTTGGCAATAATATATGTAAAGTTAACAACTGAAGCCATGGGTCTCATCATCATTCCCACCAACCTCATAATCACCCTGAAGAATTCTCTAGCCTGATGCCCTTTGATTCTTATTGGTGACTCTAGTCCTAGGACCACCATTTTATGATGGATCCCAGCTGTGCTCTATCTCACTCTTGCTTGAGCTTTGTAAGACTCTTCATTCTTTTCCTCACCTGCCACATTGTCTAGTGTGGGTCCCCTCTCACCCAATCCTCTTGGCTTTCCAACCCTTCTTTGAGTCATCTTCTGCTTAGATTGGAAGCTTCTTGAAAATAACTGTCTTATTTGCTTATATTTGCATCTCCAACACTTAGCATAATGCCTGCCACATAGCAAGAGTTTAATAAACCTGTCTGTTTATTTATCTATCCATCTATCATCTATCTCATCTATCTTTCATCAATCTCATCTACCTTTCTATCTCATCCATCATATATCCATCATCCATCTATCTATCATCTATCTCATCTATCTTTCTATCTCATCTATCATCTATCCATCATCCATCTATCTATCTATCTATGTATCTCAAATAATATATGAAAAGAAGAGAGTTAAGAACTATCCTCTAATATCCTTTGTCATCCAATAGAATGTAAACTTCTTGAGGGCTGAACTTCCACTTTTATCTTTGTATCTTAGTGCCCAGCACAGTGCTAGGCACATAGTAGGCACTTGATAAATGCTTGTGGATGAATAGGTTGATTTAAAGAGCTTTGGGATAGGTATCCCCACATTTAGGACGAAAAAGAAGGGCAGAGAGGTAGGAGAGCCAGGTTAGCAGAGGTCATGGAATTCAAGAAAGAGGAGAGTATCAAGAAAGAAAGGGATGCTCACTAATGTCAAATGCTGTTAGAAAGGTCGCTCCAGATAAAGATGTATTTTCCTTTCTCTCTTTCACCCAAGGTCTCAAATGCTTTATCAGTTTTAATTTGCATTGACTATTAGGTAACGACAAACTTCGCATTTGTAGACAGCATTCGTTGGGGGGAGATTCTGCAATAAAATGTTACGCTGTCATTAAATTTTTAATACGTCTTCCACTAATGAATTCAAATTTACTAAGGACTTACAGCTTACTTGTTCCTACATTATTTACTGTTCTTTTGCTGAAGTTGTTAATGCGAAAGAATTTCACATAGTTTTGTTGATATGCTTTGTTCTGGTTTTTGTTTATTCCTCAACAATAGAAAATTTCCATGGTAATTCTGTAACACAATTTATTATTGCCCAAATATTTTAAACATCTTAGTTTTTTAGTGGTTTTTATGTTAAAATGAATACCTCAAAATCCATCACAGAAATAACATATCAAAATCACCGGTTACTGCTTGCTTTGGGGGAGCACGTGAAGCATTAATGATTCAGTTTTAAATCTATAAGCTCTGAATGCATCCCAGTGGGTTTTTTTTTTATTTGCTACAAATTCTTCTGTGGAAAACGCTCCTTCATCTTTTCTCCTCTTACCAAAGGTAAGAAAAGAGTGCAAAATAGCTCCCCTGAAGATCATTGCCCCAGAAATACCTTTACTCTTTAAGAAATTCCCTCCTTTCTGTGTTACAAACATTTAAATGTCCAGCTACCATAATAATTTATATCTGAACTATAACTAGAAAAGCTGTTGCCTGGAGCAAGTCAGTGGTAGTGGTGGTAGCTATAAGACAACTACTGGTTGGACTCCCAGAAAGCCTAGTATTCCCACCTCTGGCACCCCAGTCCTTTGTCTTCATTGTGCCAAGGGTGGCTTTCATGTGAACCACTCACAGCTGGCTACAGCTGTGCCCAGGAAGGGTTGTCTCAACCCCCAACATGTCTGGCCTGTGTGCCAGCAGCACAGCCAATGAATTCTGACACCCTCCCCCATTTTCCCAGAAAAGGTGACAGGCAGAAAACATGAATATTGTCCCTTAAGCCCTGGGGTATAATGAGAATGTGACAGATGTGGTGAGTTTCTGGTTCCCAGGCGTAGGGCAGAACAGGAGCCTGTGGCCTGGAGCTTGGGGAAGGGAACAGGGGTGGTCATCAATTGGACACAGGAGACCATGGTGTAAGGCCAGTGGAAGAATGAAGTGAGTAGGCTATGCGTTAGAGGTCTACTGAGATAGAAAGTGCTACCCTTTAAATTTCAGTTAACTGGGACAAAGCCTTGTCTGCCTCACCCTAGTTGTGGTTCTGGCTGATGTTTCTATAGTTCTTTAAGGTTTGCAATGGAATTCACATACCGGATTAGTGAACTAACAGAAATCATGCAGAGTAAGTATCAATAGGTATTTCTGACTTTGGAAGTCATGGATAAATGGGCGAAATGTATTTGTAATTTGTTCACCTGCTTTTCTATTACGGGCAAACCTTTCATAAAAAAGTATTTCTGTTCCAGAAATTGTGTGTAAATTGAATTTTTTCAAAATTAAATAATTTCGTACGCATTAGGATAGGTTGTTATTTAAGGGAAACCTATAGAGAACATTTTTTTACGTAATCCAAGTTAATTTGTATTATCATATAACTGGTTTGTTTAAAAGAAAGAACAGAAATAATTGAACTGTGATTTCTACTTAGGACTACCAGTAAAATCCCTTTTTGTAATGAATGTGTGGAAGGAGGGTTGTACTGGGAATAAAGAAGTATGTCAGGCAGCCAGCGAGCATTTATGAAGCATGTGCTGTGTGCCAGATACCGTGCTGTGTCCTAGCAAAAAGACAGCCTTTACCCACAAGGACCTTACCGGAGGGGGAAATGACAGAGAAGTCTGGAGAGGCCGAAGCAGAGCGAGGAGAGAAAAGAAGGATAGCTGTCGCATGTTTACCGACTGTCCTACACCCCTGATCAGAATGGAGGCCCAGGGAGGGATTGACCAATGGGAGAAGGGGGCCACAATGGGAGAAAGATGAGAAGGCAGCTGATGTGGGATGTAAAATCTGGAATCAGAAAAGGCTGACCTGGACCCCATTGCGAAAGTAGAAACCCTAGGGGATGCACACATGGGAGGAGGGTGCTACCAGGACAGAGAGATATTACAGAATAAGAAGGCCACAGAAGCTGAAGTATACTCCAGAACGAGAATTCAGCTGAGACATGGTGGTAAAGCCTGGGAGCCTAGACCAGTATCTGTTGATAAGTAGCAGTGTGACTTTCAGCAAATGAGTTTGAGTGTCTGGGTCTCTGCTAACTTCTAAAATGAGGGGGTTAGACTAAATTATCTCTTAGGTCACTTATAACCTATGATTCTGTGACTGGACACAAGGAAAGGTTAATATTTTTAATTTCATTGGAATTTTATTTTAAAAGTTATAAAGCATTGAAGTCTTAGAGAAGTAGGAAAGCAGGAAGTGATGCTCAACAGAGGGGAAAAAAAACTGGAATGGAACACAGAACCATTGAAAACTTAGTTGGTTTGATGAATGAATACTCTTGATATACCCTGTTAGTTGGACTAATCTGTCTCCTGTCTCTAGTAAAATTCCCAATGCAAGAATTGGAGTTCTCTCCTTCTCCAGTTAATGCCACAGGGGAGAGAGTCTGCAGGTGATTGATTAAGCCCTAGTCCCTCAAATGCTACACATATTGGCACGGTATATCTGGGGTACACCCAGCCAGTAGGGGGCCTCAGATGAGCATGCAGTGACTTGAACCAGTTGACTTCTTCGCTCCAGCCAATGGATGACCCCAAGAATTTAGCTATCTCCCTTTCCGTTGCTTTATGTGAATTATGCCATGCAATTCGGCTGTTGCTCTTCTTTTTATTAATTTATGACTAGTTTCCCTCTGTAATGGATGATAGTCACGGTCATGATGGTTTGGAAGCACTTAATTACAGCTGCACAGCCATTCAATTGATGAAGTAGGATGGTTTTGTGTGCTGTTATTACTTAGGACCCGCCCTCCCCCCCCCAAAGCTAGAAATAAACGACTCCTGTCAATGCATTGTTAGATATGGTGTGGTTATATTTGAATCAGTTCTTGATTTCCTCTTGGATTCATCTTGTCTTGCAAAGGTACACTGTTTTTGTCTCGCCACTGGACTTCCATGACTCTGGAAGAGAGAGTGAGGCTGACGACTCTGTGCAAGTCTGTCTCACTTAAATTCAATTCACTCGAGAAGTCAAGACACCCTCGTGATGTCATTGGTCCTCTTTGAAAATGAAGGACAAAGAACAACAGCCTTTGTGGATTAGCCAGGGACCTATCCACCATGAGTAACAAAGATTCTGCAAAGAAATGCCTTCTAACTTTCAGTTTAGAGTATGTGCGTTAGGATTAGGGGTTTTCTTCCCCACTTGCTTGGCAGTGGGAGCAGGGGAATTTCACAGCTTCAGGCCTCTAGTAGGGTCTCCTAAGATTTAGACCAAGTGCTTCCTTTGGCAGTACATTGGGCAGGGAGGAGCGCTAGTGGGGAATGAGGAAGCCCATAGCTGAGATATTAAAGCCAAGATGTGGAATTCAGGGCTCTGGGAATGAAGAGTAGGAGTGGGGTATTGAGGAGCAGAAGCACATAGATTTTTTCCTTATCTTCTCACTCTCTCTCTTTTTTTTTTTTGGAGGTCATTTTCTAGAAGGCAATCCCTGACTTATCTCCATTCCTTACATGGGAGCCCTCCTACTGCCATCTCTTCTGTAGGAATTCCCCCTGCATTTAGTGCTGCTGGGGATTTTGAGTCTCCTCCTTTCTTCTGTCCTTTGTCTTCTTTCATGTTCTTATTTGGGAAATCCCTCCAGGGCCTAGAACCGCAGACCAGGACCAAGGGGAACTTGAGGGACCCATTCTGGACCATACTTTTGGTTGAAGCAGATCTCAGATATGTGGAAGTTTCTGTAATTTGGAAGCCTCTCTCGATGAGAGGATTAAACCCACTCTTTCTCTGATTCCCCAGATGCTACTTAATGGAAGTCTGTGAAACTATCTTGCCTCACTCTAAATTAGGAAGTCATTCCGTGTTTTTTATGTTGTGGAGCCTTTGGGCTGTAAGTTTGGTGACACCCATAAACCCCTTCTCAAAATCATGGTTTTAAATACATAAAATAAAATAATAGGATTACAAAGGAAACCAGTTATATTATATTACATATACAGTTATCAAAGCGTTTAAGAAACAAATTCATGGATCCCAGGTTCACCTCTGATTTAGAATTACATGGGACCTTGGAGATCATTTAATCAGTCCCTTCATTTTATAAATGTGGAGACTGAGGCCCAGAAAGCTCAGAAACTGGAAATCCAACAGTTACTAAAACAGCATTCATTAGTTATAACCACTGTTTCTCATATCTATGAAGGGGCACACTCTTTATTAGCTTGAGCTTGCATTCCAAGCTTTTAAAAATGTTGGTATTTTAATTTGGTTTTTAATTTGTTGTGTTGAGTTGAGTTGAGATTCAACTCTAAAATCAGAGTTCTTTCCACTATACCACCTTATGAGAGATGATAGTTGTGAGAGCCGTCCTGGGGGCTGGTGAGACTGTCTTATGGTAAGTACTGTGGCACTGTAGATATTTACACTGTCACTTTCTACTTCACCTCGGCAGGCCTTAGTTTCCCCATTTTAAAGAGGAGGTTTGACTAGATGGCCCTCTGAGGATGTCTATGAACCTATGACTTGTAAGGTGCCTTCAGGTTTTAAATCTGAGATCCAGTGATTTGTCATCTTGCCTCTGCCTTTCTGAAAAGGGAGTGAGTGCTAAGTATCCCCTAGGATACACCCAGTATTTTCTCCTGCTTTTAATTCCTGTATGATAATGAATTAGTGTCAGCAATATTCTTTCTTTTCTAGTTTCTTTCATGTACACGATTGCTTTCTTAACATTTAGAATTTCCCTTCTTCCTCTCCTGCTGGGGATTTTTGTGTGGTTATTTTTTTCTTGCACCCCATTCACGCCTGCCAGCTTACGTTAATGGATACTCATTCACTCAACCTCATTTAATTCTTTCTTATTTTCCTCCCTATTTTCACACTATCCTCCCTTCTTTGGGCTCTTCCATTTTCTTGTTAACCTCTGGCACCATTTTCTCTCACCTCTGGTTGTCATTTACAGAACTGGGATCCTTTCAGCACTGGGACTCCATGTAGCACCCCGAAGAGTTCTTACCACTTGGAATCACTCAAATTGGGGCTTATTGACAGAACAGGGTTTGGTGACATTCAGAAATGAATGTCGCTGATACATTTTTCTCCTCTTTTTGAGAATGTCTGCATTGCACTTAAATTTTCTTAATAGTAATAACACTCTAAGTTATAATTGAGCTGTCAATCTGCGTTGTGGAATGAATCAATGTTTAGGCAGTTCAGCAGATAAATGTTAGACTTGGAGTCATGAAGATCTGAGTTTGAATTCTGCCTCAGCTACTTACTAGCCTTATGACTCTAGCCAAGTTAACCTCTCAAGTTTACCTTAATTTCCTCATCCTTAAAATGGTGATAATAATAGCACATACCCCCCAGAGTTGTTGTGAGGACTAAGTGAGCTAAAATATGTAAACCTCTTTATAAACCTAAAGCACTGTATAAATGTCATCATCATCATCATCATCATCATCATCATCATCATCATTAGCTATACATAAAATATAAAGCAAAGTATGCTATACATTGACTGTTTAGAGCTAAAAGTCTTAAAGATCATGCCATTCAGCTCTTTCATCCTACAGATGAGAGAGTGATGAAGTGACTGGCCAAAGATCATAAAGCCAGTTAGTGGCAGACTTGGGATTAGATCTTGGCCTATACATAAATGCTTTCAGTCATTTTCATCAAGGAAAACAGCTATGTAGAGGACTAGGGGGTGTGGGGAATATAAATTTGTGGTCTCTTGCAGTCCCTTCCACTTGTTTGGACTTATAAAACCAGCTGGTTTTTCCAGGGAGAAAAGGAGTTGGTGATTATTCAATCAATTATTCACAAGAATTTACTAAGTGACTATTATGTGCTAGGAAATACAAAAACAAAAACTGAAGCAGATGCTGTCCTCAGGGTACTTATATTTTATTGAGAAAAAAACATAGACACATAGCAGTAAAAGTGCTATAGATAAAATAAATGAAAAGGTAATTTTCAGGAGGCAGAGAGAATCAACAGCAGCTTGGGGCTAGGGTGGGGGAATCCAAAATGAGGTGGTGGTAGAGCTGACTTTTTTTTTTCTCTTTTTGGTGAGGCAGTCAGGGTTAAGTGATTTGCCCAGGGTCACACAGCTAATAAGTGTCAAGTGTCTGAGTCTAGATTTGGACTCAGATCCTCCTCATTCCAAGGCCAGAACTCTATTCACTGTACCACCTAGCTGCCCCTACAGCTAACTTTTGAAGGTAGCTAGGGATTCTGAGAGATAGAATTGAGGATGGACTGCATTCCAGGCATTGGGGACAGCTCAGACAGAGCTATGGAGACAAGAGATCTGGGTGTGTGAGAAGGAGGAACGTGTAAAACGACTGAAAAGTTAGGAAGAGACCAGCTTGTGAAGGGTTTTACAAGCCAAATAGGGGTTTTATATTTGATCTTGACGTCAATAGAAGCAGGATAATACATATATTACATTATTGAAGAAATCAAATAGCCCGTTGTCATTTGGTACCTTTCTCACTAATTCTTAGTTGTTATTAGTCATTGTTTTGTCTAACATTGTTTTGTTCACAGCCTCAAATAAAACATGCGTCAAATCTTTAACGGAAACTCAGCGACCCATCTCTGCCCACAACTGTTCTGGGAATTAAGTGACTTTCCATTGGTTTATCCTTATTTATTGGCATCTTTTCTCCATCTCAGCCATCGGCAGGGTGTTTATCTGGCTTGAGTTGTTAAGACTAATGAAAGCATGATTTTTGTCATTCCCTTGGAAACTTATTTTCTTTTCTTTTGCTTTCTTTTCTGTATAGAGCAGAAGTTGACAGGGAGAGGCAAGGAGAAAGAGAGAGAAAAGAAAGAGAGGGAGGAAGGGAATGAGAGAGAAGGGAGGGAGGAAAAGGGAGGGAGAGAGAGGTGGGGGGAGAGACAGAGAGAGAGGAGAGAGGAGTAGGGAGAGGAAAAGGGAGGGAGAGAAGGAGGGAAGGAAGGAGAAAGGAGGGAAAAGGAGGGAAAGAGAAGGAGGTAGAGGGAGGGAGGAGGAAGAAGGGAAAGGGGGATGAAGAAGAAGGGAGAAGGAAGAAGGAAGGGAGAGAAAGGGAAGGGAGGGGAGGGATATGTATCTATATGTAGATATGTTTATCTATATAGATAAACATCTGTATATATCTTATCTATATGTATATATGTGGGGGCAGCTAGGTGACACAATGGATAGAGCACTTGATCCTGGAGTCAGGAAGCCTCATCTTTCTAAGTTCAAATCTGGCCTCAGACACTTACTAGCTGTGTGACCTTGGGCAAGTCACTTTACCCTGTTTGCCTCAGTTTCCTCATCTGTAAAATGAGCTGGAAAAAGAAATGACAAACCACCCCAGTATCTCTGCCACGAAAACTCCAAATGGGGTCACAGAGAGTCAGATACAACTGGAATAGTGATAGATATTAAGATAACATTTTTTTACTTTCTTGGATACTCTTTGTGTTAATAGCACATTCTTATCTATTTGTGATCCTACACTCCCAAGTAATTTTTTAAAATATGGAAATGTAGAATCTCTTTTTAAGTTAGTTAGGGAAAAGCCTTGAGGTAGCATGGTGCAATGGAAAAAGCATTGGCTCTGGAGTCAGAGAACCTGGGTTGAAATACTGCCTCTGATGCTTACTACCTATAGGGCAAATCACTTAACCTCTCTAGGCTTCAGTATGTTCATCTGTAGAACGTGGGAATTAGATAGGATCACTTTTTTTTTTTTTTTTTTTTTTTCTTGGTGATGGGGCTAAGTGACTTGCTGAAGGTCACACTGCTAGTGTCAAGTGTCTGAGCCTGGATTTGAACTCAGGTCCTCCTGACTCCAAGGCCAGAACTCTATCCACTGCGCCACCTAGCTGCCACCTAGATAGGATCACTTTTGAGATGACTTCTAGCTCTGTCTATGACCCTATGATCCTTGCTAGCAGTATTTGTTGAATGGGAGTCAAGTGGATAAAGTTGAACTGGGCCACCCTTCCACCCCAGATATGGTCATCCACCACCAGTTCCAAGCCAGGGCTCATTTCCCTTACATCTGGATTCTTTTGGCATAGCACAATAGGCTACTTAGCTGAATCCTACTGTAAAGCACTATTGCTGGAAAAAGATATTCAATAAGGACCAGAAATGGAGATTTTGGTGGTAGGGTGGGATTTCTAGCTAAGTACAAACACAAAATTTAAAAAGATTCTGTATGTTTTATTTTGTTTTCTTAAATAAAGACTTGGGTCTTCCCATCTCATCAAGGTTGGAAATTTAAGGGTTACTATGGGCCCAGCACAAGAGAGTTGACCTGCTGCATTTCTAGACTGGAATCCATGTTTCTTTTGTCACACCTAAAAATAAAAAAAAATGCTTCTAGGTTTTTATGTCATCTGCACTCTTGTCTTTCACAAGCCTTAGCCTTTTTGTGGCTCTAGTCGCCTCATTACTCTTTCTCCCTATGGAGTCTTTTTTTCTTATTTGTCTTAGTTATTACTGTCTGTGCCAGTGCTTTTATGGGAGGAGGTAACTTGAGTTAATGAAAGTTTGGCCCTACTCTGTCAGTTAGAGAGAACCCAACCTCTGCACAAAGACTTGGTGCATTATAGAGACCATTGTGTAAAAGGAGTTCCTGTCATCTCCTACCATCTAACTTTCAAGGGGAAAATGGCCTTCTGGACCCACAATATAAGAAAGATAAGTTCAGGAAAGTGTTCTATTGATCAGCCCAGTATTGATTCATGTGCTTTCAGTAATATCACAGCCCAGAAGGTCTTTTTAAATGTAGATTCCCACGCAGCTCTTTGAGGACAGGGACTGTTTTTTTTTGTTTTTGTTTTTGTTTTTTTTTGTCTCCCACTCTTGGTAGAGTGCTTGGCATGTAATGAGCACTTAATAAATGCTTGTTGATTGATTGCTTCTGCCTAAAGTAGAACACTGAAGCTATGTACTGTAGGAGTGATTTGCAATGAAAAGCTCTGAGGATGGCCTTATTTATTAGTTCTGATAAATTGTTTATTGGAAAGGCAAGCTATTTTTTGTGAGCAAACAGGGCTATCTTTGACATTTCAAGCTAAGATGGCAAGAGAAAGCTAGACAAGCCTGGTGGAAAATGGCAACTCATGATACTACTGAAGAATTTTGTGGTTTTTCTGTGAACTCATTACTGATCACAGTGTATCCCCAGAATAGTTCTGTAGTGTTTGTTATGAAATGACTCTCTTCTGGTGATGTTTGCTGGCTTTTGCCCTGGCGGGTTTCCGTGAATATGTGCCCTTATTTTAAAATAGATGAAGCATAGATTAACTGAAACATTTTTGTAATTGTAAACTTGTTTTAGAGATTTGAAGACTGTCCACAGATAACTTTTTCTGACAGGGTATATTGGCTAGAATACTGGGCTGAATATAATAAAGTGAAATTTAATCAATTAAATATAAAATTCTGAGCTTTGGTTAAAAAAGAAATCAACTGTACAAGTATCATTAGTCAACTAACATTTATTAAGCATCTACTCTGTGCTAGATACTCTGCTAAGCAGTGGGGATACAAAGAAAGGCAAAAAGTAGTCGCCGTCCTCAAGGAACTTAAAATCTAACGGGGAGACAGCATGCAAATAACTATGTGCAAATTAGATGTATAAAATAGAAATTGGGGATGGTCTCAGAGGGAAGGCACTAAGATTAAGGAGGTCTGGGAAAAGCTTCTTGCAAAAGGAGGTTCTTTAGCTGAGATTTGAAGGAAACCAGGGAAGCCAGGAGGTAGAGCCAGTAGGGAGAGCATTTTAACCATGGGGGAGAACCCATGAAAAGTGCTGTCAGGAGATGAAGTGTCCTTTGTGAGATCAGCAAGGGAGTCAGTGTTACTGAATCCTAGAGGAGAGTAATTAATCAATCAATAAACATTTATTAAACACCTAATATGTACCAGGCATTGTGCTAAACCTTGGGGATACAAAGAAGAGGCAAAAGACAGTCCCTGACCTAAGGAGCTTATTATTTAATGGGGTAGATGGTGAGCAAATAAAAATGTGCAAAATTAACTGTATATTGGACAATTAGGAAGTAATTATCAGAGGGAAGGTGAAGGAATTAAGAGGGGTTAAGGAAGGCTTCCTGTAGAAGGTGGGATTTTAGCTAGAACTTAAAGGAAGCCAGGGAGGTCATTAGTCAGAATGGAGAAGGGAGAACATTCTAGGCATGGGGGACAGCCAGAGAAAACGACCAGAGGTGAAAGATGAGTGTTTTGTTCTTGGGACAGCCAGGAGGCCAAAGAATATGTATTGGGGAGTAAGATAAGAAGACTGGAAAGGCAAAAAGGGGACAGATTATGAAGGATTTAAAAGCCAAAGAGAGGATTTTGTATTTATTCTTGGAGGGAGTAGGGAGCCACAGGATTGAATATTGAATAAAGTGGTACTATAGTCAGAACTGTATCTGGATAGGATAGGTGAGAGGTATAAGAATGAGTGAATAGTTCTTTAATTGTAGCTTTGGGTTACGTATAAAATGTAGAGTACAGAAGATGACAATCCTATTCATGCCACGTGTGGAATATTGTGTTTAGTTTTGTTTTTTACATTTTATTCCAAAAAAAATGGGCACATCTAGAAGAGGTTAACCAGGATGGTGAGGGAATAGGAAATCATATGTCATGAGGAATAGTTAAGAAACTGGGGATGATTGGCCTGGAAAATAGGTTTGGTGGGGTCCTGAAAGGCATACTCAAATATCTGAAGGGCTGTCATGTGAAAGAGTTTTATGCTTAAATTTCAGAGGAGAGAACGAGGACCATTGGGTATAAGTTATAATAAGGCAGATTTTGACTTTCAAAAGGGGGAACTTTCCAAAAATGGAACAAGTGACCTGCAGGAAGTGGGTGATTCTGCGTAGAGTTGAGAAGGGACACATTCCTGCCATGGAGGGTGGCCAGTCCAAATGGCATGGAGGTAGGAAGTAGCGTGCCATGTGTGAGGAGCAGAGAGGCAGCGAGGCTAGACTGTAGATTATGGGAAGCAGAGTAATTTATAAAGAGACTCAAAAGATAGATTGGGCCCAGGTTGTGAGGAATTTTCAATTCATGCCAGAATTCATATTTGATCCTACAGTCACTGGAGTTTGAGTAGGGGAGTGATGTGGGTAGGTCTATGCTTAAAGAAGATTGCTATGGCAGCCAATGGAAGATGGATTGGAGATGGGAGAGACAAAACCAATTAGGAGGCCACTTCAGTAGGTTAGGCAAGAGGTGATGAGGACTCGAAGTAAGGTGGTAGCTGTGTGCCTGGAAAGAAGTAGATGGATTCAAGAGATATTGTGGAGGTTGAAACAGTAAGATTTGGCAGCTGATTTCATCTGCCAGGTGAGAAGTAAGGATTTAAGAATAATACCCAGTTCACAAACCTGGGAAGAAAACTGAAAGAAGGGTGGCGCCTTTGGCAGAAATAGGGAAGTTTGGAAGAGGAGGGATGATGTTGATGGAGGGAATGGTAATGAGTTGAGTTTTGGACCTGTTGTACTTGAGATATCTTTGGGCCATCCAGTTTGAAATGTCCCATAGGCAATTGGTGATGCAAGACTGAAACTTGGGGGAGGTTCTTTGTATCCCTATCACTCAGTGCGGTGTCTGGCACAAGGTGAATGCTTCATAAATACTTGTTGATTGATTGATATCAAGATCTGTGAGTCATCTGCAGAGTGGTGATAAAGTCGCAGAGTGTTAGATAACTGAGGTTTTCCTTTATGTTCTCTTGGAATAAAACAGGATCTGTGGTTTCTTTGGTATAGGCAACAGCCATTGAATAAGAACAAGTACAAAAATTGCAGATGAGCACCTCCGTAATTTATGGTCTGGGAAGGTTGCCTGGAGAAAAGACATTAAATGAATTGTCTAGGGTTATATAGCCAGTGTGTGTTAGAGGTGGGGCTTGAACCCAGATCTGTTCCTTATTCTGAGGCCAACTGTCTATTTACTTCTCCATGCTGCCTATCTACGTCTTGTTAAAAGTATAAAAATGAATAAGGCTTTCATGCTTTGGTTACATAATTAACATGATTGTTAAGAAATGACGTATGTCTTTAGCATTTCAAAATGTCTCTGATTTCATCAGGGTGAGCGCTCGTCCACAGATATAACAACCCTTGTTGGAGAGCTAAGCTGATTTGTTACTTTCTTCCTCATCCAATAGTGTTGAGCCTCTGAATTTAGTGAGGCCAGACCTTAGATGTAATAGAGAGTTCAGTTCTTGGCTCTTCTTATTCCAGATATTTCCAGGTAAGTTGAACCTGCCAGAGCATAACCCTCAACACAGTGTATTGGATAGGAACAGAGAGTTCGACCAATGTTGCATTGCTTTGGATTTCACTGAGGAGTGTTCCAGGGCTCAATGCAATATCGCCTGCAAATGTTGTTTTCCTCTGTTCTCCATCACGGGGGCGATGTCTTGACTTGCTAGTGAATTGGATTTAAGTGAGGCAGAGCTTTGTAAAGTCATCAATCTCATTGTCTCCTCCAGAGTCTAGGACCATTCTGAGAACCTTGTTCACATTGTGTAGCCGGGTTGAAAGGGAGCGGGGAGAAAGGGGAAGAATCCTTCTTTTGTTTCTGTTCTGTACAGGACATGTTCCATGATGCTGTTGAACACCTTAGGTGACAGAGTATCTCATTCGTTTACACTTTGTCACTACCTGTTGAACAAAATCAAACCCATGGGCATTTCTATTATAGTATCTTGGTTTTTAAAAAATATATATTTATTTTATTTTTAACTTATGGAACAAAACAAGCATTTCCATTACATAGCATAATAAAAAAGATAATTGCACATGAAAATACAAATCTATTATGTGCAACATGCTATTCCTTTTAAATATATAATAATGTTATTATGTACATTTTTTCTTTTTCCTTTTTTTATTCCCCTCCCACAATAGAGATGGCTACCATTAGATACAAATATATATATATATATATATGTATGTGTGTGTATATATATATATAAACTTATTCCATACATACTTTTATTTATCAGTTCTTTCTCTGGATGCAGATAGTGTCTTTCTTTATATGTCCTTTATAATTAATCTGGGTATATATAATAGTTAAAATGACATTTGCTCAAAGTATAATAACCTTGTGTTTGACAAGTATAAAGACTTCAAGATTTTGGAATAAGGAATTCATTATTTGGTAAAAGCTGTTGGGAAAACTGGAAAGCAATATGGCAGAAATTGAGTATAGTATCTTACATAATTTTAGCATGTGCATGAGAAATACCTTGTCAGAGAAGAGCCTTCAAGGATTCAGGTTTTTCTGCCAAGTCAAATGCTTTAAAAAAAATAGTACACAGGGCAGGATTTGAAGTTTTCTACACTTTTCAGTTAGTTGTGTGATGGCCAAATTGTGGCGTACTGTAGAAAATTATCTGGGAAAGCTTGCTTGTTTTCCTTGCATGTTTTCATTCAGGATACACTTGATGCATGAATAGACCATTCTCATAAATAGTATACAGAGATGAGAAAGCAGACACTTGAGTCAGTAATTACAGCTGTCTTATTGGTTGCCATTTTTTGTCATTGTTTTTAAAAGCACCTTCCATCATCTTCCTTGCAGGCTTATTCTCTTTGAAGTATCTGGAAAATAAAATTGAACACCTTTTAAAAAAGTATATTGCTTGGGACACATTTTCCTCAAATTTCTAAAAGAAAGGCAATGGCGAATAGTAGAAAGAACACTAGATTTGGAGTTAGAGGACTCTGCTATTTATCATGTGGACAACCTTGGACAAGTCACTTAGCTATTCTAGTCCTCTTTTATTTCATCCACAAAATGAGGGGACTGGTCTAGAAGATCTTTAAATCACAAGATTATAAATTTAGAACTGGAAGGGACTTTAGAGAATGCCTGGTCCAATACCTGCATTTTGCTCACATTCATGATTTCTCAAGTAGTAACTAGCGGGGCTTGCTTGTGAACCTGGCTCCTCTGGTTCCGAATCCAATGTTCTCTCCATTAGACCAACTTGCCTTTCTTCTCTTAGTACATCAAGTGCTTATGTGCTCGAGTCCAAACGTACTGGTGGTTCCTCTTGCTCCAAATGGAAATATGTCATTCTGAAAATGTTGGCCTATCTATAATGCTTTTGATTGATTTGTGTCTGAGGTAGTTTCTTGAGTCCTTTGGCCGACTCGTGGTAACTTTTATATCTACTTGATAATCGCCATTTTGGAGGAGGGAGAAGTTAGTGTCTATGTTTATTTTCCATTTTTCAGGGTACGGTTTGTTTAAATTTTGGTCCTAGCACCTAGCTTAGATTCTGGCACTTAGTAGGTGCTTGATAGATGTACATTGATAGGTCAAGTTGGAGTTGTTTTCATTGCATGTGGGGTTTATTATTAGTTTGACCTTTGGCCAGTAGGTACTTGAACTCCACCCTGATGGTCACATTTGTAGTTAGTAGTTATTAAGTGAGAGAATATGGGTTAAGTGCTTTGCAAAAAGCGCTATATAAATGGTAGATGTTGTTGTTGTTGTCATCGTTTTCTGTCAAGATAGTCGGTTTATTTTTTTAATGATGATATTTGGCACTGTAGCTTCTTCTTGAAGAAGTTCTCTTTTTAGGGAAGATATTTGTAATTTACAAGTATGAGGCTTGTGAGAAGCCATTTGAGGCCTTTTAGACTCTTTCATCTCTTGATCATGAATTGTATCTTCCAACATTTTTCTATCATTCCCCCCTATTCTCACTTTTGTATTATGGTTACCAATAAGAACGATGCTCACCTGTATATAAATTTTAATATTTACAAAAATACTTACCTTGTATCCCCTCGTTATCTCATCTTGATCTCTACAATAACCCTGTATAGTTGGGCACAGCAAGTCTTCATTTTACAGGTGAGGAAACAGACTCTTAAAGAGATTAAATGACTTGCCCGTGATCACATAGCAACTAGTAAGCATTCCAGGTGGGATAGGAACCCACTTCTCTCCAGCCGGGTCTCTTCTAACTCTGGCTCTGTCTGGAGGACGTTGTCTAATTTTTTGTGAAATTTCTTCATCATCCTCTGGAACAGATTTTGGCTTATAAGTTGCAGTTATTTTCATGGTGGTCTACTTTTAGTGAACACTGCAAGGTCAGATGACTCCATGTCCGTGAAATAATATTTCTTGTTGGCCTTTGGATGCCTTCAGAGACCAACTCCGCCAACCCCTTTATTTGCCTCTCTGAGGAGAATCTGTGAAAATCTTTTCATTTATTTAACTACAACTTCTTTGTGACCTCTAGTTTCATTTACAATGAGATATCAATTTTAATGTGGTTTAGTTCCTTGATTTGTGGGTAGGCCAGCTCATTGGTCATTGGGCAAAGATTACAGGTTAATATCTTAAAGTCAAATTAATATTTGTGCACACTCTAAGTATTATATTATTCTTAATGCTCTCTACCTCATTTCTTACCATGAGTTCATAATCACTTTGAAAGTAGAAGGGGGGATAACTGCATAGAATTGAAAGTCAATTATATTTTTCTTTGCTTCATTGATTCCTCTGATTCAAAAAAATTAATTACTTGGTGGCCAGTAATGACTCTCCACGTAATTAGGTAGGCTGATCCTAGGGTGGCACATACTTTGCCTGAACGCTGAAGCCTTTTCAGCTTAATAGAGCCTGTCTGAGTGTGGGCTTCACTGGGATAAACTTTGAGAACTCATGAGGGTTTCCTACATATAATAGAGAAGCATTGGTATAGAACTGTTGTGAACTCTAGAGCTAATCCCCTCAATAAATTTATTTGTTCCCCGATCAGTAGCTATATGTTCTTCTTGGCCAGCAAGTGCAAAAAATAAAAATGCACTTGGAAAATAAAAATGGTTACATTGGTACCATATTATTGTGTACAATCTTTCTCTATTTCTTGGCTAGACTACCTCTGGAGTATTGTGTTCCGTTCTGGGTATACCACATTTTAGGAAGAACATTGGTACATTGGAGAGCATCCAGAGGAGAGCAACCAGGGTGGTGAAGGACCTTGTATCATCATGCCATGTACAGATCATTTGAATGAACTGGAGTTGATTAGCCTGGAGAAAAGAAGGCTCAGGGGGAACATGATAGCTGTTTTCAAGGTGTTGAAAGACTGTCACAGTGAAGAAGATTATATTTCTTCTGTTAGAATTCAGAGGGCAGAACTAGGAACAATGAATGAGTGGAGGTTGGAAAGAGGCAAGTTTAGGCTCAATGTCAGGAAAAAACTCACTTGACACATAGAAATGGGCTACTTGGGGAAGTAGGAGGCTCTTTCTCACTGGAACTCTTGGGGAATGTTGTAGTGGGGAATTATTTCTCTTGCAGGGATTGGACTACAAACAGTTTTTTTGGTGATTATATTTTCATACACTTGGTTTCTTTAGTAATCACATATCTTGTTTTATGCATTTGGAAACATGATTCTGAGTGGGGGGTTAGATATACTTCCCCAGACTGGCAAGGGGGGCCATTGCACAAACTAAGATTAAGAACCTTTTAGCTGGATGGCTGCTGATTTCCCTTCCAACTCTGAAATTACTTGATTAGATGTTTCCTTCTTACACATTTTTTTCCCTGTGGCCTATAATTCTTGGCCAGAAAGACTTCATTTTTCTCTAACCTGACATGTTTTATTGCTTTGTGTTAATTTTCTGCTTATGGTGGCAGAAATTATCTATAGACTGAGTTGACTGAGGGGAGGATGAAATTAGGGTCAGTGTGAATTTGGAGAATTGTGCATTTTGCTTGGTTTCACCAGATCTCTGAGTGGGTAGTCAACAAATCCTTTCATTAAAATAAGATTGTTCCTTTCAGTTTCCAGTTGCTTCTTTCTTTAATTGCCAATTGACTTAGGAGCCAAGAAAGATGTAATTTTTTGACTTTTTTGTTTTGTTTTGTATGGTAATGTCCCATTTAACCACATTGCTCAGGAAAATAGGTACGCTTAAATCAATTTTTGGGGATAAATGAAATTCACTCTTTGAAGCACTAAAACGCTACAAAAAATTAATCATTTTGGATGGAACTCTTTCTAAAATGCATTACACACTTTCCTGCCTTTTAAAACACAGTATGCATGGGTTAGACTAGAGTATGATTACTAAGGAATTCCTAAGGATTACTAAGGAAACCAAGTAGGTGGAAGTAGTTATCCAATTTCTTTTGTTTTTAAGTTCATAGAACCCAGGTTAACATTTATTTCACTGAATATTATTTTTTTTAAAAGCCCACCTATGATTCCAATATAATCTATGCATACTGGTCTTAAAATTTGATGCATTTTGTTTAGACATGGCAGATACTTCTCTGCAAACACCCCAAACAACACCTCCCCCCACCCCAGTACATTTCTCCAAGCAAAATGATTTTTCAGTTAAACGACCTAATAGAGTGTTTTTGACCGCTGGTGTATGTCACTTTGGAGTTTACTTTTTGGAAACAGGAAGGAAGAATACGTGCTTTAACTTTGTTACTTGGCCATCCTTGTCCATTATACTGGACCTGGGTTTTATTGCCAGTGAGTATTATCTTCATTTGTATTGTTGTAGTCTGTGTGCCTTTGTATGCTTTGTGATGACTTTGCTTTCTTTCTTCTCCATCTGTTCCTGCAAGTCTTCCATTGTTTCCCTAAATTCTTAATCTTTGTCCTTACTTCATTGCACAATAACATTTAATTACCTACATATGTCACAATTTGTCCAGTCTACTACTGGACAGGATTTAAGGTCATTGTTTTACTGCCTTCAGTTATTATGCTGTGTTGATTGTAATGTGGTGATGGGCATTTATCCCTATGCGGTGGCCACTTGTCCTTATACTGAATAGCCCAAGACTGTTGGCTTTCATGAGTCCTTGGGACTGCTTCTTAGACTCTTTCTGTAGCTATTCTCTTGCAGGCTTTCAGGGGTCATTTTGTGGATCTCTCTTCTTCCCACCCCTTCTAAGTTACCATTTCTAATCAGAAATGAGACATCAGAATTGTGTCCTATATAAGAAGAGCCAACATTTCTTGAGCCCATTATGGCTAAAAAGCCCTCTTTGCACACGTCTCACAGTCCATTCTCACAACAACCCTAGGAAGTAGGTAATATAAGAATTAGCACCCTGGTCTTAGGGATAAGGAACTAAGCCCTAGACATCTGATGGCAGAGCTAATGAGCAGCAGCATTGAACTTGAACCTGGACCTTCCACCTTTAAGTTTATTGCTCTCTCCAGTTCACTACCAACTTCTCTTCAGAGTTACTAGGTTCTGAATAAGTAAAAGTAGCTGATCCTTAAGGTATAGACTCCATGACCTGTGTTTTAGCTGTTAGAGGCATGCTTGCTTGCTTCCATCCACTTCTTGGCTTTGCCCTAGAGAACTGAGGTTGCTGAACAAATTGGACATTGGATGAGTGAGGTGCCAGTGCATTGTGTAATCACTGTATGTCACATTGGGAGGGTGAAGAGCTGATGTAGTTACCAGGAATGCCAGTGTTGGAAAGCAATCCCTGCTGGCAGTCAACCTTCTCATCAGAGTCTGAGGTCAGGACACGAAAGGAACAGGCGTGGTTACTTGCCCTGACCCTCCTTTCCAGGACTCCCCAGCCTCTTTGAGCTCTGGGGTTTGAGAAGAGGGGAAAAAAGTGAAGAGAAAGAAGAGAGAAGGGGCAGTTAGGTGGCGCAGTGGATAGAGCACCGGCCCTGAAGTCAGGATGACCTGAGTTCAAATGTGGCCTCAGACCAAACACTTGACACTTACTAGCTGTGTGACCCTGGGCAAGTCACTTAACCCCAATTGTCTAAAAAGACAAAAAAAAAAAAAAGAAGAGAGAAAAGAAAGTAAAAGTCATTTAAAAGTGGGGTTGGAAGGAATCCCAGAAGTCATCTAGTCTCCAACCCCTACCTAAGGCATAAATCCTAGCTATGGTTTCCCAAAGTGGTGGTATTCCAGTTACCACCTCAGAAATATCAATGAACGCATTACATCCTCCTCCCTCCACAGGAATGGATATTCATTAAATTGGTCACAATAAAGATGGAGAGCACCTCAATAACTGAAACCTAGCTAATTAGTTAGGATCCCTTTGGTGAGGGGAAATCAACTGTGCTGATTTTTGCCTGTAAGAACAGATAACAGCAACAAGAATAACAGCATTTATTTATCACTTTAAGGTTTTCAAAGTACTTTACATATTTTATTTCATTTTCATCTCCATTTTACAGATGAAGAAACCGAGGGAGACAGAGGTTAAGTGACTTTCCTAGGATTACATAGCTAGTAAGCATCTGAGGCAGGCTTTGAACTCATCTCCCCGACTCCAAGTCTGTCCACTAACCCAAGTGGTTGAGACATTATATAGAAAGAATAATCAGGTGGGACAAAGGACTGGATGGGGAAAGCAGCCAGTTGTATTTGGATTTCATGAATTAAAAAGGGAAATGATTATCTTAACAAAGCAGCATCTTCCCTGTTGAATTTTAGCCCTTGCTTGAATTACTTGTATAGATCTACAGTTTAATTAGACAAATTGTAAATCCAATTCAGTGAATCTCAATGAAGGTTTAACTTCTAAAATATATCTCTAGTAACAATGTTTAATAATTTCCTTCTTGACAATTTTTTCCCTCCTTGACCAGCATTTTGGCCTTTCAGATGAGGATACTATATTATAAAAAATTGGTTATTATTTTATTACTATTTAAAATAATCTTGTGTGTGAGTGTGTTCCCCTTTAGTTCAATCAGATTTATGAAAACTGGGATCAATTGGAGGGTGATTCTCTATTTTGCAAAAGGATTCTTTGTAGAATTCTTTTAAACAGCAAACTCACCTACCATATTTTTAAAAATACAATTTAATTTCTAAACATGCAGTTTGCAGCCAGGATTTTATGAATACATCTGCTACGTAAAATAAGCAGTACATGTAGATGGACTTCCATATAATATCTCATATAGTAACATAAATAATGCTGACTGTAATAGAAGCTTAAACCCAAGGTGCTTCAATGCAAAGTTATTCATGATGCATTTTTCCTCATTGTTAGAGTTTCTGCTGTTTGCATGGATATTACAACTGCTGTTACCGCTATATTGAGCTGTGTGTGTGTGTGTATATATGTATGTATGTATGTATATATATATATATATATATATATATACATACAGAGAGAGACAGAGAGAGAGAGAGAGAGAGAGAGAAACTGTTTTAGTACTCTATCGAGCTCCAAAGGGTCCTATAGTAAATAAAGAACAAAATTAGCCCCTAACCTGTAGGCTAACGATTGAGAATGTGTTTGAGATTAAAATCTACCATCTGGTCCTGCATGTGCATGCTTAATGCTGCATGTGAATGATTCTCCCCTTACAGTTCTTATTACTGAATCTGCTTAAAGTATTCATGTAAACTAGATAACTTTTTTTTTTTTTTTTTTTTTTGGTGGGGAAAGGAGAGAAACTATTCAGAAAACTGCTATTTGTGGCACTCTCTGTTGTCAGGTCTCCAGAGGGTATTTGGTGCAAAACCACAGTTTTTATGCAAATAAATAAAATCCTCTGAACTGAATAACAGAGTATTTTTAGATAAGGCCAAAAAAAAATGCCCTTTACCTTTTAAGCATTTGGAGCAGAATATAGTTAAAAGAAATCACATAATCTTTATTAAAATACATTTTGAAAGAAAGAAAACCTATCCAGTATTTCCAGTTTGAAATTAAAGTGAGAGGATTTATTTCGGGCCTTTTGCATGAGTGGATAAGGAGAATTACTCGGCTTGTAAATATTACGCTGATGAAATCTTCACTTGAAGTTTTTGATGGCTTGTCAGCTTTGGTTTTGTTCTCGGTAGATTAATGTACAGGGTATCCCAAAAGTCTTAGTGCAGTTTTAAGCTCTAGTAGTTTAAGATTAGACACTCGTTTCTAGAAACTGAATTGCATATCCCTACAGTTTAAATGCCAGTTTATGCTACTAAAAGTCATCCAGCCAGGCACTAATGTTTTTAGCAGCTAAGAAATAGCACCGAGACTTTTGGGCCACTATGCAGTGCCTGGCTAAATGACTTTTTAGTAGCATGATTGCATTTAGATTGTGGGCATATGCAATTTAATTTCTGGAAATTAGTGTCTAATCTTGAAAATAGTTGATGAAAAGTTTTGTGTGTTTTTTTGTTTCTTTTTTTGTTTTTGTTGAAGAAGGGTATGGAAACTTAAAGCTGTGGTTCACTCCAAGCCAAGTCTTACTCAGGATGAAATCAAGGAGGCTATTATAATCACTTAACAGCTGCCGTTTGTTGTGATTTTGTCGTACCTGGTTTCTTCCGAGTTCTCCTTGCTGGTTTCCAGGAATTCAGGAACTAAGAAGTGTTCTACTTAGAATTGGAAAACCCAAGGCATTTAATTCTGTGGGTGTGGGCGATGTTTTTTAAGGTTGGAAGACCAGTGACATAGAGTGCTGTATTGTATTACACAACACACCGGCTTCTAAACATGTCTAATTGCACATTATATAACCCGAATGAGGAGGAAAAAAAAAAAACAACACATAGAAATAACAATTGCTGATATAACCTTGCCCCTAGGGGTTGAGGTGGGAAGGACTTATCTATAAAAGGGCGAAAAAAATCTGTTACTAATTATAGGTTAGAGAAGTAGAGTAGGTGAATAAATAATAATAATACCCTTTTCCAGTGTATTTGCCACCATTTTGGGATAAGTTTTTTTTTTTTAATTCTTTCCAAGTTCTAAGGAAGAGAAAGCAATTCCTTAAAGGTCATTCTCTCCCCCCAGATATGTTTTAGTCCTCAGAGAATTCTATTTGGTTGTTTTCAAATCAGTTTTTGCCTTTTGCTTTTTATTTCAGCATGATCCAAGCAAGTTTTTTTTCTCTTTCTCTTTCTTCTCTCATCCTTCCATCTTTTGCCATCCTCCATTTCCAAAGCCGTGAAGGACCCTGTGTCCTGTTCTTTTATGAAATGCTTCAAAAAGCCCCTATGGTCCAGATGGTTTCCCAGATGCCTTACCTCTGTCTAATCACAGAAAAACAAGCAACAGGAAATACTGGAAAACACATACATGGCTGAATTCTACACAGACAGAAAGGGGCTGTCAAAGAGAAACAAGAGAATAACAAAGATGCTTTCTGTGGTTTCCAGGAATGGAAAGTAGTCTCTCTTTTTAAAATCAACTTTGACCTGGATCAGATTTTCTTTCTGCCTTCTCTGATGTCTGAGGCTATCCTTGTTTTAAGGTCAGTCAGACAGCTCGAAGTCATTCCACTGGAATAACCCCCCTGCCTCCTCCGGGGCCTTTTAAGAGTGCTGGTCTTTCTGCTCACCAGGAGCACTGGAGAAATGCTGATGATGCTTTGAGGGACCTAGGCAGTGTAGTGGATAGAGTACTGGGCCTGGTGTCAGAAGGGAAGAGAATAAGCACTTATTAAGCACCTACTATGTGCTAGGCACTGAGCTAGGCACTTTGCAAATATTTCATTTGTTGCTTACAACAACCCTGAGCTGCAGGTGCTGCTATGATCCCCATTTTAGAGTTGAAGAAATGGAGGCAGTCAGATATTAAGTGACTTACCCAGGGTCACACACCTAGTTAAGTGTCTGAGGTTGGATTTAGACTCAGGTCTTCCTGATTCCAGGTCCAATTCTCAGGAAGACCTGAGTTCAAATTCTACCTCAGACCCTTATCAGCTGTGTGACCCTAGGCAAGTTGCTTAACCTCTATCTGCCTCAGTTTCATCAACTTGTCAAATGAGGATCATGATAGCACCTACTTTCCAGGATTGTTGTGAAGTATCAAATAAGTTAGGTGCTTAGTGCAGTGACTAGTTCACAGTAGATGCTTAATACATGTTTCCTTCCTTCCTGCCTTCCTTCCTTCCTTCCTTCCTTCCTCCCTCCCTCACTCATTCCCTCCCTTCTTTCCTCTCTTCCTCCCTCCCTTCCTTCCTTCCTTCCTTCTGAGGGCATGGAACAGGGTTCCCTTGTTGACTTATAGAGATGTTGAACTAATACAGAGAAAGAGAGTGAAAAGAGGAAAGGAAAAAAGGAAGTTCTGGGAGGAAGAAGCAAGTTATCCCCCAGACTACAGGAACTTTACTTTCAGTCCCCTAATAAGTGTTTTCAATGAAACTCTCATTTGTTCTCTAGAGGTTATTTGTTGATTTTTTTTGGCCCTGTTTAAATTAATCTGGGTTTTGGTGACTTGGTGTGGAAAACTTCAGTGATATAGATGTGCAATTCCTATGTAATGTGCAGCAACAGAAAATTGTCTGAGGTTAGATTGCTTAGCCACAGTTACACTGATGGCATGTGTCAAAAGATCAATGGATAGAAGCCTTGCCTTGAAGTTAGAAAGAGCTGTGTGTTTGGTATTTAGTTGGGGAGAAGATTGACTTTAAGGTATAAATTCAAGAGCAAAATCAAATGATCTCCAGGTTATGTAGTTTAATGCAAAGGTTAAGACCTATTTGTAGCTTTTCGTGTTATTAGCAAGCTTAAGCAAGGGTGCCATAGGTGGTCTGTGGCATGGGCCAGAGGAAAGGGGAAAAATGGTAAGGAATAGCTGCCGAAGAGCATGAGGGGAAAGAAGTTCTGGACCCACCATCGCCAATTACCTTTGGTGCTTTCAGTGCCCATTGGCGACCTGTCTTTGCCATGCAGATAGACTTAGAATGAGGAAGCCAAGCTTCTCCAATTCTCTTTTCTTTTCCTTGCATGTAATAGTTAACCTCCCACTAACCTCAATTTCCTGCTTTGTTTAACAGGAGCAATTATAGTGATATTCTCAGAGAAACTCGAAAGACAGAATATTATTCATCGTGATCAGTATTTTGCACTCAGGCTTATGTCCTTTAAAAATGACATTTGCAAAGACTCAAGGCTTTTAAATCGTCAAGATGTTATCAATATATTTGGGAAATTTAAAAAAAATTGAACTTGGGTTCAGAAAACTTTGTCATTGACTATACTGTTAAATCTCTGTTAATAGAAATGTCATATGGAGCGTTATCAGTCTAGGGCTGGAAGACACCTCTAAGAGGCCATCTGGTGGAACCAGGATCTTCTGACTCCAAATTTGGGGTGCCTTCCACTGCACCCCAAGCACCAGTGAAGTAGCAAAGCTAAATTTGTAGATTGTGAAATATTTAATATGGCATAGAAGAGTGGGAATATTCTTCATCTTTAATTCTAGGTCTTTACTTCTGTTGTTTGCCCTCCTCCACTGTCTGTATTTCCAGATGTCGTGTGGCCAGGTGAAAGGAATGCCAGCCTTGGGGTCAAGAAGATCTGGGTTCAGGTCCCACCTCTGATAGTACTAGCTGTGTGACCATGGCAAGGCACTTAACCCTCAGTTCTGTGGGCCGCTGTCTCAACTTGATAATTAGAGATGAGCCGCAGACTTGAGAAAGAAGCACTTTCCCTGCCAGTTCTTCACTTGGTGAATTGGTGTGAACTCAAAAGCCTGACTTTCTTTCCACTTCCCAAAGATGTTTCTCTGGTAATTCCTTTCTAACTGTGTGATCTTGGGTATGCTGTTTAACCTCTTTGGCTTCAGTTTTCTTATCTGAAAGATGAAGAGAATGACCCAGAGGACTCCCTAGCCCTATGATGTATTTGTGAATAGAGATTTCACAGTCTAGCAGATGACAAAATTTTAATAAAAGAGAAGAAAAATGAGAATTTACTTATGTTATACTGTTTCTACCAGATTATGACCCTATTTCTTCATACTCAATTTTTCTTTTTTCTCTATTAAGACTTTTTTTTCCTTTTCGTGATATATTTAATTTCTAAAAAGTTTTTTCATATATTAAAACATGATCTACATCACTATAACTTTTACCCACTGTTTCTAGTTTCACCATCTAGAGCCAAGCGGAGTGTCTCTTCTGCCTCTCAATTTTTCTTAAAGTTAAAGCCATACCTTTAAAATTTTAAATTTGATTTTGTCTTTTTTTTTTTGAGTTTATGCTTTTTGGTGTGGTATTATGGTCATTTTGATGTTCATTAATATTTCTCCCTCCATAGATATAATGATAATAACACATCATACTCTTCATGACCCCATTTGGGGTTTCCTTGGCTGATACTGGAGTGGTTTGCTATTTCCTTCTCTGCCTCATTTTATAGATGAGGAAACTGAGGCAAATGGGATTAAGTAACCTGCCCAGGGTCACATAGCTCGCAAGTGTCTGAAGCTGGATTTGAACTCAGGAAGAGGAGTTTTCCTGACTGCAGGCCAGGCACTCTATCCATTACAGCATCTAGCAGGCTCCAACAACAACAGACCGTAGATGGCAATATGATAATGATGATGATGATAATAATAATGATGATGTCATCACACTTTAATGTTTGCAAAATGATTTCTGTATATTTTCTCACTTCATCCTTACAATAGCCCAATGAAGTAAATACTACATTTTTATTATACCTATTATATAGATGAGACAACTGAGGCAGAACAACTAAGTGACATATCCATGGTTATACAGCCTAGTATGTATCAGATGAGATGGGATTCAAACTCAGGTCTTGCCTTAATCCAGGGTCTCTTTCTTCTACACTTCTGCAAAGTGAGAAGTGAAATTCACAGCTAATCATTAGTGTGTTGGCCAAAGTTGAATGGGGAGAAGATGGAAATTACTATATAAAATGAGGTTATCTGTCTGTGGATAAGTAAGTAAAGTAAGTAAAACCTTATTAATAAGGATAACAGCAAGTTGATAAAATATAAATCTTTCCACATATGATAGCTATGTTATATTACTAAAAACTTATTTCAGATTTCAGCTAAAAAAAATTCGTTTTACTAGAGGAGTCTGATACTTTGTGATGAATTTTTTAAAAATAAATGAAAGCATCCTTTGCCATTGAAATGCTCAACTGTCAATGCACAGTTTGTAAATTTGGGCCTTTGTGCAGTGGGGTTTCTTAAAAATAGAACATACATACCCAAACTGCTTGGTAGGGAGCTGAAATGTTTCACGTGCACCTTGAATGTTGGGGCTCAAATAAACACAATGGGTGTATTTATGAAATATAACATATACTTCAAAGGATCAAAAATAAGCTTAGTTTTTAAAAAATTAATAAGGTCTAAGTAATGATTTTTAAATTAACGAGTTTTTTAAATAGATAAAGGTTAAATTGCATTTCTCTTTATTTGTTTTTCAGTATTAAAGAGACTTTGGCTCATTTTCTCTGTGAATATAAAAGATACCAGATCAGTGATGGAAAAGCCCCATTAGTTAATCCATTTAGAAGATAGCTCCAGAGGTTCAAATTCTACTCTTCAAGCCTCCTACCAGGTCTTGTGTCTGCCCTGCAGCACTCTGATCAGTATTGTGCCTGGATGCCCAGCACATCTTTGACAAACTTTCAAAGAAAATCACCAAGGACATCTCTTTTTGAATATTAAGTAGAGATGAAGGAATCCTGGGGTTTCTCAAAGTTGAAGTATATATTTATGGGACAGGCAGCATGGTATAGTGGATAGAGAGGCAGTGTAGAATGAGGGAGATTCATTTTGAGAAGCTGCTTCCTATCGGGAATTGTGTGACCACCACTAAGCACCCTGGGAAAGTTCTGTTATTGATTGAGGGAATTTCCATAGTGGGGGGCTCCTACCCTAGTGAAATCATGTCTGGACCTAACCCTGCCCCATCCCACTAAAAAAATTAATGAAGAACTTGACTTTCCCTCCATATCTTCTCACCTTTTTATTTATCCCCCTTGCCTGGAATAAATGTTTTTAAAAGCCCAAATTAAAAACCAACAAATGAAAACTTAGAAAAAAATGAAGCTTTTAAATTCAGCAACTGAACACTTCTCCCCACCCTTCTGTTTTGCTGTTAATATATATGTATATATGTGTGTGTGTATATATATTTCTGTGTGTATATATGCATATATATGTGTACATGCATATATATGGTTTTGTCTATCTGTATATATATGTGTGTGTGATATATATATATATATATATAAAGCTTGAAGAGTGAATTTGAACCTCCAGAGCTATTTTCTAAATAGTTTAACTAATGGGACTTTTCCATCACTGATCTGAAATATATATGTATATATGTATGTATGTATGTATATGTACATGCCTGGTTCTAATGTAGAAGAGTTGCTATGACACAAATGATGTCTTGTTCTTAGTAAGATTTGGTTCTCTACTATATTGTCAAATTTCTCTCCCCAGAGGTGACAAACTGAGGGATAGGCGTGGAGGCATTTATGGGCAGTGAAAATAAAGGTCGCCCTAGGAAAATATTGTTGTGGTGTTACACAGTACATTCTTTGATGAGATTGAAAAAGATTCTTCATGTTGAAAAGGATAATTGTACACAGTAAATATTAATGGTAAAAATGAGATAGCTGATGATTAGAATGCTTTACTTATATTTTTTTCTAATTTGAGGCACAGAAGAACTTTATGACATGTTACAGATATTAACTTTGTTTTACAGATTGGGCAATTGAGCCTGAGTGGTTAAGTGACTTGCTCATAGTCACAGAGCTAGTCTAATAACCATCAAAGGTAGTGTTTGAATCCTGCTGTCTCCTGACACGGGATCTCACAGGTTTCCCACAATACTATGCTATTTTAATACTTGTGAGTGCTGAGGTGATGGCAAAAGGAGTGAAAAAGAATGTAGCAGAAACTGGAAAGATAAACAGAAGCATTGTCCATTTAAAGTCTGCTAGCATGGATTTGTAGACAGTTGGGCAGTGTGATAGTGTCAGACCTCAAGTCAGGAAGACTTGAGTTTGAATCCTGCCTCAGACACGTAATAGCTGTGTGATCGTGGGCAAGTTCCTTAACCTCTGCCTACCTCAGTTTGCTCATCTCTCAAATGGGTTAAGTGTCTACCTTACAGGGCTGTTGTGAGCATCAAATGAAATTACATATGTTAAGTGCTTTGTAAACCTTAAAATGCTATACAAATGCTAGTAATTTATCACTATGACTATTATTATGGTCTTCGATGTTGTTATATAATATGGTTTTGTGAGTTCTTTCAACAGCACTTGGCAGCTGGGGAGGAGGAGTGAGGAAAGTGGATGGTGAAGATGACTCAGTGTTGGTGATGTGCAGAGGAATGATGGGGGAAGGGCAAGGATTTGAAGGATAGAAGACAGTGCATTTTTTAATGATTGGCTTATGGGAACAAAACTTTGAAGCTAGAGTTCTTAACCTTTTTTGTTTCCTAGATCCCTTTGGCTGTCAGTCTGGTAAAGTCTATGGCCCCTTTCTCAGCATCATGTTTTAAGTGTATAGAATAAGATACACAGAATTACGAAGGAAGCTAGGGGAGCAAGGTGGCACCATAGTGCATAGAGTGCTGAACTTGGAGTCAGGAAAACTCGTCTTCCTGAGTTCAAATCTAGCCTCAGACACTTACTAGCTGTGTGACCCTGGGTAAGTCACTTGACCTTGTTTGCCCCGGTTTCCTCATCTGTAAAATGAACTGGAGAAGGAAATGGCAAATCATTCCAGTATCTTTGCCAAGAAAACCCCAAAGGGGGCCACAAAGAGTCAGACACAATGAACAACAGCTAAACAACAACAAAGGAAGGTAATTATGTTGAAATGTAGTTGTCAAAATACTAAAAACAAAGAAACAAGCTAACAGATGCCAGGTTAAGAACCCCTTGTTGTAAAGCAAGAAAAACGAATCCAAAACAGGACTGAGAGATTGTGAGAAAAAGGTGTGACTGAATTATACCCGGGAGGTGACCAGGGATTCAGGCAGGGAGAACAACACCTTGTTGAAGTAACTAATTCTGGGATCAAGATTGTAAAGGATGGAAGGTAAAGTCAGGAAAGGAAGGATGGATTGGGAGAACAGGGAGGGATTGATTGGTCAGAGATTGGAAGAGTAATTAACATAAACATCGAGGTCATTGAGGATGATGGAAGAATTTGGGACAGAGAGGGAAATCAAGCTGGTGACTGAAGGCAGTGACAAAGTTGAGAATGTGTTCTGGAGTGTAGTAGATGACAGTGAGAAGGGTCAAGAAGAGGGGATGGCATCAGATAGTGTGAATTCTACTAGAAGAGTGGTTACTGAGTAATGGCAGAAGCACAAGGTTGTGGGTTTTGAAGGAAAGTTTGGTCTATAGGAATATACTTCTTCCTGTTCCTGAGTCAGGGGGCATTATTGAAGCACAAGGTACCACTGAAAAGTGTGGCGAGGGATTGGAAGAAGCCAGGTTTCAGAAGACAGACTGAGGATGGTGGGGAGTTTGTTAATGGTAGAATGAGGGCACCGGACAACATACTGGAAGGGGCAGGCATAGGAAGAGAGGGACTAGGGAAGGGTGGGGCTTAGCTGGAGCTGAATGAGGGTATGGGGGAAATGGGTTTTGACCAGGCAGGCTATTCTTCTGAATGACAAGGATTAGGGAAAGCAGAGGGTTAGGATTTGCCAGCCATAGGCACGGGGGATTACCAAGTTGGCAGAACCTCAGAGAAGAACAGAATAAATGAGTCTGAGGGTTGTGTGTTGGTGTGATGGAGCTTGCAAGCAGATTCTGTCTCCCAGGTTATTTCTCGGGCTTAGTTGGAGCAAGGAAGGGCTTAGTCAATCGGAGTGACTCAGGAACGAGTGGGAAGGTGGTACCCTGGGGTTTTAGTACAGTATTACTGCCATATTGTTATTATTAGGTTAGCTACACTGTGAATAAAATGGGCTTTTGTGGGCTAACCTGGAAATCTAACCATTATTTATGACGTTGTTTATATGGGGAAATGTGTTCCAAATTCTAACAAGTGCCTTATAAACAAACTTTTGGGACATAATAAGTTTGTAATTGGTGACTGCTTCTGTTTTCATTACAATAACACCTTTCTGCAATTTGTTCCAGACTAATTGATGATAATAATACCCTGTAATACTGCTTTATGGTATATAACACCATTTAACATAGCTTATATCTGCTTTGATTTCACAACAAAACCATAGGCATAGCTATCATCATTATCCCAATTTTTTTTTACAAATGAGGAAACTGAGGTGCATAGAGGACAAATGACCCATCCAACATCACACAGCTAATAAGTGGTAAGAACTGTAACTGTAACAACTTTTTTGATTCTTAGTCTGGTTCCTTGTTACAGAACACCCCATTGCCCAGATTCAGTTTCATTCCATTTGTTTGATGTGAATAGAAAGAAAAAAAATGCATTAGAGGACAAGCTGATTCTAGCTCAATTGTTCAGTTTTTTGAGGATGGGTCGTGCCTTAGATACCCTTAGGTTCTCCAGCACCTAGGACAGCACATTAAGCCATTCTTTTCTACCCTCTCCTTTTTGGAACCACTACCTGCTTTCTCCTCTGGGTTCTTGGACTCTGAGAGGTGAGCTTTCACTTTAACCAAGCCTCCAGTTCATTCTCAGCTTTCCCCATACTGTGCTGTACTCACCCTCTCCTACTTTCTGCCTCCTCTTTGTGTATTACCCTCTCCCATTATAATGTAAGCTCCTTGAGGACAGGAACTATCTTACTTGCTTGTATTTGTGTTAATCTCTAGCACTTTACACAGGTTTGGCATGTAGTAAGAGCTTAATAAATGCTTTAGTTTCAATCAGCCAATCAATAAATATTTATTAAATGCCTCCTATGTGCCAGGCACTGTGCTATGCCCTTAGGATACAAAAAGAGGCAAAAAGACAGCCCCTGCCCTCAAGGAGCTTATAACCTAGTGGAGAAGATAGCACGCAAACAAATATACACAAAGCATGTTATTAATTATTAGTTATATATCCAATATATTATTACATTAATAATTATAGCTAATATATAATTAATAATATTAATAGTAAATAAATAATTATGTAATATTAATTATGAAGAGATAATTAAGGGAATGCACTAGAGTTAAGAGGGGTTGGGGAAGGCTTCCCATAGAAAGTGGGGCTTTAGTTGGGACTTAAAGGAAGCCAGGGAGGCCATTAGTTGAAGTGGAGAAAGGAGAGTATTCTAGGAATGGGGAACAGCCAGAGAAAATGCTGGGAGCAGGGAGTGTCTTGTTCCTGGAACATTGAGGAGGCCAGTGTAACTGGATCAAAGAGTACCTATTAAGTAGTAAAGTGGAAATAGATTGTAAATGCAGGAGGGGGCTAGGTTATGCGGGATTGTAAATGTCAAAAAGAACATTTTGTGTTTGCTCCTGGAGGGGATCAGAAACCATTTGAGTTTATTGAGTAGGGGGAAAGCAAGGTGATCAGACCTACACTTTAGGACTATCACCTTATCAGCTGAATGGAAGATGGATTGGAGTGGGGAGTGACTTGTGACAAGAAGACCCTATCCCCCAAAGCAGGCTATTGCAATAATTCAAGCATGAAGTGATGAGGGTAGCAGCAGTGTCAGAGGAGGTAAGGGAACAGACACATTGGAGAGATGTTGCAAAGGTCAAATTGAAAGGCATTGGCAGCAGATTGGTTATGGGACAGAGGTGAGAGACAATGAGGAATCCAGGATGACTTCTAGGTTGGAAGCCCAGTGAGGGACAAGGAGGATAGTCTTACTCTCTATAGTAATAGGGAATGTAGGTGGCAGGGTGTGGAGGGGTAGGGGTAGGTTTGGGGGCAAGATGAGTTCTGTTTTGGATTTAATAAGTTTAAGATATCTATTAGACATCCAGCTCAAAATGTCTGAAAGAAGTTGAAGATATAAGATTGGACGTTATCAGAGAGACTGGGGCTGGATAGGTAGATTTGAGAATCATCAGCATAGATATGGTAACTGTAAATAACTTAGTTATTCTCAGCAATACAATGATCCAAGACAATTCTGAAGGATTCATCATAAAAAAAAATGCTATTTGTCTCCAGGAAAGAACTGATGGAGTCTGAATGCAGGTTCAAGCATACTTTTTCAACTTTCTTTATTTTTCTTATTTTTTTTGGCCTATGTTTTCTTTCAAACCATGACTAATGTGGAAATACATATTTTTGCATGACTATACATGTATAAGCTATATCAAATTTCTTGCCTTCTTAATGAAGGGGGAAGGAAGGGAAGGAGGAAGAGAATTTGGAACTCAAAATTTTAAAATATGGATATTAAAAATTGTTTTTACATGTAATTGAAAAAATGAAATATAAAATTTTCAAAAAGAAAATTAAAAAACAAAAAAGCAGGTCCTCACTGTTTCTCTGCTGAGATGCTGCTGCCATCTTTGAAAGTTGTCCAATGCTACTGTAGCTTCTTCTTCCACCAATCATCTACTGCTAAAGTTTTGTTTTTCCTCCACGGGAATATCAGAACCTTTATGTGAGGCTGGCCTGGATTCGTTTAATACATTCTCAGCTCTTTAATTATTATGTAGGTCTTACACACTCAGCTGACATACAAAAGGCTCAGTCAGCTATCAAGACTACTTTTTTCTCTTGGCAAATGGGAGGTCCTCCAGCCCTCACCCTCAAGTGAGTTAAGGTGATCGAAGCAATTTCAATTTCTGTCATGTGCCTGGTCCATATAAACGGCTCTGTGGGTCTGATTAACCTTAAGGAGGCAAAGCTGACGTGAAAGGGGTAGATCTGTTTCTCCTCTACCTGTTCTATCCCTCATTATTAAGTTCAGTGAGATCCCCAAGTTACATACTTAACATAGTAATAATAACACTTGTTCATCACTTAGGGTTTATAAAATGTTTTTATGTACATTACACCATTTGATCCTCAGTACCACCCAATGCAGTAGATGCAAAAATTATCATGATGCCATTTTATAGATAAGGGAGGAAATTGAGGCTCAGTGAGGTGAGATGCCTTACCCAGGGTCATACAGCTAGTAAGTATAAGAGATGATATTTAAACTCAGGAGTCTCCAGATTCCAAGCTGAGCATTTTTTTTGAATGCTCAAGCAAGAGCTTGTTTCAGATCATGGCAGCATAACAATTTGATATATTCTGAAAAAATATTCTGTGCTAAGTGCTGGAGATAGTGTATTATGAATAGTTTTCAAAGGTCATAACAGTAATAACTAACATTTATATAGCACCTACTATGTGCTAGGCGCTGTGCTAAGTCCCTGGTAAGTAGGAGCCATTATTATCTCATTTTGTAGATGATGAAACTGCAGTTAAGTGACTTGCCCAAGGTCACCCAGCTTATTAGTGTTCAAGGTCAGATTTGAATTCAGGTCTTTCTGACTCCAAGCCTGGATCTCTACCTACTGTGCCATCCAGCTTCCTCATAGGTTATAAATGGAGAAATCTGGACTATATAAAACTAACAATCATTTCTACATCTGCCATATGCAAGATACTTCATTAGACACTCCAGGGGTTGTAGAATTATGAGATATGTTCTGTCCAGGGATTTATACATAGTCTTTTTGGGAGATAAGGTATTTGGTCACTTTTATTAAAGGTAAAAGTAAAGAATATAAGGCACCATGATAATTCTAATAATAGCATTTGTACAGTGCTTTCAGGTTTGCAAAACACTTTACATATATTATTTCATTTGATCAATTTATAATAGAGAGTTAATTGCTATATTTTATGATGTAGACTCAAAGTTCTGAAGGCACTTAGGGTTGAGGAAAGTCACCGATGGCTAGGAGAATCCCAGAGGCTTCTTGGAGGAGGTGGGGCTTGATTGGAGACTTGAAAGATAGATACACTCAATCAACAATTTATTAAACATTTGCTATATGTATGTCAAGTCAATATGCATTTATTAAGCACCTACTATATGTGCCCAGCACTGGGGTTACAAAGTAATTAAAAAAACGAACACCTGTCTCTGCTTGCAATCTAGTAGAAGAGACAAGATGCAAATAACTTTGGACAAGCAAGCTATATACAGGATAAATTGGAGATAATCACAGCGGAGAGGTACCAACATCAGGGGGGATTGGGAAAGACTTCTTTCAGAAGGTGGAATTTTAACTGGGACCTGAAGGAAGCCCTGGAGGCCAGGAGATGAAAGTGAGGAGGCCAAGCACTCCAGGTCTGAGGGACAGCCAGTGAAAATGCAGCGAGTCTTGGAATGTCCCATTGGAGGAACAAGGTGAGTGGATTGAAGAGTGTGTGGAAGTGAGTAAGGTGTAAGGAAGGCTAGGAAAGGGTCAAGTTATGAAAGCCAAAATGAGATTTTAAGGCCAAATGAGATTTTTATATTTGATTTTAAAGGCAATAAATAGCCACTAGAAGTGGCAGCGAGGTGGCGCAGTGGATAGAGCACCAGCCCTGGAGTAAGGAGGACCTGAGTTCAAATTCGACCTCAGACACATAATACTTTCTAGCTGTGTGACTCTGGGCAAGTCACTTGATCCCAATTGCCTCACTTAAAAAAAAAAGTAGTCACTAGAGTTTATTAAATAGGAGTGTGGCATAGTTAGACCAAAACCTGGGGGGAAATCACTTTGACAGCTGAGTGGGTGCCTTCCAAACCTTGAAGTGTTTTATGAATGTTGATATTTGTTATTCTTACTGTTAATTAAACCTTTTTCAGTTTAAAATTTTTTTTCATTCTAGTTGCCAAGGTAATATAGATAATTGGGTAGATTAAAAAAAAAGTCATGACTGTATTCCTCTTTAAATCTGTGCTGTTCAAATTGATTGTTGTTAATCAGTGTTTGAGATTTGGTTCCAGTGGGCAGCTTAATTTACATATCAGAGATAGTCATGAAAGTAACTGGGACTTTGAAATTCAAAACCCTGTGCTGCTAGGAGAAGGGATATTAAACTTGCCAAATAATCCTTCTCCCTGTCTGGCTCATCTAGTTATCAGCTATTTATGCGCCTGTGTTACCAGATTCCTTTTTCCTTGGCCTTAAGATGAAAAGCATTACTGGTGAAGCATGGAGGAAAGAAAGCAGACACACACATCTCTTAACAATAGAAGGGTAAATCCACAATTTTGTTTTCAGTGAGTGTTTATTCAAGGCAATAACTTTTTTTAGCTGGATAAACTACAATAGACCATATGGGCTAGATAATAGTATAGCTAGGGTGATTCAGAACTGGCTAAGTGATCAAACCCACTCAAAAAGTAACCTCATTAATGGACTGAGATCAACCAGAAGGGAGCTATCTAGCCTTAGGAATTCATTGTCCTTTCCCTTTTTTCTTAGCATTTTTAATTATAATAACAACTAGCATTTATATAGCACTTCAAGATTTGCAAAGCACTTTACAAATATCTCCTTTTATCTTCATAGCAACCTTGGGAGGTAGGTGTTATTATTATTCCCATTTTGCAGTTGAGGAAACTGAGGCACACAACGATGAAGTGACTTTGCCAGCCTCACCCAGCTAGTTAAGTGTCTGAGACTGAATTCAAACTCAGATCTTCCTGACTTCAGGCTCAGCACACTATTCACTGTGCTGCCTACGTGCCTTATTTTTATGATGAAATTGTATGATGGTGTAGATGACTTGGCATAAAATTTGTGGATAACCCAATGTTGGAAGAGATCACTCACATGATTGACAGTCAGGATACAAAAAGAGATATAGAATGATAGGGAAATCTTTTTTTTTAATTTTTTAATTTTTATTTTACACAATTGGGGTTAAGTGACTTGCCCAGGGTCAAGTGTTTGGTCTGAAGTCATATTTGAACTCAGGTCTTCCTGACTTCAGGGCTGGTGCTCTATCCACTGCATCAACCTAGCTGCCCCGGGAAATCTAATAAAATGAAATTGGATAGAGATGAGTGAACCTTTGGGGTTAAAAAAAGTCACCTGCATAGGTATGAGATGACAGAGGTGTGTCCAGGCAACATTCATTTAAAGGGATTGGAAGTTTTAATTGGCTGCAAAATCAACAGTGGGATGTGATAACAAGAGATGCTAATGAGATCTCCAGCTTTGTGCACAAAAACCAGAGAGTGGCCAGAACAAGGGAGGTAGGAGGCAGTCCTGCTGTTCTCTGCCTTGGTCAGATCATTTGTGGACCATGTGTGGTCACATCCATTTCTGAGATTCACGTTTTTGGAAGAACACTGATCAACTGATGCATCGATACAGCACCAAGGATGGGGCCCAAGATAGTGAGGGGAAGAGAAAAAATTATATACGAGGTTTGGTTGGTGTCCTTCTGGTTGTTCTCTCTCTCCCTGACCCCAGAGCTCTGTGTAAGACCATGTGTAATTGAATAGTTATGGTGTCCTTGTGTCTCAGACGCAGTGGAGGGACAATCATGGCCATATGTAAAAAAGGCTGTTACATGTCTCTGTCCTTATAACTTTTTCATAAGCTTTTATGTCAAAATTTTATGTGGATATGGGGATGGGGAAAGGCAACACTTAGGTGAAATCCATACTTCTAATTTTAAGCTTTTTAAAAAATACTAATTGTCAGGAGTGAGGAATAAAGTTATTAAATAAATGAACATACGTGAGAGGTAGCATGGCATTGTAGATAGAGAGCTAGGTTGGCGAACAGGAGGACTTGAGTTCAAGTTCGGTCGTAACACTTGGCAATATGACCTTCAGCAAGTCATTTAATCTATCAATCCCTAGGAGAGAATTCTCTAAAACTGTGATTTAAGGAAAAGATGGTGGAGGTGGAGAGAGATTCCTTACTTGGGGGATCCCTATGTCAATGAAATCACAATGAAATTTAGTCCCTATCTCTAGATAGGTAGATAAATAGTTAGATGATAGATTGATAATAGATTAATCGATGCATGATAGATAGATGATAGATTGATAGTAGATTAATTGATACATGATGGCTAAATAGATTGATAGGTGATAGATTAATTGATAAATGATAACCACATGGATGAATAGATAGATGGATTAATAGATCAATAAATTGATGGATAATAGATAGGCATATGGATGGATTAATAGAGCAATAGACTGATAGATGATAGTTCAAAGGCAACTGAAAACCTTTCAGTCCATGGCTGTCAATCCTTACTGTGGAATATAATCCAGGAGAATTCAGGGGGTTGGAGCTAAGGAGTAGGAAGTTAAATATTTTGAAAATTAATAGTGATTGAAATAGTATGTCTGGGGACAAGTGTAATTTCAGCACAATCGACCTGCTGCATGTAGACTGGAGGGCTTCTTGACCAGGCCTTACCCAGAGAGATCAAGGAGGAACTTCAGAGTCAACTGGTCTGTGGGAAGTGAAGATTGTATTATATTATGACTGTCTTCATCATGCTACTGGTGCTTTAGCATGATGAGGAAAAAAACCCAAACTTCTTTGCTGCCATATCTATGTTTCCTGTTTTTCATGGGTGACAGTTATTTTCATAATTTTCCCAAGGGTGCTGGCCTCCTCTCATCTTGCCCTGTCTGATATCACTCAATTTTGCTTTTGTTCCCCATTCTATTGTACACTGAAAAAACCACCAATTTTACTTTTATCTGGTGCTTTCCTACATAGGACTTGATTCCCTAAATTTAATTTACATTCAGAAATCTCAATTGATTCTCAATGTTACATATTGCTTGTGTATGAAGTATTGAAAGGTTTCTATATCATAGGTGGTCACTCAAATTATTTCCCAGAATGATGTGATTGATGGTTGATCTTCAAGTCAAGAAATTTGGTATTCAAGCCTTACCTCTGATACATACTGACCCTGGGCAACTAAGGGTTATGAGGATCAAATGAGATATTCTGTGTAAACTGCTTTGCAAAACCTAAGGTAGTGTATAAATACTATTATTTTTATCATTATGTAGTGTATTAATGGCCTCGTGTATATTGGAGGAAGGAGTTTTTACATTTAGAAATTCCTAAACATATGAAATAACGGGTCAAGGCTCCTTTTACACACAGCCCCCAAACAAACAAAAAATCCTTTTATTTGGTTAGAAATTGTTACATCATTTATTACCATAAAATTACCTGAACAGCCTGAAAATTTTTAAAAATAATTTACTTTGAAATACACTTTGTTACTTTCTGAGACACTTTTTGTTTCAAAAGCCTCTCCTATAGTAGCCATAGTCACTGATGCTGTAGCTTTAAGAGCCAAATGTAATGTTTATGATTTGGCAGTTGGGTCTGGATGTTTTTTAATAACTGAAAGAATGAGTTAGTGTTGGCTTGAGAGAAGCTATGGAGAAAATAGAAAGAGGCCATGGAAAAACTTCTTTCTTGGGAGAACTGTCTCAACTATTTTTTATGGAGAAATATTATAAAGAAAATGTTATGATGAGTGAAACCAGGGGGAGATTAAGAGTTATGACTTGAGGGAAACTATAGAAAACAGAGAGAAGATGGAGGGAATTTTCCTGATGGAGCTATTTTGACTTTTCATCTTGTAACAGAGACTTTCTAGAAGTAAGGAAAAGTCATCTGTAGTTACTATGTAAAAGGTAACTCTCACTACTATCATTCTCACATTTTAAAATAATTATTTGTGTCTTGGTATTTTAATTGATTATATTGTTTATAAATTGTTCAGCCATTAACACTAATTTATAGCTAATCCTAGAAGGTTAGGGGTTTTGATAGAGAGAAGAGAACAAATGGTTACGGGAAAGATATTTTCCATTTTATTAAACAAGCAGCATTTAATAAACTGGGGTGGGGGTGGCTCTGAGAAAATTGATTAACTAATGATAGAGATGCTGAACTTTAGTAATTAATAAGGAAATAACCAAACATACCACTGGATTGTCATAGACCCTAGGATGATGAAGTCATATATACATGGCATTGTTACTATCTATCTATCTATCTATCTATCTATCTATCTATCTATCTATCTATCTATCTATCTATGTATTTATCTATCTACATACATATATAATATATAGTGTGATATATATGACAAATGTAATCATATATGTTAGAAAAATCTGAAACAAAAATCTACTACAGTGAGTGAGTGAAGGAAAGCCTTTATCACACTTCTCACAAGAGAAGTGGGCACAATGCACTTTAGTAGCATGTGGGTGCTGTGTGTGTGTGTGTGTGTGTGTGTGTGTGTGTGTGTGTGTGTGTGTAATATATCCTTGGCAGGCGCCAAGTAGTAGACTGAAAGACCTATAAATGAGGCTCAGTGACCCCAAAACATAGATGTAATGCTGATTTGTCCTCCCCAACCCTGCTATATTTCTATTCAATACTTTTAAACTTCAAATTCTTTGAAAAAGGACATTATATAAAACTAACACTCTTACAAACTCCTCATTTCCTTGGGTACCTGACTTAGTCAATATACATTTATTAAGTGCATACTACTACCAGGTATTGTGCTAAGCACTGGGAATACAAAGAAAGATAAAAAGATTGTCCCTGCCCTCAAGGAATTCTGATGGAGAAGACAACATACAAATCACTATGTGCACATAAGAGATATAGAAGTCGACATAGAGACAGAGATGGATATAGATACAGTTAAATACATAGAAAGAGAGAAAAATATAGATGTAGACAAGACAAAGGATAGATAGAGATAGACAAAGAGACAGAGAGGTATGGAGACAGAGATAGATGTAGGTAAAGTTATAGACGTGGAGACAGAGAAAGATAAAGAGACAGGTATAGATAGAGATACAGACATTGGTTGGTGGTTGTTCTTTGTTCTCGACGAGGACCAAAATGACATCACTACGTTAGAGTCAAGTTACAGTGTGTCTGACTGTGGCTGATCAGACCAATGTGAGCTTGGAACGCTCTGCCGCACGTCGGGTACAAATAGTCCAAGTTAACATTTGGGGCGGATTCTCTAGATTTGCACATCTTGTGTTTCTTTTGAGCTACTTCAATTCTGCCTTGCTCGCAGAGCACATCACCTTCTCTGATGAGGGCACACCATGCTGAGTGGTCCTGTGCCAGTGTCTCCCACGGCACCCAACATTTCCAAAGTTCTTAAGAGAGAACTTGAGAGTGTCCTTGAGATACAGACATAGAGACAGAAAGAGGTATAGACATAGTTATAGACATAGAGGCAGAGAGAGATAGGCAAAGAGACGCAGAAAGATATATAGATACAGACATAGACAGAGAGATAAAGACAGACGGATCTAGATGTAGTGTTAGAGAGACAGAGATAGATATAGATTTGGCTACAGATGGAATAGGTTTTGAATCTGGGTGCCTGGGCGGATGGTGATGCCCTCAGTAGTAATTAGGAAAGTTGGGAGGAGGGCAAGGGTTTTTGTTTTTTTCTGGGGAAAGATAATGATTTCTGATTTGGATGTGTGGAGTTTGATAGACCCATGGGATATCCCATTCAAGATTTTCTCAAGATTTCTTTTCTAAGACCCTTTTGCTAACTAATCCTCTCCCTTCAGATCATTAACTTTGTTTTCCTGTGTTTCCCAGTACACTGTTTTTGCTTTGTCACCATCGTTAGCAGCAAAAAGCCTTACCAAGAATTCCATGAAGCCATTGTTTGAACCAGAAAGAAATTTTATCAACAACCTGGGAAGGTAGGGTGTCCCACGTGTGGGTGCGGATGTGTCAAACAGATGCACACCTTTCTATTCCCTCATCCCAATTTGAATTTCCCTCCCCTGTTTCTCCATTGGCTGGGTACTATAGAGGTTATAGTCTAGGTGAGTCTCCGCCCCTAATTACATCTCCCACTCCCCACAATTCGGGGACCCAGGCCCCCATCCACTTTTGCTCTCATTCGGGAACACCCCTTTTGATGTTAATCTATACCTAACCTCAGAACAGGTTTTTGGCAAGTTAGTCTATTCACCCACCAATAGTGTTTTCTTATTCCAATTTATGGCTCCCTTTGTTCGACTTCCCTGAGATTGCATTTTTCAGGTGACTTTTGTGGAAGTGAAACCTAGCTATTTCTCACAGACCTCAAAGCCAGTTTAAACTGATTTTTAATGCCCTCTGGTGTGCTGTCCCGTATGTGTCCGCACCCTGGAGAGTGATATGCAGAAGCAACAGCCCCAACCACATTTTCTACACCATGTGTTTGTTTTTCTTCTTCAGTTACTGCACATGTATGTTTGTGTTGTTCTTTGAAATGTCAGCTTCTTGAGGGCGGGTCTCAAGTACCTACAGCATCTGGCCCAGTGCTGTCCGTGTATGGGGCTCTCAAGTGCTTAGAGACCTATTTGTTTTCATCATGTGGATTCCCTCTCTGTTCAGATCACAAGCCCTTCGATGCCTGTAGTTTTAGGGTTAGAAGAGACCTCTGAGGCCAACTAGTCCAACTTCCTTACTTTACAGTTGAGGCAACTGAGGCCCATGAAGAGAGAGGGACTTGCCCAAGGTCATATGAGCTTGTTTCCATTTGCTGGATGTGAATACAGATCCTCTGACTTCTGAGTGGATGTACTTTTTATTATATTACATCTACTCCACAAGAAATTTCAGCTTACGGGATCATCAGTATTGTATATAGTAAACATATAGTAAGCCCTGTCATTTTGTAGCTGAGAAGACTGAGCCCTGGGGATGTGAATTGATGACCGAGGTCACATAGTTCATGAGTGGCAGATCCCAGATTCAAGCCTCAGTTCTCTGCTTCCAACTCCCCTTTTCTTTCCAGTATACAAGAATGCAGCTGCAGTCATAGACTGGAGTTAAGAGTCTTGGTGCTTGCTTCTTTCTTAGCCGTACTTCTGGTAAAGACATCTTTCAATCTGGGCATACATTAAAAAGATGCAGAAGATGGAGATCTGTGTTTTGGTCCTTTGCTTAATATGCATCCTTCAAAGAGAGATTCTGTGGATTTGGATTGTAAAGGACAGAACAGTTCCCTTGAAAAGTCTTAAAGGGAGGTAATTTAATTATATCTCAGCTTCCTCCTTTTATCTCTCCTGGCAAAAGAACTCTGTCTCTTTTTGACACCTCATGGAGAAAGCTGGTTCCCTTATCCTTAGAATTAATTAACATGCAAATACTTGTCTATAAAAGGAACACAGTTTTTCAATTAGCATTCGGATGCCCTCTTAATGATTCTTAGATGGGAGCCTTTAGAGAAAAATAAAATGGAAGACAGTCAATTCCTGAGTATGTATTGATGGATTATCTGTGCCAAGTGGGAGCCGTTTTTTTAGGGATGCTATACCAATCGGTTCAATCTGGGGCCTCATTTCACAGCTGACTTTTGGCACCCCTCCAGCTCACTGCTCCCTAGACAAATTTACGTGACCTGCCTTGACTACCACCACCTTAGAGAAGCAGCCCCATGTCCTGGAGAGCTGCAGCAAGTACAAGAGTTATTGTAGTAGTGCACATGGACAGCAGTAGGTAAAAAGTCGCACAGAGAATATCAGTTATAATAGTCACTCAAATTTATAGAGTAATAATAGCTCATATTTATTTGATGCTTTGTGGTTTTCAAAGTACTTTCCTCAAAATAAGCTTTTATATTGGTAGTGGATGGAGTCCTGGGCCTAGAGTCAGGAAGACCTGAGTTCAAGTCTTGCCTCAGACGTTCCTAGCTGTGTGACCTTGGTCAAGTCACTTAACCTCCGTTTACCTCAGTCTCCTGAATGGTAGAATGAGGATAATAACAGCACCCTACCTCACAGAGTTATTTTGAGTCTCAAATGAAATAGTATTTGTGAAGTGCTTAGCGTGGTACATGATAGGTATTAAATAAAGGTTGTTCCCTTTCCTTCTCCTTATTTCTATTTAACCAGTGTGGAAGCAGCCTGAGAGAGGTTAAACCATTTGCCCACAGTTACACATCTGGTACCTTAGGCAGAACTCAAACCCCTTTCTCTTGAAAGGGAGGCATTATGGTACCTTGCCTCCAAAGAAAAATAATGAGGGGCTCCAGGTAGTTTAACCACCATTATCTCTGATCTTATTCCTTACTAGTGTTATGACCCTGGGCAAGTCAGTTAACAACTCTGAGACTTAGTTTTCTCATCTGTAAATTGGATATATTTATAGCCCTGGCCTCTCAAGAAGATCATATAAGATAATGGGTGTAAGGTGCTTTGCACATCTTATAGCTGCTAGGATGATGGAGGTGGTGGTGGTGGTGATGGTGGTGGTGGCGGTAGCGGTAGCACTAGCACCAGCGGTGGAACTGGGATTGGTCCTATGATTTCATTGGCTTAAGGAGCTGCTGTTGAGAACATACCCTCTCTCAAAGCAATAAGGCACCTGTCCTGCCATTTTTAGTCTTACTTAGTGAGTTGCCTGAGCACTGAGAGGTTGAGAGTAAGTGATGTCTCCAGGGTCATAGAGCCGGGATGGGACGTAGGTGGGATTTTGAACCAAGGTCTTTTTTTTTTTTAAACTCCCGGGCCAGTGGTTCTCTATCCATTCCACTATGTTGCCTTTCTTCGTTTTTCTTTTGTATGTAATCTCCATGTTATCCTAGGTCTCTGTGTCTTGTCTCTTTCCATCTCTCTCTCTTGTCCCAGCCACCTAATCTTACAGTTTTCTTCCCGGCAGCATCTCTTGCATAAGACTCCTTCCCTCCTAGTTCAAACCCTCATCTTCTCTCACCTGAATGATTGCAATAGCCTTCTAATTGCTCTCCTTGCCTCAATTCATCCTCTGTCTGCTAAAGTGTAGCTCTGGCCATATTACGCCCCTGTACAGTAAGCTGAAGAGTCTCCCAGGAGAAAAGTATCAAGTGCTTTCTTGGGACTTTAAAGTTCTTCATAACCTGGCTTCTTCTATCTTTCCACTCTTCTTAAATCCCACTCACCTCCACTCACTTGACCCTCCAGCCACATTGGCCACCTGGCTATTCCTCACAGATGGCTCCTCCAGCTGCTAAGGTTACCTTCCATATCTTCTCTATCTTGTCTAGCTTGTATCCTCCATTAGAATGGAAGCTCCTTGAGGGCAGGCATGTTTTCACTTTTTTTGCATCCCTAGCCCAGAGCACATACTAAGTACTTAATAAACATTTGTTGATTGGTTGCATTAGAATTCATAGATTTTTAAGGCCAAGAGGGACCTTGGAGATTATCCCTTAATTTTTTATTTTATGAACCATAATATTAAAGCTCAAAGAGATGGTCACTTGCCTCAGGTCTCACAGCTATGTAGCTAAATTGTTCATATACTCCAGCTGCTTAGTGAGAGAACTGGGATTAAAAATCCCCAGATTTCCTCCTTGAGTCGCCCTCTTCTTCTTTCTATCTCTTTTTTCCTCTTTTCTTTTTTTTTCCTTCTGTAAGCAGTGGTGTCCAGGTCTTTGGGGATCCCACTGTGAGACTGAGGGACAGTCAGATTAAAGGGTGACTGGATATACAAATTATTTTTGATGATTTGTCTGGGAAACAACGTAAAGCAGAGAAAAGTCTGAATAAGGAGACGTCAAGAGCTGGCTTTCATAAGCTGTGATTTACAATGGCAATTTACTGGGCCTCTTAGTCATCTGCAGTAACAGCTAGATGGGCTCTTTCCTATGCTCTCTGGGGGGCCCAGGGCATCATTCATGTTCCATGTGCATTTTCTCATCGGGAGGCATTGCCATGACTCCCGTGGACACTAGCCAAGCTGCTTTTCAGTGTTCATGAACAGGCCTGTGTGGGTTGGGTTCACATTCACCATCTGCAAGGGTCCCTTCCCAGAGTCTCCAGTACTACTCACTACTTCTTGTGTTCAGAATCCTAGGACTTTACTTTCTTAAGACAAGCTTAGAGGAAGGGAAATGGGTAATTTGTGGTCTCAGGTGGTCTAAGTGAGATGAGAATTAAAGAAGAGGTGGAAAAAGTTTCATTTAATCAAGAAGGGAGAGGGATTGGAGATTTGAACGTAATAGAATAAATCTTGGGACAGCTGGTTCTAATATTTTATATGTACATATATGTGTATGTGTATATACTTATATGTCTCTAGTGTGCCGTATATATATTATGCAGTGTATATACTATTCAGTATGTTTATATAACATGCAATATATAGATATATGCACATACATATATCATATATCTATAATATGTCAAATACACACATACATACCTATATATATATATATATATATATAATCTAGTGTATGTGGCTCCATAGTGCACAGAGCACTGAACTTGGAGGTAGGAGGACGTGAGGTCAAATCCAGCCTCAGACATTTACCAGCTGTGTGACTCTGGGCAAGTCACTTAGGTTCTGTCTGCCTCAGTTTCTTCATCTGTAAAATGGGGATGATAATAATAGCACCTACCACCCAGGGTTGTTATGAGGATAAAATGAGATTGTAGTTGTAAAGTGCTTTGCAAACCCTAAAGTGCTACATAAATACTAGTTTATTATCATGAGTATTTTTATTATGTAAGATACAGTGTGTGTGTGTGTGTGTGTGTGTGTGTATGAATGCGAGGAGAGTGGGGAAGGTTGTGTACAGACTAGTTCATCTTTAAATGTGTTACGTTTGAGGGGACAGCAGAAAATTCATTTCAGACTCCCTAGCAGGAAAGGTGGAAATGCCAGCTCAGAGCTCAGAGGAGAGGCTAACAGAGCTGCAGATATACCTTCAGGAGTCTTTTCGATCAGAGGTGTCAAATTCAAATACAGTAAGGATCCTGTAGACCACATATTGACTTTGAAAAACACATATTAACATTATCTGTGCTGCATTGTATTTTTATTTATTTTGTTGAATATTTCCCAATTACGTTTTACTGTAATGGGTCTGGCTACCCTCAGAATGTTGTAGACCACAAGCAGGACCCCACTGCTCTAGATAGAGCAGGTGATGAATGAATCCTCTGGAATGGAAAAGCTTGCCCAAGAGGAATGTGTATGTTTGTAGGAGTATGGTACACATACTCAATGTGTATTTGCATGTTTATTTTATTTTTATTCAAGGTTAAAGTAGCTACTTTAATACGTTTATTTGCGTCTAAAGAACTGGTATGATAGATACCTCTGGATATTTGTGGCTGTCCCTGTTTTTTAGTTCCTCTAGAGGCAGCTCGGTGGCTTTTGACTGAGAGTTAGGAAGACCTGAGTTCAAATGTGACCTCAGATACTTTACTAGCTGTGTGGGCGAGATTAATAGGTAGGAGTTTTAGAAAAATCAGTTGCACTTCAATGTTAAGACTGAATTTCTCAGTAATGATAGAATGACAGTTGTAGAATTGGAAGTGATCTCAAAGGTCCAACTCCTCCCCAAATCACGAGTCTTGTCAACATTGTCCCTAACTAGTCTTTGCTTGAAGACCGTCAGTGATAGGGAATCAGAAATGTCTGAAAGCGAAATGAGCTACCTCGTGAGAAAGTGAGCTCCCTGGCACTAAAGGTATTCAAACATAGGTTAGATAACCACTTACTGGGGACGTTTTGGAAAGGACTCATTCATCAAGTAGATTAATCTTGACTTCTAAGGTCCCTTCCAGTCCTTGAATCCCAGGATTCCAATGACTACTCCAATGACAGTATAATTTGGTGGCCAAGTATACTCCCTCCACTGATGCCAGGTGCAATTCCCTGGAGTAGTTACCAATTTTGATAGTTGCTGTGGCCAAACATTCATTGCCTTGGTGGCGAGCCTCTCTCAATTTGAGTAGACAGGCCCATGGATGACACATGCTATCACTAGGGCCATACAACAAAATTTTTTTTCAGCCCTGTAGGACCTACCATAGCTTATGTCCCATTGGTATAGCCATTGAGAACCTGGGGTTATGATCTTAATTAGGTATGATTATAAGTAGTATTAATCATATCGTGTTCAACTGCCTCTTGAATGAATGGTACTTTAACCCTCATTTGCTCCTTATAAAAGTTTATACTTGTAACTAATTATTATGTACACTATCTCTTGGGCTATGGGATGAATCATCCAAAGTAAATATTTATTGAGAGCTCACATGATCCATGGAACTCGACTTCAGGGCCCAGTAGACTTCAACCTTGCCTTCAAGGAACAGAGCAGGGTCAGGTGATGAACCACAGATACGTCAAATAGATTGAGTAGGACAATACATGGGAGGCCAGGCCAACACAAGATTCACAAATACCGTATGGTCTGGTCTAAACTTGTGATTTTACCAGTGTGGGAGACTCCCAGTATAAAACTCCCTCCATTAAAGTAGATCAGCAGTTCCTCTGCTATTTATGCTAACCGCTCGGGAGTTGGATGACATAGAAGAAAGATTATTAGACTCGGACTCAGGAAAACCTGAGGTCAAATGCTCCCTAAGACACTTACTAGTTGTGTGACCCTGGGAAAGTCACCTACTTTCAACCACAGTTTTCTATAAAATGAGGTTAATAATAATACCTATCTCCCATGGTTGTTGTACAAATCAAATTAGATAATATGTAAAGTACTTTGCAAACCTTAAAATGTTATATAAATAGTTATTTGAGGTTGGTTTTTTTTTTCTTTTCCCAAGAAGTGAGGTGATTTGCCCAGGGTCAAACAGCTAGTATGTGCCAGAGATGACATTTGAATCCAAGGTTTTCTGACTCCCAAGTCTGGTTCTCTATCCATTATGTCATTCTGCCTCTCTCAATGGCACATATTTATGCTAAGTCAGTCTCCTTTGGAAATAGGTTAATCAGAAAAAGCTTTCATTTGCAGGTTAGTTCTAAAGGACTGATAGATAGGGTTGAGTATCCTATGTATAGCTACAACTTAAGTTAAAAACAAGAGCTAGTACCTTCCCTGGGGAATGAGAACATTTTTGCTTAGATTGAATGTAATCTGGAGGCATGAGCAGAGCAAAGCAGAGCAGGGTAGGGTAGGGTAGCAGCGTAGTGGAATGTCTTGAAATCCATAGCCAGGCAGTATTTAAATTGAAGGGAAATAAGCAATGTGACTCCTTTTGAGTCAGGAAAATTATGGAAGTGGAATAACTTATGCATAGTTCTGTTAGGCTACTGCTGAACAGAAAGTGAGGTGGTTTCAAGCCTCCATGAGAAATGCAACAGCATCCTGAATCATGCTCCTTTTGGAGCATCATGAACACCCACACTCTCCCTGACCCACATGTGAATACACAGGGCTGTGGAGCTGCCCAGAGGAGGGACAAGTGATGACTGAACCATTAATTTATTTATTTTTTTATTGTCACCTTATTTATTTTTAATTAATTAATTAATTAATTTATTTTAGTTTTCAACATTCACTTCCACAAGATTTTGAGTTCCAAATTTTCTCCCTATCTCTCCTCCCCTCACCCCAACATAGCGTGCATTCTCAATACTCCTTCCCCAAATCTGCCCTCCCTTCTGTCACCCCCCCCCTTTCTCTTATCCTTTTCCCCTTTTGTTTTCCTGTAGGGCAGGATATGTTTCTATACCCCATTGCCTGTATATCTTATTTCCTAGTTGCATGTAAAAACAATTTTTAACATTGGTTTTTAAAACTTTGATGAGCCATTCATTTATTTGTTGGACTTTTAGCAATGGTTTTTTTGTTTGTTTGTTTTTTTGTTTTTACAGCAACATTGAACAGTAAGTATTTCTTAAGAATGTGTAAGGCACTCTGGGGATGATACAAGGATGAAGAAGGTATACTCTTTCTAGTCTCAAGGAACCACAATCTAAGGATCATAGATTCAGAGCTAGAAGCCCTAACGATGGCCAAATATCACCTTAGGAAGGAAGCTTTAAGGACTACCAGTGCTGATGGGGAAGGACGAAGAGAAATGGATGCCAAGACCAGGAGTCTGTTGTCTGCCATGCTGAGTTTTCCAGTTGCAGAGGGACGTTTATTTGGATGTGGTAGATGGCATTATCCCTGCTTTTAGTTAACAGAATGAATACTCAGAAGACGCTTGATGTCTCCACCAAATTGGGGTCACAACTGAGGTTAGTACATTTTGGTCACTTACACCACATGGAAGACATTGTATTCTTGGAAGCAATGAGACTTTCCTTTTCTGATCTAAAAAAAAAATCCTGTTATTTTCCATTATGAAGAAAATGGAGGTCAGGCTGAGGAAGCTGTTCAGCAGTTAGGTCAAGGTAAAGAGAGGAAAATGCAGGCCACAGAATGTAGCTCCATCAACACCTCTGTCTGCGTGCAAACCCTCAAAGAGTCCATGGGAAGTTCCATCGATGCTTTGCCCAGGCAGTTGTCATGATTGTCCTCTTGGGTGGAATGTGGCTCTTTGCAAATGTTGTTATCCAGAGCACATCAGTGAAGGGCTGAAACAGGGTTAAGCTTTTAAAGTGACTTTTGAGTTCAGCAGATCAATAAAATGTCACTTATGTTGAGAAGGAAGGCCGACCTGACTGAGCTCAAACCACTTGCCTTAAAAGAAAATCCACACTTTACTGCCACGGCCCACTTTTCCTTTCTCTCCTCCCCCGCAGTTATTGCTCAATAGCCCAGATTAGATGAAATCGTAGTATCTGAAATCTTTCCCGTTACTTTTCTGGCTGAGGCTTTTTGCTTTCTGCTTTAGATCAAGCCCAAGTCTCTACTGTTTTGTTGTCCTGGCTGATAGTTTTAGTCTTTTATGGAGGAAATTCATCTGAGAAGCCTAGGGCAGCACGTTGGATCAGTGTCACTGTCCAAAAGTGGCAGAAGTCCTTTTTCTGTGCCATGATATTTAATTAATTACTCCCAGTAGCTCCCTTTCTCCCCTAACTCTCTGTTTGGTAACTCATACTGGCTTTGAAATCTTTTGTCTTGCCTGGCCCTGTTTGGGATAAATGGGGATGTCTCATCTATTCCTAAAGTGAGGAGTGATTTTTCCAATTGATTTTTTTAGGATGAACACTAGCCCTTCTATGTACCAAGGCAATATGTGGTCCATTACCAAGGAAACTTTGTGTGGGGTGCAGGGCAAAGAGTGGAGGGAGGGGAGGGGAGGAGAACTACTGAGAACATCTCCACTAGTTGGATAACAGCTGTTCGATATTTTAATGTTTATGACTCCTCTCCCTGATGTCTGTAGTTAACGAGGGCGTCGCTCAGACCCGTTAGCCTTCTAGCTTTTGGTTTTGCAAATGTCAGCTTCTAGGTTTTTGGCCAACCTCCAGCATGCTTAATTTAATGTTAAAACATAATTGGTATCTCATGGAATCTCTTTCTATTTAAAAAGGAAATCTAAGATGTTTCTCAGATTTGGTTTCAAGAGATGTACACTTAGTGTTTATCATTGGCTGTAGCCCAAATGTTTACAACTACAGATTGCCACAATTTTTATTAATTTTTTGTCAGCACACCCACAAGGGATCAGCTGCCTTATGTAACCAGAATCCTGGATTACATCTCTATTCTAGAAGTGCGAGCCTCAGCTAATGCACAGAGGGAACAAAATACACACATGAACAAGGTGTTTCCACTGCTGTTGTTGATTTGGGGGCCTGGACTTTTATCCTCTGCCAGCGCTCCCTTAGAAACAGATGAGTTTGCCCTGACAAGGGTCAGATGAGAAGCATAGCTTGTTCTTTTCACAAGGATCCAAGCCAAAATATTTTAATTGTGCCTGAAGAATTTGAGATAGCTAGGTCTAACCTTAGAATGCTCCCATTTACTGAAGTATCAAAACTGGCACAGTTCGAATATGGCAGGGATGGAAGAAATTAACCAGTAAATATTGATAATTCTTTTCAAGACTAAATATTTGATAAATTCTTGCCTTGATGAAAGCTTCTTTGCTTAGAAGACTGAGGAAACCATGAGAGAAAGACTTCCATGTGCTTAATTTTGGCCAGTAAGGAATAATAAGAGCCAACATTTATAGAAGAGGTAGGAATCTGGCCTGTGATTTCACAGATTTCGAGAACTGTCTGGTGAGAAAACTGTCTTTACAAGTGCAGGCTGGCACTTTCTCTGAAACTTACAGCTTACATCACTGACATGTGTCTTGCCCTGGGTCACATGGACGAGATGTGTTGTGGGCAGGACTTGAACCCAGATCTCATCACTTCAAGGCCAGCTCTCTATATCCACCCTGCCTTGTTATGTATATTAGTATTTTACATATATTATCTCATTTGCGCCTCATAACAAATTCATGGGGTAAATACTAGAGATGGCATTGTTCCCATTTTACAGATTAGGAAACTGAGGCTCATAGCTGTCAGGTGACTTTGCCATAGACACAGAACTATTAAATGTCTAGGGCAGGATCTGAGCTCAGGTTTTCCTTAAGCCACTACATTTGCCTTTTTATAAAAACTGGTTGGTTAAATGGCAGAAAGTGCACTTCTTAAAGATCTTAATAACTAATGGAAGTTAATCTAGTGCTCCTACCAAAATAGACTTCAAAAAGTCCAGAGAAATAAGAGGCATGATGTCATGGCTTGGGATGCCAAAGAGGGAGAGAGATCAAGAGGAATGGGAAGCTTTCAGAGATGAAGTTTTTTCAGTACGTGTACTCTCATGTACCATCCGGTGCATCCCTACTCTGATGCATCTTCTTGGCATGGCAGCCACCCTGGGCCTTTGAAGGCTGTGCCAACTCTGGCAGATCCTGGCCAACTTGGAAAGGCTTTGATGATGAACCTGGAATGGAATATCTGACAATCGCTGGAGTATGAGCCTAAGTCATGCTGAAGAAGCCCTCACCTGGTCTGGTCCCCGGTGAGGAGTATTTTCCGCCATGGCAGTACACAAAGACAGCGTGCCAAGGTGAGGGTGGTTTGTGATTCATTGTGGTTGAGGGCACATCCACTCTTGCTAGTACAGGTCTTCGTATTTAAGCATGGTCATGAATCATCCCAAAGTGGAAGAAAAAGGCAGTAAGGGGTGGGGGTGGGGGATATGGAGACATTTAAAGAGGCTCACTTGTCTACATAGGGGTAAGCTAATATCTTAAAAAGACATGGACAGATTATGGAAACAGAGGAATATGGCAAAGGATGAATAATCTGAGACCACCAAGAATAATGTCAAGAAGCTAAAAACCCAGAATAACTTCATGGATTATAGACCGAGAGCTCGAGGAGCCCTCAGAAGTCTTTGAGTCAATTCATTATTGTACAGATGAGGAAACTGAGGCAAACAGGGTTAAGTAACTTGCCCAGGTTCACACAGCTAGTAAGTGTCTGAAGTTGGATTTGGTCTCAGGTTTTCTGACTCCAGGCCCGTCGTTCTATATGTTGCACCATTCTGAAAAATGTTAAAGACAAGAAAAAGTATGTTTTTAGGTACATACAGAGGAAAAAGAACAAGATGGGTGGGGTAGGCTCATCACTTGGGACAGATGGTGTCGTCATCTTATCAGATGAGAGAGACAAAACAGAATAACTCAACTCCTACTTGACGTCTGTCATAAGGAGAACAGACTTTTAAAAAAACCCACTACCAACAACAAATGTGCTTTGGAGGGAACTGAAGAAAGCCCAATGTGAGGGAGGAGATACTAACAGAGAGTCCGTCTGCTTTAAATGTCCTATCCCAGATGAATTATATTCCAGGCTCCTGAAAGAACTCTCAGACATCATCTCAGAAACCTGTAGGCAGTCTTTGAATAGTCTAGAAAGAGAGAAGAGGCATTAGAATGCTGGAGATGGGCAAATTATGGCCCTGACTTTTAAATGAGGAGGGCTGGAATATGGGTTCTAGAACCTGCCCATCTGTGAGGTTGCTGTGAGCCCTGGTAGAATTCTACAATGGGTAATTTCACAGGTTATATCCCTCAAGGATATCTAGGTAGTGGGAAGATGAGCCACCAGGGGAGGATGGGTGGGTATTATTCTTTGCCATACACTTTGGCCCTAAGAGTACCTAGAACCCATAAGGACCACTTGACTACTCACACGGCTTGGAAACATGAGACCCACCAACTCTATTCCTTCCAGTGAGATGGTGGACAATCATATCTTCCATCTGCCTGCCTCTATTCTCTCTGGACTTCTGACATGATAATCTGACGTTTGATGTGGCCTAAGGATACCCTGAGGCTTGCCATCTTCCCTGCTACTGTATCCTTAGGACTGCTGGGTTTTTCCATTTGTTCCACAGCTGAACTTTCTTTTATATATTAACTCCATCAATTAAAGTATGAGCTTCTTGAGAGCAGGGACTCTCTTTTTTCTTTTTTCTATTTTTTCTTTTTATCCTTGGTTTTTAGCAAAGTACTTGTCAAAAAGTGAATACTTAGTAAACACCTTTTCATTCATTCATTCATTCATTTATTCATAGGTTTTTAACCATTAGTATAAAAGTAGAGTCTGATAGAAGCAAAGGTTCATGAAATGTTATACTATACTAGGTGGAGGCATTAGTCTAATTTTTTTTTTACTAGACCTATTATTTCATTGTAATATTTATTGGAGAAATTTAATCATAGTATATCTAGAGCTCATTGAGGCACTTGGCAGAATTTCTCATGGCGTCCTTGTGGACAAGTTGGAAAAATATGGGCTGGATAAGTATATAGTGGAGGATATGCTGGTGAAAAAAAAATCTCCCTTAAAGATTATTCATTAATAGATCCATGACACCCCGGAGGGTATGCCTTGAAAGACTATAAAATATATTTCTGAAATCAAGATACACCATGTGTGGGGACCTCCTCCTGATATAGCAGTTTGGAAATATGATTTTTAAAAATGAGTTTAGTTTGACATTTTAAAAAAATTCTTAGTGAACCAGTGCTACAGACTAGTCACTATCTTTTCTCTTTTCTCTCTCCTAAGTGCTCATAAACAATCATTTAAATATTTTGCTGTTCTAAAATTAAGCTCAGCCGACTACTTTTTGCTACCCTTTTCCCTTTCAGAAAAATCGTAGGAACTGGAAGGGACCATAGAGACCACTGAGTCATTTTACAGATGAAGAAACTGAGGCCTAACCAATTAAATGGCCTGCCAAGGTAACATAGCTAGGAAGTATCCAAGGAGGCGGGATGCTTGGAATCTTTCTGATTCCTAGTCCAGCACTTCATCTACTAGGCCAGGGGTGGGGAACCTGTAGCCTTGAGGTCACATGTAGCCCTCTAGATCCTCAAGTACTGGTCAAAGGGCCACACTTGAGGACCTAGAGGCCACAGGTTCCCCACCTCTGCACTAGGCCCTCCTACCTCATCTGTCTCCAGTCTTATCTCATTTTCTTTCTTTGTTTTGTTGTTCTATTTAGCAGTTAAGAAAAGAAAGTTGTTCAGTCATAGGAGGGGTCCTGTATTTAGCAAGGAAACAGAGTTAACTTAGCATAGCACAGCTTCCTTGTGGTGTTGTTGATTATCCCCCTCATCTCCTGGAGCTACTCATGCCCTGGGCAATTTGTGCCCAGTTAACCTAGAAGTTAAATCAAAGTCCTCAGACTTTAATTCTGCTTCCCTCATTTTTTATGATTTTTTTTCCCATAAAAGTTCCAAAATAATATTTGCAGATTTCTTTCAGTGCCCTAGGGTATGATTTGTCTAGGCCAAGAAACTTGCACTTATTAAGTGCAGTAAGGAGCCTTCTCTGTACCACCATACTTGTCTTGGATGTTGGTTTCCCTTTGGCCAGTTTTGTTCCCTTTTCTAATTAAAGAGGAATTCGATTTATTCTATGTAACTACAGATGGCAGAACTAGAATCAATTGGAAGTTAAAGGGAGGCATATTGCATTTTAATATAAAAAAGGATTTTGTATCTTTCTGTTTCCACTATCTCCATGTTCCAAGTCATCCTTCATTTAGCTACCAGACTGATCCTGCTTATGCATAAATCAGGTCTCTTCTGTTCTTCCCAGTCAGTCAACAAGCATTTGTTATGCACCTATGGTGTGCTAGGTGGGAGAAGGAAATGGTAAACTACTTCAGCATCTTTGCCAAGAAAACCGCAAAGGGGGTCACAGAGAATCAGGCACAACTAAAAAGTGACTCAACAAAAACCACAACAAATGTGTTAGGTATTGGGCTAAGTGCTTGGGCTAAAAAGAAAGTCAAAATCAGCTCCTTTTTTCTCCCTGGAAAAAAAAAGAAAATAATTTTTAACTGTGTGTTACTTAAGGAACTCACAGTGTTTCAGGGAGACAATGTGTAAACAATTAGGTATATACAAGATATATACAAGATAAAACTTGGATATAAAATCAGAGAGAAGCTACTAGCATTAAGGGGGAGCAGGAAAGGCTTCTTCCAGAAGGTAGGGTTTTAGTTGGGACTTGAAGGAAGCCAGAGAAGTCAGGTGGCAGAGCCAGGAAGGAAGAGAATTCCAAGAATAGGAGACAACCAGTGAAAATACGCAATCAAGAGATGGAACAAGGAATAAGGAGGACAGTGTCACTAGAGAGGGAAGTAGGATATAAGACAGGAAGGGACCAGGTTATGAAGGCTTTTAAAACCCAAAGATGATTTTATGGTTGAATTTGGAGGCGATAGGGAGCTACTGGAGTTTATTGAATGGGAGTAAGAGGGAGAATTTGAATTTCCTAACAATGAGAACTTTTTTTGTTTTAAATTTATATATATGTGTGTCTATATATATGTATATATGTGTGTCTATATATATGTATATATATGTGTCTATATATATGTATATATGTGTCTATATGGGAGTAAGAGGGAGAATTTGAATTTCCTAACAATGAGAACTTTTTTT